>NC_136778.1:21160597-21760597 GCF_947034865.1 Barbatula barbatula | reverse complement strand
ATGTTTTGAACAAAACTAAATATTTAATATTTTAAACGATATAAAAATATTATGAATAAAATAAAACTATATAAATAAAACTTCATTTTTAGATGAATTGACAGCATCACAAGACACACATGAAAAATCCAGCTCATCACTTTAAACATATCGTAAATACATGTACAAATATTACTGTTGTATTGCTTAAACGTAAACTTAAAAAAAGTTTGTTGTAATGACTCAATTTAATCATGTGCATCGGTTCCACGCGGTTTAAGTACGTTTTTAAAAAAACTTAACATGTACATGATTAAATTGAGTCATTCCAACAAACTTTTTTTCAGTGTAAATATGAACTTGTTGTTTTGCAGTATTTGAGGTAAAAAGAATATATACAACGTCTTTTCTGTTATTTAGAATTTTCTGCAAATAAATGCAAACAAACGTTTTTTTTATTCGAGATAAATATTGTTAGTAGTTTACAGAATGAAACTGAATTGATAATTTTACCTTAACACATACTGTACCTTAAGATATAAAGAAAGACAAAAAATCTTTTGAATTGGTCTCTTATTATTTTCTGTGGCTGTATGTAGTCTCCGAGAGAGTCTCCTGCCTTAACCATTATAACCATTATAAACTGTCAAAACACCTGTTTTCTTGGATATGAATAACAGATTGAACATTAATGTATGTAATATCTATATCACTCACGTTGAAACAAAACAATATAATGACTTTCCAGTGTTTTTTGTTAAACATTACCTACTACCGGCCAAACAAATGGCTAAGCAAACAAGATGCTGAATTGTTCCTGATTACCAACATCCAGCGCTGTGATTACAGGCCATTTCTGAGTTTCCCTCCTGCTCCCCTTATCAGAGAGCACAAGCTTTTCCACGGCCCCCTACCACAGGAAATGAGGGTGCGGTGCCTTTGAGAAAGGGCACAGAAGCATCGGGAATCTTCAGACTGAGGTCCAACAACAAGACCTGATATTCACATTGACCTGAAAACTCAACGTCCACTTGCCTGAGACATGGTGAAGTTGAACCAAAAATAACATTTCAGGAACTTTTCACCCCAACACCACGAGAATGTTGGTGTTTGAACAACCTTGGACCCCATTGACTTTCATTGTGTGAGCACAAAACCATTGAGGCATTTCTTCAAATATACCTTTATTTGTGTTGCACTGAAGAGTCACATACAGGTTTGATATGACGGTAAATAAATGATGACAGAATGTTCAGTTTTGGGTCTACTATGCCTTAACATTTTAAATAGACTTAGAAGATAAAGGGTCGTATGAGTCAAATCTGTTTCATTCAATGGGCATTTTTGAGCAGATAAAAAAAGTTCAGATTCGCTTAATAGGACTAGGATTTATAATCCAAGTATTTCAGCATCGTTGAATTGCCCGATAGGACATTTCCCACACCTTATCCACGATAGCGGGAGCAGTCAAGATTATGAATTGAGGAAAAGGAGGTCTGAGATTTCACTGGGTTTGTCGGGAAGGCATCCTCTGAAAACTATTCCAGATCACATCAAATGCGCCGTCTTTGTACAGTATTGTACAATATCTGTTGGATGTCTGGAAATCATCCTGGGTCTCAAAGCATGCAGAAGTTTCTTATGCGTGTTTGCACTCAATATTTTCTTCACCGGGGACTTCAACACTCCAGAAGCAGATAGAATCTGAAAGGCCTCTTTTGGAAAAAAAACGTATCTAAAGTATCTTGTATTTCCAAATAAACCTAATATTTCTTCGAGTACGCAGGGGCGCGGGGGCGTTGCTCATGCACTGATGCTGTCGAGCAGCTGTGAGCTGCATGCCGTGATGAATCTGTGGACAGCTGCCATCCCCAGACACGCAAACGCAGAAAATATGAGCTGCAGAATGCACTTGTTTTGTTAGGCAATGATAAATATGCGACGGACATTCTAAAGTTCTGGACTATATAAGACTTTTCATCCATGGATTTCCTTCAAGGGATTTCTCCTTGAGTGCCGTCTCATTAAATCTGCCCTGCATGGATTTAAAGGAACTTTGATGGATAGTTCAAGCAAAGTGATTACCCTCATGTCAATCCAAAATCCAACCCGTGTGACCTTCTTTCTAGAACACAAGAGACGTTAGCAGAATGTCCAAGCTGTTCTTTTCTCTTACGATTTCTTTCAGTGAATGAAATCATGTTTTTTATTCATATTAATAAGTAATAATTCATTCATATTTATATTTTTGGGTCTGTTCCATAACACAAAGCTATCAAGAAACTTTGCTACTGAAAAATATATTGTTGTTTTTTGTTGGTTAACTTACATATATAAGTTACCTGGTTGCCTTAAAATGTTGAGTTATGTCAACTTAATTGGGTGCAAACTCATGTTGTTGACTACTATTCTTCAGTTGAATGAACTCTATATTTAAAGGCCACTAGGTCACTTTTGTTAAGTTGAACCAAAATGTTTTACAGTGAATTTTTTTTACGTTTGGAGCTTGACAGCCCCAGTCCCCTTTCCATTTCATTCAAGCATAAAAGTAACTTCAGTATTCCTTCTAATATTACTTTTTTAAAGTCTAGAGGAAATAGAAAAAGTCTTGAAGTTCACTTCAAAACATACAACTATACTTTCAGTGTACAAACTGATATTGAAATAACTGTCAACAATGAAAACACGTTACCTGCTTAGGTGTACAGTACTTTAAGACTACGTATCTTTGTGATGGCACCGAACACATTTTACAGAGTCAAGTGTTTTGTTGAGTAAAGAAAGGAAACTTTCCACCAATGTTTTCATTCTAATGAACTCCCAGAAGATCATTAATGGAAAGAGCGGTCAGGGGTTAAGTGTTTTCATTGTTTATAAAGATCAAGTTGACCAGCATTGTGACCTCAATACCTTACATTCCTTGCATGGACATCAAGCCGAATGTTTGAAATGGTACACCTCACGTTTACTAAACATGTTTTCTGAGTAATGTCTTGGACACGCTGGAAAGCGTCTCGATGTTCTGCTGATATTGCTCTAGGAAGGATACACTAAATCAGCTGGGATCCAGTGTACTGACAGAAGAATGCTGTGTGATATAGGAGACCCGGCTCATAGAGACATACCTTTCCCACACGGAGAAGCAGTACTGGGTAATGTCACACACACTCCCCCAAATCTGCAGTTCTTTTATCAGTAAAATGATGAATGGAGTGAACGTATACGATGACAGAACTTATAAAGACATACAGTACACAACCCAAATCAGCTATGTAATGTGGTTGCATTGTGCATGACGTTTTTTGAAATGTATGGACGATTACAAGTGAGAATCGTGAGATGCCAGCGGTGGAGGGTTGTTGAGCAGTCAACACCGGAGGCCGGGCTGTGATTTACTCCTGAGGTCAGAAAACCCGGAGACCTTCGCATGAAAAGAGCTGGAGATATGAAACACGGACACTGGAGAGATCCTTCAAATGAGGCTACTGGTTAATGATTGAATCAGCGAAACACGGTACATCTGGACTGGAAAAACATCTTTCATGAACTGCTGAGGTCCTGAAGGTCTGTTGTGGTGCCAGATTGTGCAAACTGAAGCTTTAATTGGTGTGTTAAATGGTCATGGTTCATAAGGTCCAACATCATTTTTATTGCCAGTATTAAATTCATAATTACAGTTTTTGTTGCTCGCTTTGGTACTAGTAATTCCAATCACCGAAACACAATAGTATGATCTTCTTTCAGTTTAGGACTTTTAACAAGCAGTTCATTTAATAGCAAACAATACAAGATACGTGTTTAGGCCTCAGTGCTGAAATTAATACGCTACAGATCTGTAAAAGACAGATTACACAGTTTTTGACATAAGGCAATAAACTTCAACTGCTAACAAGCCTTGTTCAGTACTGAAGCAATAATTTCAAAACTCTTCACACATGCATTACCAACATGACCAAAGAGTTCATCTCACCTCCAAAACTCACTCAGACCAACAAAACACCTCAACAAGCTCATTACAACGTAACACTCGAAAACATGCCTTTCATCCATAACACGCTGAACTAAAAACACTAACAACAAGGAGCATTACATAAACGATGGACTTTTATTTTTGAAGTTTGAATGAATCATTATTTTATAAAGAATAACCAATTTTCACTTTACTGTATTGAATGTACTATACAAAATGTAATCTGAAATGCTGCCATTTTAATATAATACCAACAATTACAGTCAAAAGGGAAATTCCAGGGTTGCTATGATAATAACTGTAAAAAATAGATAAAGATTTAAAGATAAAGATAAAATGTCAACATGGGTAGTTGTTCGTTCATTGTAAATAATTGT
This sequence comes from Barbatula barbatula, assembly GCF_947034865.1. Classification (NCBI taxonomy): domain Eukaryota; kingdom Metazoa; phylum Chordata; class Actinopteri; order Cypriniformes; family Nemacheilidae; genus Barbatula; species Barbatula barbatula. The sequence continues at coordinate 21,756,271 of NC_136778.1, read as the reverse complement.
GAGGGTTCTAGTCCTCTCTCTAAAACTTTCAAGAAAAAATCATTTTATTTAATTGTCTGCTTATGTACTTAAGTATTATGTAATATATTAGTTTTTAAATAATTACTGCAGAAGTGCATGAAATGTGTCATTGTTCTGTGTCAATGGGGTTTTAACCATTTCACAAGCAATGTGTTAGCATTTGAAAGATGTGTTGAACATGCTGTATATAGTGTTTTACAGGTTGTAGAGTATGAATGACAAAAGTAAATGTGAATTTTTAAAAACGTGGTCACTAAATGCATTTTGTCTGAAAGCAATGAAAACTTCTTACAAATACCTGGGCATTTGGATTGATGATAAATTGTCTTTTGGGGTCCATATTGAGAGCCTTTTAAAAAAACTCATTTTATTTTAGACTAAAGATGTGCTTTCCCTATTCAGCAAGGAAAAGGTTGGTGGACAGTTCGTTCTTAACAGTTTTGGATTATGGTGATTTAATTTCCACTCTACCTCATTTTTATTAAAATAATTAGATGTATTATATCACTCTGCCTTACGTGTCCTTACAGATGCAACAGCTAGGACTCACCACTGCATTCTGTATGAAACTGTAAAATGGCCCTCCCTCTCTCCCTTTTTATTGCCAGAGCACTAATGGGTAAATTACACATTTACATTTAAAATTTACTTATTAACCAAAACAGTGTTTACAGAACAACGTAGTCCAAGAATATATATTTAACTATTCCATCCACAAAAACAGAATTTGGTAAAAAGGCTTTTTCATCATATGCACCAAAAGTCTGGAATGAACTCCAAAACACCTTAAATTTAAAATCACTTCCATCTATTAATATTTTTAAAAACCTTTTAAAGTAAACTCTGATTGAACGGTGTAATGGTTTTAACTAGGTACCTTTAAAATTATATGTCTGTATTTATTTAAGTTAAATACAATGTTTTATGCATGTGTATAGTCTGTGTACTACGATAAGTAGTTTTATTTTCTTTGCAACTTTTTGGCCGCCTATCTTGGCCAGTACTCCCTGGGAGAAGAGTTACTGTAACTCAATGGGACTTTTCCTGGTTAAATAAAGGTTATAATAATCAATAATTCACAGTTTGGACTGCACAGACTTCTGTTTTGCTGAATGTGTGAAGAGTTCTGAAAATGTGACTTCAGTATTGAACAATGCGTGTTAGCATGTGAAAAAACTTCAAATTACCCAACTATTACAGAATCTATCATTCATTCATTCATTCATTTTCTTCCGCTTATCCGGGGCCGGGTCGCGGGGGCAGCAAGTCTAAGCAGAGATGCCCAGACATCCCTCACCCTAGACACTTCCTCCAGCTCTTCCGGGGGGACACCGAGGCGTTCCCAGGCCAGCCGGGAGACATAGTCCCACCAGCGTGTCCTAGGTCTTCCCCGGGGTCTCCTCCCGGTCGGACGGGCCGGGAGCACCTTCCGGGGAAGGCGTCCAGTAGGCATCCGTAACAGATGCCCAAGCCACCTCAGCTGACCCCTCTCGATGTGGAGGAGCAGCGGCTCTACTCCGAGCTCCTCCCGGGTGACCGAGCTTCTCACCCTGTCTCTAAGGGATCGCCCAGCCACCCTGCGGAGGAAGCTCATTTCAGCCGCCTGTATCCGGGATCTTGTCCTTTCGGTCATGACCCAAAGCTCATGACCATAGGTGAGAGTAGGAATGTAGATTGACCGGTAAATTGAGAGCTTCGCCTTGCGGCTCAGCTCTTTCTTCACCACGACGGACCGGTACATCGACCGCATTACTGCAGAAGCTGCACCGATCCGTCTGTCAATCTCCCGTTCCATCCTTCCCGCTCTCGTGAACAAGACCCCGAGATACTTAAACTCCTCCACTTGAGGAAGGAACTCTCCACCAACCTGAAGTGGGCAAGCCACCCTTTTCCGACTGAGGACCATGGCCTCGGATTTGGAGGTACTGATTTTCATTCCAGCCGCTTCACACTCTGCTGCAAACCGTCCCAGTGCATGCTGAAGGTCCTGGTTTGAAGGGGCCAACACGACAACATCATCCGCAAATAGCAGAGACGAGATCGTGTGGTCCCCAAACCTGACACCCTCCGGCCCCTGGCTGCGCCTAGAAATTCTGTCCATAAAAATTACGAACAGAACCGGTGACAAAGGGCAGCCGGAGTCCGACATGCACTGGGAACAAGTCCGACTTACTGCCGGCAATGCGAACCAAGCTCCTGCTTCGGCCGTACAGGGACCTGACAGCCCTTAGTAAAGGACCACAGACCCCATACTCCTGAAGCACCCTCCACAGGATGCCACGAGGGACACAGTTGAATGCCTTCTCCAAATCCACAAAACACATGTGGATTGGTTGAGCAAACTCCCATGAACCCTCCAGCACCCTGTAGAGGGTGTAGAGCTGGTCCAGCGTTCCACGGCCTGGACGAAAACCACACTGTTCCTCCTGAATCCGAGGTTCTACTATCGGCCGTATTCTCCTCTCCAGTACCCTGGCATAGACTTTCCCGGGAAGGCTGAGAAGTGTGATCCCCCTGTAGTTGGAACACACCCTCCGGTCCCCCTTCTTAAAAAAAGGGACCACCACCCCGGTCTGCAATCCCAGAAGCACTGTCCCCGACCGCCAAGCGATGCTGCAGAGGCGTGTCAGCCAAGACAGCCCCACAACATCCAGACTTGAGGTACTCAGGGCGAATCTTATCCACCCCCGGTGCCTTGCCACTGAGGAGTTTCTTGACTACCTCAGTGACTTCGGCTTGGGTGATGGACGAGTCCACCTCTGAGCCCTCAACCTCTGCTTCCTCAATGGAGGACGTGACGGTGGGATTGAGGAGATCCTCGAAGTACTCCTTCCACCGTCCGACGACATCCCCAGTTGAGGTCAACAGCCTCCCACCTCCACTGTAAACAGCGTTGGTAGGGCACTGTTTCCCTCTCCTGAGGCGCCGGACGGTTTGCCAGAATCTCTTCGAGGCCAGTCGATAGTCCTTCTCCATGGCCTCACCAAACTCCTCCCAGACCCGAGTTTTTGCCTCCACAACCACCCGGGCAGCAGTCCGCTTGGCCTGCCGGTACCTGTCAGCTGCCTCAGGAGTCCCACAAGCCAACCAGGCCCGATAAGACTCCTTCTTCAGCTTGACGGTTTCCCTTACTTCCGGTGTCCACCACCGGGTTCGGGGATTCCCGCCTCGACAGGCACCGGAGACCTTACGGCCACAGCTCCGAGTGGCCGCTTCGACAATGGAGGCAGAGAACATGGTCCACTCGGACTCAATGTCTCCAGCCTCCCTCGGGATCTGGTTGAAGCTCTGTCGGAGGTGGGAGTTAAAGATCTCTCTGACAGGAGACTCGGCCATGCGTTCCCAGCAGACCCTTACAGTACGTTTGGGTCTGCCGAGTCTGTCCAGCTTCCTCTCCTGCCATCGGATCCAACTCACCACCAGGTGGTGATCAGTTGACAGCTCCGCCCCTCTCTTAACCCGAGTGTCCAAAACATATGGTCGCAGGTCAGATGAAACGACCACAAAGTCGATCATCGACCTGCGGCCTAGGGTGTCTTGGTGCCACGTGCACTGATGGACACCCTTATGCTTGAACATGGTGTTCGTTATAGACAAACTGTGGCTAGCACAGAAGTCCAATAACTGAACACCGCTCGGGTTCAGATCAGGGGCCGTTCCTCCCAATCACGCCCCTCCAGGTGTCACTGTCGTTGCCGACATGGGCGTTGAAGTCCCCCAGTAGGACGACGGAGTCCCCTTTCCGGCACCCCTCCCAGAGACTCCAAGAAGGTCGGGCACTCTGCACTGCCGTTCGGCCCGTAGGCACAAACAACAGTGAGAGACCTAACCCTGACCCGTAGGCGCAGGGAAACGACCCTCTCGTTCACCGGGGTAAACTCCAAGACATGGCGGGAGAGCTGGGGGGCTATAAGCAGACCCACACCAGCCCGCCGCCTCTCCCCATGGGCAACTCCAGAGTGATGAAGTGTCCATCCTCTCTCGAGCAGTGTGGTTCCAGAGCCCAAGCCATGCGTAGAGGTGATCCCGACTATCTCTAGTCGGAACCTCTCAACCTCACGCACCATCTCAGGCTCCTTCCCCGCCAGCGAGGTGACGTTCCACGTCCCTAGAGCTAGCTTCCGTGTCCAGGGATCGGGCTGTCGAGGCACTCTCCTCCGACTGCCGCCCGAGCTGAGCCCGGTGTCCGGCCACCAGACGCTCGCATACGAGCACCGACCCCGGGCCTGGCTCCAGGGTGGTGCCCCGGTTGCGCCATAACGGGCGACGTCACGGTCCTTGTTATTTTGAACATCATAAAGGGTTTTTGAACCACTCTTAGTCTGACCCGTCGCCTAGGACCTGTTTGCCTTTGGAGACCCTACCAGGGGCATATAGCCCCCGACAACATAGCTCCTAGGGTCACTCGGGTACTCAAACCCCTCCACCACGTTAAGGTGGCGGTTCAAGGAAGGGCTATCATTCAATAAAATAAAATAAAAATCATTAAATAAAATAAAAATATAAAATAAAATTCAATAATTCAATAAAATAAAATCTATAATTTCCAAAATATCTTTCTATGTGTAATCAAGTGAAGGATCAATGAAGACATCCTCTCCAATCATTTGGACAAATTTGTTTTTATTTTATTTTTCATTACTTTCAATAATGTAAACATTTAAATAAAAAAACATAACATTTAGTGCACACACATTACATTCATTTGGATCAAGCCTGTCTTGATCATTTGGCAGATTCTCGTCATTGACGTCATCACATCCCTCATCCATGGCCTGAAGGAGGGTGGCGATCATAGACCTTCCACCTCCATACTGACAAACGATCCTCAATAGGGTTGAGGAAAGGAGAATATGGAGCCAGGTAGAGGGTCATGAATCTGGGATGGGCCTGAAACCATGCTTGAACAACCTCTGGATGGTGGAACCTGACATTATCCCACACAATTACATAGGTGACCCCTTCACCTTGACAGGCCGCTCAACCTCATTGAGTAACTCAATGCGATGGTGCAGCGTTATAGGAGCCAAGTAATGGCCTACGTCCTATGACACCATCTTCAGAGATAGCGCACATGGAGATGTTTCCACCACGTTGTCCAGGCACTTGGACAGTGGCCTGTTGGCCAATGATGTTCCGTCCACGGTGATGACTTCATCAACAAAGATGTAATGGTGGTTCACATCAGCATCAAGCTCCATCACCTGCTAAAAATATATTTCTGTTAATTATTTTTACAGTTTTGTTCCAATATACATATGAAGTAATACAATATATGGTGCTGCACCTGAACATAGTCAGCCCCTATTTGTTTTACCCCGTCATTGTTTCTCTCAAAAGGCACCAGGTAAATGTGCTTCATGGATACCTGGTGCCTCTAAAATGCAACATATTGTTGGTAAGCTGATGGATGCCACATCGGCAAAGGTGTCATTGTTCTCCTCAGTTGCCTCCTTTTTTTTGAAAGCCGTATGTCATAGGAGGGAAAGAAAGAAAGGAATTTGTCTTTGAAATTCTATTAAAACAAATGAGACTGCATGAATTCATATGAACTGGGCACCTTATAAAATAATACAAAACTGCCTAGTAAGCCTAGTCCCAGACTAACTTACATGTTAGAGGTGTCTGATCGAAAACAACTTGCACTGGCATTTCTTAAAGTATATCAGTGCGTTTGTTTTGTCTCAAGATGTACACAGCAAGGTTTCTTTAAAGACACATAAACCAAATATTTCGGATTATAACCTGCAAGTCCAACAAATACAGAAAAAGATCTGGGCGTTATATTAGACAGCAACCTGTCATTTCTAAATCACATCTCAAATGTCACAAAAACAGCCTTTTTTCCTCTTAAGAAATGTTGTTAAATGCTAAAATATTCTATGTGTTGCTGTCGCGGAGAAGCTTATTCATGCATTTGTGACCTCAAGACTTGACTACTGTAATGCGCTTCTTAGTGTTTGTCCTGCATCATCAATAAACAAACTACAGTTAGTTCAGAACGCAGCTGCCAGAGTTCTAACCAGGTCCAGAAAATACCATCACATAACCCCAATTTTATTAACCCTTAACTGACTTCACATTAAGTATCGTATTGACTTTAAAGTTCTTTTGATCACTTATAGCCTACCTAACAGAGCTTCTATCACACTACAACCCATCACGCTCTCTAAGATCTCAAAACTCAGGACTTTGATAACACCTAGAATAACTAAATCACCAAAGGGGGTCGAGCTTTCTCATACGTAGCACCTAAACTCTGGAATAACCTTCCCGATACTATTCCAGGATCAGACACACTCGCCCAATTTAAATCTAGATTAAAGACGCATCTTTTCAGCCAAACATTCACTTTTTAATGCCTGTCCGGGAAACCGCCCCATAACGTTAAATAGAAAACAAACTTGGGTTTTTTATTTCCTTGAAAATTTTATTACAAGATAACTAACAGTCAAAATATTGAAAGATTCTTTTTGTCTTCATTCAGTGCAAAATAAGCACTAAGAGCAGCACCTGTTTGTTAAAGGGTGTGTTCAACCCAAATGATGAGAACCCAAGGGAGAAAAAACAGAAGAGGAACTGAGATACCCGATCCACAGCAATGCAGAAACAAATCAACCGGCGGGTTTATGTTTATAAATACAGTGTTTGAGTTAAATATATTTATACATTATTAAAAACTGTGTTTTTTTACATTATTGAATAAACATTTCAAAATGAAATGTGTAATGTATATCATGTTATGAAAATAACCATAACAATATAAGTATCCTGTATATAAATGTGCTGTTTCTCTTAGAAGACCTTTACGCCGTCCGTGCTTCTATTTATGTTTCCCTGTGAGTGCGTGTGTGTGTGTTAAAGGGGGTGTCTCCCTTGTCATTGGTCTTTCTGAAATTTGCAGCCAATTCAAAACCACAGGCAACTTTCTGCACTGCCCCCACAAGCCACAGATAGAATCGAGTGATAGGGCCCCAAACAAGAAGAGTGGCCGAGCAGATAAAGTGTTAAAGTATGCCAGCGTACGCCACCAACATGAGGCTCAAATTCCCAATTCTGGCCCTGATACTGGAAGCAGTGACCATTGTTCTGTACGCTCTGTTTGTGGAGTATGACACCGGTGATGCCCATGGACACGGAGATGGCCATCATGCTGAAGGGAATACAACTCATCCTGAAAGTCCAATGACGCTCTACCCTAGTAAGTATCTCTAAGTATATACTATATGATGCTTTATCTTCCACTGGTGCAGTGGAGAATACATTCATATGGCCTGTTATACAACTGTTTAGTCTTGAGGTTTTAGATTTGTGACTGCTACACAAATGTTAAAGCAATAAGATAGATTGTTTGATGTTGCTGGCTTTACTGCTATTTAGATCATTCTTTAAAAATTGCAGCTTTGTAATTGAGTTTCAAGCTTCACGTGTCTTACGCGTCAGCGTTTGCTGAATGTGAGGTCAATTTGGCATCAGTATTCCACTAATGTTCATTCAGCACGCACATCTCTAAAAATACTCCCTGCACAGAGGAGCCAAAGCCGCACGCAGGAGAGAAACAAGGAGAGGTTGATGAAGATCATGTGGACCTAACACATGAAATGAAAATTCTTTCATAATTTACTCATCCTCATGTCACGTCAAACCTGTATGACTTTCAACAAAAAAGAAGATATTTTGAAGAATGTTCATAACCAAAAACCATTGAAGTTTCCCTTGTATGAGCACAAAACCACTGGGACATTTCTCTGAATATCTTTTTTTGTGTTCCACAGACGAAAGAGTGACATGAGGGCAAGAGAATGAAAAAATGTCAGAATTTGTGTCTGAACCATCCCTTTACTTTGCTATATTCTTAACATGATTTTCTGTAGGTTGAATTAGAAATTGGACTTCTTCAGTTTGTAAATGCATTTCAATTTTAGGTTCTTAAGTACATAAGCAGTTGAAATGCTGATGTTGGTTAGTTGGCTTTAGCTGTTGTTTCTGCTCTTCACAGACGTAACCGAGATAACATGCATTTTTATAAATGCATGTTTTTGTTTTTATCTTTATGTCCCACTCATGACTGCTTGGACACGGTTTGGACTCAAGCCATGCCTGGGGTGTGGAGAGTATGAACATGAAAGATTAGTCTTAGGGTGCCTGCAAAGTTTCAAATCGACTCTTCAAATTTGTTTAATAAAATAATTTTTACAAATTCGTAAAAATAATAATCGTAAAATGTTTTCATTTTGGGGTGAACTATCCCTCTAAATTTGTAATCAATCGCTCTTTCGATTCGCCACTTTATTTTGCTAAAACTGTTTTAGCACGATTTGCTTTCGCTCAAGTTTATGGGTGGGGTAAGGGGCGGGGCTTCAGTGTTGTTTTTTTATGATTCACATTGTATGAGTTCGTACGAATTAGCCTCCTTGTACAACAGTTACGAATTCTTGTCCTCAAAAAACATTTTTAGTAAATGTTTGCTAAGACTTCTTAAGATCAACATGAAATCAGACATATAATATTCTACCGCTCATTTTGTTCCCTGCTGTTGTTAATAAAGGTTTGTGTGCCACCCGGGGATCGTGACCTCAGAGGTTGAAGCCATGAAAGGAAGACAGGAAATGAAAATCAAAATCACATGTTTCTATCTTGTGGGAAAATGTAGGCCACCTGTCACTCTGTGCTGGGGTCACATGGAAAGCATTCCAGAAATAAGTGGAAGTGTTCAAAGAAATAAAAATAAAGGGCATTTTGATCTTGGCAACAAAGATAACAAACATGGCCGAATTATGTCACCATGTGCCAAATGAGCAGCAACAAAATCAAATAAGGTCGTTCACATCGAGAGGAAACTTTCCACCCATTAGAAAAAAGAAGCATGCGCCTTTGAGATTTTATCGGTAAATCTGTTGCACATGAGCCATATGAAAACTTTCACGGGCAAATTGATTCTGTTTGTTGTACAAGCCAACAGGATGATGGATTGTGCGCATTTGCTCAACCGACACTGTGAAACTCTTTCAAAATTGCTAGAAAGTTCTGTAGCTCGCCGACCCCGTCACTGTAAACACGTGTCGCTCGAGATCGATGGAAAGATCAGAGGAAGGCTTGATAAACTTTGACCTTTAACTGGTTTTGAACATTATCTGCATTAATGGCTCGACAGCTATCAAAGTAAGATTTGAAACAGAACAACATTGCGAAACAATGTTCTCACGAAGGTTAGCCGTTGGATGCTAGCAGGACTTCTTTGGTCAAGTAACTTTACCAGAAAAACAAGCTTGAAGCTGGTGCAAATCATGTTGGAGTGGTCATTTCATGAAAGAAGCCTTTCTGTACGTTTTTTTTGGTAAACCTTGATCAAAAATGGTCAGTGATAACAGAAAGCATTATGCAATAATAGATCACGTTCGTCTAGTTTGTTTGAAGATGGCTTGTGTAACAAGATAAGACTGACTTTGAAGTTTTCCTGTTTAGTCTGTTTTGTTACTGTATCATCATACAGTGTCTACTGTATTTGTGTACGGCTTGCCGCCAACGCAGAGTACATTATAAAATGAAGACATCCTACAGACAGCAGGCAAATTCACTCGTTTTTACCTGATCAAAGTGCTTCAGCTGTAAGGCTAGCTGGCTCCTCACAGGGGCCGTCTGGTATCTTGATGGCTTGACCACATGTCACGCATAAGCACTATGATTGATGATATTTGGGTTTATCCGCTGGCGAGTTGAGATTTCATGTGGATAATTGAATGGGTGGAGGGTTTCCAGAAGCATTCCAAGGAAGCCGTAATGTTCGTCTATTCATTGGCTAGTACCACACCTTTCGGCGGTCCGCTCTTTACAGTTCCCCTTGTCTCTCCTGGGACGGAGACTTTTTTTAAACTTCCTGACAATCGTTAATGTGTCTGATCATTATCCACGGGCCCGTTGATATGCTTTGTATTGTGTGGTGTGATGAATCTGGTGTCCTGGATCATATCTTTTCTCCGTAGAGTTTCAGTCTAACAAAACCGCTTCCTTACCATGAGGAAAGATGGCAGAGGCCAGCAGCGATCCAGCATGTGTCCTCATACCGTGCATTTCATTTCATTTGTTTAATTGAATGTGTGTAATCCTGATCTGAATAGGTTTAAATGCTGACTAGTCATGTGAAGTGAATGAAATAGCGTGTGTTGAACTAATGGTGTTTTTGACTTGTGCTTTATAGAGAGAAGTGCGCAAAACCTTTACACAGATGTAGAAAGACGAGGGTAATTCAATTGTTTCCGCCAATGTTTCCAGGAATTACTCTACAACAGTCTCTTTGTATGCTGAGCAGAGATGAAGTGCTATTTAAACATGTTTACTATTTGTATGCCATTATACATCAAAATTGAAACCTGAGCTTGAACAGAAAGGAAATATTTTACTCGACTTCAGCACGAGAATCACATGGACTGGGTTTACAGGGACATTTGTTGTTTTGGAGCTTGACGGATTGTTTGCTTTAAGCTTTCACTATATAAAAGAACAGATTTTTTATTATTTATTATTTTTTATTCCTTCAAAATGATTCACTATGAAACTTCACCAGGATTTACTAAAATCTTTACATTGATTCACTATGATTCATGATGATTTACAATGATTCTACATAATGACTCAGTATGGTACTTCATAGTGATTCACTATGAATCTTCTCATGGATTTATAAAGATTATGAAAAATCACAGTGAATCAATATAGAGAATCTTAGTAAATCCTTGTGAATATTCATAGTGAGTCAGTATAAATGACCATAGTGAATTATAATGATAAATCTTAATATAGAGCATCTTTGTAAATCCGTGAGAGGATTTAATGTGAATCAATGTTAAGAACCATAGTGAGTCATTATAAAGAATCATTGAAAATCATCATGAAGAATCATGAATCTATATAACGATTCATTGTGAATCGTTGTGAAGAATAATAATACTAATAACAAATCATTATGAAAAATCAAAGTTAACCAATATAGACAATCTTAGTAAATCCTTATGTCACCATGAATATAGTGAATTATTATGATAAATCATGGTGAATTAATATAGAAAATGATTCATTATGATTCTCCATAACGATTCACTATGATTCTTCACAATGTTTACCGTGATTCTTTTTAGCAATTCACTATTAATCTACACAATTATTAACAAAGATGCTCTATATTAATTCACTATATTTCTTTGTAATGATTCACTATGATTTGTCATGACACTTAAATAGAATTAATTATAGTGATTCACTATGAATCTTCACCGGGTAGAAACAAAGATTGTCTATATTGATTCAATATGATTCTTCATAACGATTCACAATGTTTATTCATAATAAATAACCATGATTCACTATGAATCTTCACAAAGACTTACTATATTATATAGAGCTGCTCTAATTCACTTTAATTCTTTATTTTCTATGATTAGTCATAATAACTCACTATGAATCTTCACAAGGATTAAAAAAAAGTTGTTTTATTTCTGAGTCCTATAATATCCCTAGCTTTAGAAACTAGTATGAACATCCCTCTCATCAGCTCTTTATCCCTTTATTCCAGTGTTTCAGGATGTACACGTGATGATCTTCATTGGCTTTGGTTTCTTGATGACCTTTCTGAAGAGATATGGTTTCAGCAGTGTGGGCATCAACCTGCTGCTGGCCGCCTTCGGTCTGCAGTGGGGTCTTCTCCTCCAGAACTTCTGGCACATGCATGATGGAAAAATAAGAGTCTCAATCAATAGGTAACACATATTCAAATAGAAATGTTTGAGATAATCTCATGAAATCTGCTCAAGCAGTGATAATTCTGATAGTGATGTATCCCATCATTCCTTCTTTACAGCATGATAAACGCTGACTTCAGCACAGCGACCGTTCTGATCTCATTCGGAGCCATTCTGGGAAAAACCAGCCCAGTCCAGCTTCTCATCATGACCCTGATGGAGATCACCATCTTCTGCATCAATGAGCATCTGGTTGTGGAAGTCATTGGGGTATGTACACTTATTTTCCTCCTACCGTCTCAATGTTAAACAGCTAGTGAGGACGTTACAGATAAGCTGTGAATAGTTCTGTGAATGAAGGGACACCCCATGTAGTGTCTAACTCTCCATTTTTACCTACAGAATTTGAAGTGAAAAATGTTATAAGTTGTGAGTTCAAATATTGGCAGCAGATCTTCGTTATCATTTTCGCTATCTGAATTCCTGTCAGGCCGAGTCCTGTGGGATCATTTTGGTCATAAAAGGAAGCTTGACCAAAGATAAAGGAAAAAGCAATTTTGTATCTCCTTCCTAAAGTTGGCAGGATGAACTTCATGTACACACCCAGTATTCCCATAACAAAAGTGTCCTGAATGCTCCCCACCTCTCAAAGTGCCAGAAGGGTTTCTGGTTAGCAACTAGAGTGGTCTCTCTTACATTATATAATCATTATGTGTTGTATTGCATGTATTGTGGTGGCCTAATAGAATAGAATGAGCTTTATTGCCAGGTATGTTCACACATTTATGGAATTTGTTTTCGTGACAGAAGTTCCGCAGTGCAACAGAATGACAGCGACAGAACAAAAAACACAATAAAAGAATAAAACATACAAAAGATACAAATACAAATACAAATTCCAGTCCAATGTCAAAAGAATTTCTACAGAAAAAAACTCTGGATTGAAATAGTCTCCCATGAGGTTCCGTCCTAAGACTTTTAGAAATAACATTATTAAGATGAGACTTTATGGTATGGTGTATAAACATTTCTTCAAGATCATTTTTTGTGTTCCGTTAAGCAATACCAACTTTAATATACATTTTTTATATAGAGAATAAACACATTTTCCTCTTTCAACAGGCATCTGATGTGGGCGCCTCCATGACCATTCATGCATTTGGTGCTTACTTTGGCTTGGCTGTTGCTCGTGTGCTTTATCGCCCGGGTCTTTGTAATGGTCATGATAATGATGGATCGGTCTACCACTCAGACTTGTTTGCAATGATCGGTATGAAAGTTGGTTCATTCTATCCATCAAAGGTTCACATGGGGTCTGAAGGCTCTCACACTGACTCTTCTTGTGTATGTAGGCACGGTGTTCCTGTGGATGTTCTGGCCAAGCTTCAACTCTGCCATCGCTGAACCCGGCGACGCTCAAATCACAGCTGTTATCAACACCTATTTCTCTCTGGCCGCCTGCGCTCTCGCCGCTTACGCAACTTCCAGTCTGGTTGAGAAGAATGGCAAACTCGACATGGTGAGACCACCAGATTCTGAGAGATGTGATTTATCCCATCTCAGATTTTGGGGTCATATGACTCAACCTATTGTGTTTTTTTGCACAGGTCCATATTCAAAATGCCACGCTGGCAGGGGGTGTTGCCGTTGGAACCTGCGCAGACATGAACATCCAGCCATTCGGAGCCATGCTGATCGGAGTCGTGGCAGGCATTATCTCCACCCTCGGCTTCAAGTTCCTCACTGTATGAATTATAAATCATCGCTAATGACACATGACAGTTCAAATGACACGTGAATCCATATTCTTTCTTTGGTTTCCTCAGCCTATCCTCGCCTCCAATCTGGGAATCCAAGACACCTGTGGCGTGCATAACCTACACGGCATGCCAGGCATCCTAGGTGGACTCGCTGGCATCGTGGCGGCAGCACTTCACAGGAAGGATGGGTACGTAAGCAGCTGACTGTTCTTTATACGCTCTCTATTTTTTCATTGCGCTTTAGTTTGTGGTATTTTCATTAGTACAGCAAAAAAAGGTATTTTATTACTATATTTGTGCTTGTTTATTGCAGAGTGTCAGCAGCTCATCAGGCTGGAGGTTTAGCATCATCTCTGGGCTTCGCTTTGGTGGGTGGGCTCATCACAGGTGGGTACATTTGCAAAAAAAATTTAATGAGAATTCAATTTCAATGTAAAGTGCTAGTTCACCACGAAAAATGTCAACATTCAACTCAAATATTAAGATATTTTAAACCTGTATAACTTTCTTTTGTTCCGTTGAACACAAGAAGAAAAATGTTAAAGAATGTTGCGTCCTTGCATTTTCCTAAATGAATGAAAAGTCACTTACATTTTGTATAACATCTTAGAATAACTTTTAATTCTTGGTGAAATATTGATGTACTATGATCTAAATAAATGACAAAACACAAAGTGAATCAATTGTAAAACTTTTTCAAGGTCTGATCATGAAGCTTCCATTTTGGGGACAACCACCGGACCAAAAATGCTTCGATGACTCCGTCTACTGGGAGGTACGTCAACATGAACTTTTTTGTTTTAAATGCTAAAAAAGTCTTCAAGTTGGTGATTTTAGTTACGTTTGACATGCAGGTTCCCGAGGAAGAAGAGGAGAATGAAGAGCACTTGGCTCATGCCGATTATTCCAAGAACAAAACCGAAGCTTAGGCTTCAAACCAGACCATTATGCACCTCAGGGCTTCTCAACCATCAGCATTTACACCACTTAGTCAAATCTTTAACACAGTTATACAGTATGTATGGGCAGATGTCCAGTTCTGTTAGATTTGTTTTTTCCTAAATGCGTTTTATAGATATTTTAAAATTCCATAGCTCATGTGGCCCACAAAAGTGTCAAAACCTTTCAACATGAGACATTAGGTATAAAATGTAAATTGGTAAAATTACAGAATAGTACAGAAAATGTCATTTACAATGAGTTATAAGTAAAACTCAGTTGTTGATGAAAACACCTCACAAATCTGAGCCAACATGAGACTTCTAGCCCAGTTGTTTTTTATCTAACTTTTTTGTCTTTTCACAGACCCAATTATGTCATCACTGTTTGTATTTTATGTTTGTTTATATTAAGCTTTTAAACACAAGGAAGGTTTGTGCAAATTCACATCCAAATCCACCCAATATAACCATTGCAACAACTATAGTTGCTTGTTATTGTTATCAGTAACAACCCTTTTATACAATGTATATTAAAAGAAGCTTTTTTACAATTGTATCCTGAAAGACTAACAAATATAATTGAAAACTTTAATATTTTTACACATTTTCACAATTGATAATACATTAATATTATATAATTATTCAAGCAAATACATTTGTGAAAGGATCTGTATGAAGATGTCTTTCATTGCATTTCTTGACCTCACAGCAGCAGTATAAGCAGACGTGATTGGTTAGTCACCGCGTGATGAGACTTCTGAACAATATGTTTTTCTTACGTTAAAGAAAACATTCATATAAATGCATTTGTCTCACTGCAAGCTGACTTTTACTAATTTAACTTTTGTGTCTCTGAATGTCTAAATTTCACTTGGATGTATTTCAAAGGTCTGTGAATGGAATAAACTTTTACTGTCATTTATACGATTCATTGTATACCATCAATTTATTTTGAAATCAAGCTATTGTTTTTATTTGTTTGATTTTCTCATTTGCATATTCACTTGAAATCAGAAGAATATTGATATTACTAATATTACACGCATATGCTATCAATCATATCAAAAGAACAACAACAGAACCTCATATGTTATTAAACGAAATGTAGCCTTAAAAAAATATTTTTCCCAAATCTTTGAATTTGTTTATATTCATGAATGAATCTCATTAGTATAGTTGCTCTCAATATAATGTTTCTATAGGTTTATTTAGCCCCTTAACTTGAAATAAGTTGAGTTTATCTTAAATTTGATCGGACTATAAAATTGTTGTCTTGACCCCCACGGGTTGTTTTTTTTATTTATACTGGGGCACAGCAGATTTAGATTTAAAGGTATCTGGCGACGCCCCCTGTGCCGTGTGCAGGAATAATGACACTAGCATAGAAATATTCATAGTTGAATGTAAAATTATAAAACACAGAACTGTATTAAAGGCTTGCACACTGTGACAGATTGCATGTAGGCCTGCATTTCTTTGTGTTAATAAAGCAATTTAATTTAATTATAAATTAACATTTAATATATAACTGATGAATGTTTTTGAAATTGATCACTGATGATTATTATTCAAATATGTATGATTGTCAATCGAATTACCATTAACAAGTAATTAACTGGAGGAAAAACAACAAGTTAAAAACTTGGTATTAGCACCCATTGTAATATTGCTCCTGTAAGACATATCGCTGTATTGTTCCATGAACTCTCTGTAAGTCACTTTGCATACAAGCGTCTGTTAAATGACTAAAGCCCAGTTCACACTGGAGGTGTTGCCTATATCACATTTTTTCGACTGTCCACACATATCCGTGCTTATTTACGTGCTTACAGTTGCCAAACCATTTGAAACATCGCACGAACGCAGGTTCCTGCACCAAGATTACTCACTAGTGATTGGAAGTCCGGCTCTTTCGAACAGTTAGTTTCAATAAACCGGTTCAAAAGACCGAAGATTATTTTACGCTCTGACGTAATGATGTCACTCGCCCTGGCATAACCAGTCAAGTATGTCATCCCGGTGGGTATGAAAATACAACTCTCAGGCTCAGCAGTCAGCACAAAATGTATAAATCAATTATCATAACTTCATAACTAAAGCACTCAAAAACAGGCACAGTGATGTGCAGAAAACTGATATTTTAAGTCTAAAAGATATAGAGTACATAATTCATCAGCGTTTTACAGAAACTGTATGATCCATGCACAATCAAATACGATTCATTTGTTACTATATAAACTTACGTTTTGCCAGATTGCTACATAATATTTACCTGCTCTGTTCACGTGAGCTCGTAGCATTAGGACAGCATCAGTTGTCCACACTGCTCGGTAGCCTCCACGGCTTACGGTGGGTGAATCACGTCTCAGTGGTTAGAGAATGTCGACCCCAGTACAATGCAATGTAAGTCGTTTTGGATAAAAGCATCTGCTAAATGCATAAATGTAGAACATCCAAGTCATAATCAAAGAGCAGCTTTGCCCCTGGAGAGTTTATGAGGGTGTGCCAGATTTAGACATTGCTGACTCGGTATTTGATTGAAGATGCTGTCAGATACGATTCCCCCTGAGTTCCATAAAAGTCACAGTTCATAAATGTCTCATACATTCACTGCTGTCTCTTTACCCCAAAAACAGGTGTGTTCTGACATTTTCAGCCGTTTAGTTCTAAATTTGTGCATGATAGATGGGGGAATATTTTCTGACAACTGAGAATGTTACTGTCACATAATGTTTCCCTGTGTTTAAATTAGTGCTGTAAATCGATTAAAAAAATCTATTTAATAAAAAAAAAATCTGTGATTAATCACGATTAATCGCACATAAGATTAATGTTTTAAATATACTTTTGCAATTTAAAAAAATTATTTCTTTAACAATATCATTTTATGAATGAATGCCAACATTCTGATATTAGTACTACAACTGATGACTCCATTACATCAATGATTTTTTCTTTATTTTAACATTAATTGTAGTGTGTGCAGCAGCAGGTTTAAGAATGCGGCCCCCTTAAGAGCTGGAGCTCTTCGCAGATCTGACACCCTTTCCCATTTTCAAAACTCTTTGCATTCAATTAGGATTTTATTTAACACATTGAAATCTGTGCTTATGAAAATGCATGACTGTATACAGCGCCGCCGCTCCCACCATGCGCATTAGCGCTGTGCGTAGTGTAGGGCACCAAGTGCTGAGGGGGCACCAAAAATAGCCTAATGAAAAAGAAATGTTTTAATCTAATTATTTCATCAGGCTATAGAAATATTATACGGCAGACATTTTAGCCATGTAGGCTATATGTACAAAAAAACGGCCAAACAAATGAAAAAAATCTTAATTCATACAGCTCACACATTGGGCACTGTTTAAACCATTTAAGGCAGCGAATAGGGTTTTTTTTCTGAAAAATTGTGGCTGAACTGTGACGAGATGAGGATCTGTAGGGTTGATCATAAGGATGCAAATTGAAATATTTCTATCTGTTCCTCATATAAACATTTGTAGAACATTAGTAGTATTTTTGAATATAATTCAGACATGAACCCTGACCCCAATACTAAACATTTGTATCCAACCGTTTGGATTTCAGTGGGTCAGAGTAATGCTTTGCTTCTCTACAAACAAGACAGCTGTTTTTCAAAATATAAACTAATGTCACCATGTGGAAACTAATGCCAATTGTCTACTTAGGGTCACAGGGGTCTGAAGCCTATCCCAGCATCTCGGTCCACAGTCAGAAAACACCCTGGTTAGATCGCCAGTAAATCACAGGTCACACACATTTAAAATGACCTACATGACCTACACCTACCCTGTGATCTGCTGTTTATGGATTGTGGGGAAGCCCATCCTGACACAGGGACAACACGCAAGCTCCACACAGAAAAGGCCTCCTGGTTCGAACCTTCTTGAACCTTGCTGTGAGGCAACAGTGCTACCCACTGAATTTACTGACACATTGCACGTAAAGTAAAATTGGTAATTCATAAAATCAAATGCACATACAATTCGTGCATACGTCCCGTTATGCAAAATACATTCAACTGTTATTAAATGTATACATTACAATTTATTCACTGAAACTTGCTGAATTTATTATGATTGTTATGAATTTAGACTTAGGAATTGAATTTAATGGCCGGATATTATACAGTATATGGCCACAATATACCAAAAACTAGAAGTGTGAATATTATTATAAATTGAACTATAAATAAATATACATGTGTGTGCTTTAAACATGGTATCAACCTTTATTAAAGTTAAAGTTAAGTTATCATTGAAAAACTGATAAAATATAAACCTACAGCATATATAAACCAAGTTTTACCATAAACAACATCTCAACCATGTGGTAGAGTTTTAAATCTTATGGATATTTTTAATCTACAAACGAGTGCCAAATAGGGAAAAACGCATATTAAATTTGTTCAAAGACCTTAAGTGAGATGATGAATTTTCTTTTGGTCACGAAAAAATACATGATTACAAAATATGTATTATTTATTATCATGTTTCACAAATAATTTGTATATACCCGAGTTCACACCATGTGTCTCCACTCTTAAATTCGTAAGGCAGATTCATAGACCGGTAAATGTTCTTGGATACAAAGCTGACCTATGAATCTGATCTCTTCTGCTGAACTGAACTACACAGAACAGATTTAATATTTACATTTATTCTATTATGTAAGTGTTTACTATTAAAGTGTTTACAGAAAGTACTGGAGATAAATCTTCATCTGTGGACGTTTGTGTTTCGGAGCTGAAGAGGTGAATCTGATCCATCTGATCTGACACTGAACGTAAATGACATTCAGAAACAATCATTTCAAATTGAAGGGAATAAACAGCCACTATAATTCAGATGAATGAATACTGAGTGTTGAAGAAACAGCTCCTTTAATTGAACTACACAATATTACATTACCACAATATTAACACAAATGATGAGACTTCGAGAGTCACACCGCTACACAAAACAATAAATAAATAAATATCAAACAATGTATTTATTGATATTCATTTATTTGTTTATTTTATTTGTCTGATGTTTATTATTTATGCATGAACGATGAATATCAAAGAAATGTCAAAGTAAAAATAAGTTTTCAAGGAGTTACTTTAAGAAAGTGAAAGCGTCTTACCTAAAAACACCTGAACACTCACAGTCGTCACAATAGATTCACATATTTGAAATCCTCCAGCTTT
Organism: Barbatula barbatula; assembly: GCF_947034865.1. NCBI lineage: Eukaryota > Metazoa > Chordata > Actinopteri > Cypriniformes > Nemacheilidae > Barbatula > Barbatula barbatula. The sequence goes on along the minus strand of NC_136778.1, from coordinate 21,736,602 downwards.
AACTTCAACTAGATACACGAAAAAATACGAACACAAATTTTAATAAATTTATCACAAAACTTTTACTTTTCACTTGTGACAACATTAACTAGACGATTGAACTTTTTTGTAAGTAGAATATCAAAATTGAAAGTGCTCCTCCCTCTGCTGGCAGAAAACTATTATTGTAGTGTTTCAATATGTCTAATGACTCATTTTACAGATTGAACACAGTGTTATATTCCAACACAGTGCACCGAAAGGAATTCACGACTGACTCTGTGTATATAAATCGCAATATGATTCAAAGTACAGTAAACTATAATACCTATGTGTGACGTCTTCACAGTGATTCACCCAAAGAAAAGTGAATTCAATGACGGCTCGATGAGGCGTGGGTTTCTCAATTCCTAAGTTATAAACCTTTCCGAGTCTAACTATGAAGATCCAAGGTCACTGAAACAGATGTCGACCAAAAATCGAAGATGCCGCGTCTCGCAGTGCTGTTTTGCCCGGTCCAATATGGCGGCGACGTCGACGTATCGGCGTCAGACGCGTGCTGACGAAGGAACCCGGATGGACCAGTTCACGTATGGGTGACGGTGATGAGTAAAATGGCCGCGCAGTAGTGTTTATTTTACTGAAGCGCAGCTATTTATGCACAGAAATGAAAAGAAAAGCGTATTTATATTTACACGACCTCATTCTCACAACAGATTATACACGAGAAGGATTATTGCATGCATTTTTATGCCGTTGTTGCTGTTTTCACATCGGGAAAATCTGAGTGCTCTTTAAAAACATGGTAAAGTTCTGGGCTCAAGCTTTGTTTTATTAACTCTGTGTTCGACTTTTTAGTTATTTGTCAACAATGCATTTAACGTTAGTCATTTTGATGAGTGTACATGACTTGTGCTGTTGTGATGATGGTGACAGATACATATATCGCCCAGAGCATACATTTAGGTCTTTGGCATAACGAGACATCAGTTTTGAGCATCATGTACTTTTGTGTTTCTCATTCAGTCCGCCAAAGTGGACGATCCAGTGAGAAGTGAGTCAAGTGCCAAAAGCAGACGAGGATCTGAAAGCGGAGGTGAACACCTGCTGTGTGTTAGTCAGATACATTTTTTATTATTCATTATTTATTTACAGTTTTTCAAATGTGTGCATTGACAGGAAGAGAAAATCTGAAACGTCACAGGAGCCGAAGCAGGTCGTCGTCCTCATCATCATCATCATCCAGTTCTTCCTCATCTTCGTCGTCCTCCTCTTCCTCACAGTCTTCATCCAGCAGTGCTTCATCACGCAGTAAGTCCAGCTCCAGTAGCTCAGGTAAGTTTCTCTTACATACTGTATAATGTATAACAAGTTACAGGATTGAAATATTACAAGTTCAGTACAGTTTATTCATTCGTCGATGTAAAACATGCACTGCAAATCCATTTGTTTGTCATTTTATGGTAGGCAAAGTAAGCTAAAATTGACTGCTTGCTATGAAATAAAAAAGTAAGTTTCGAGTTTATTTGTGTCAGTGATAAAATTGCTCCAAAGAAATAGAAAAACAAACAACAATTTCCATAGTTTTTTTTCTTAATGAGAATGTTAAAGGGTTAGCAAACAGGAAAAAAAATTAAAATTGTTTTATGATTTATAATGCATCAGATAGGAGAAACCTAAACGGATGTCCTTTTTCATTTTTTGCTTAATGGCTAGATTCTTGTACAAAACGAAGAAAATCTTCAAAGAAAAGAAAAGAGAAGCATGGAAAAAAGGTAAATCAGATTCAGAAAGAGTTTGTCTTAGTGACAGAAGCTGTCCAGTGCACACACAGGTGACAAGTCACAGGTAACAAAACGTAAAAATAAATTTGTGAGAGGCAATACACATTTGACTTAAAGGACAATATTAAACAAAAGCACGATAGGCATTAGATTGTATGTACGGATGTGCTAAATACAAATTATACTGTGTTATATACAAGTTATGCAGGGGAATGTGGATTGCTGAATATTATATCAACAATATATGTAGAATAAATATGACAGCTTTGAAGAAGATTATACCTTTTATTTTGAGGTATAGACACCAACAAACTAAAAACTCTCTGTAGTGACTGATGTAATAAATGAGGATTAATATTAAGAAGCAGCAGTTTATTATATTCGCTAATAAAACACGTTTTGACTGTTCTTACTAACAGAAAGTAAAGAAGGAAAAGACACGCAAACGTAAGAAAGTTAAGGCGCACAAAGACCATGATGATGCCTGTGGACCAGTTCAGATTTCAAAGGTACCGTCTATATATATTATTATGTGTACACTGTGATGCACGCTTTTATTTTGACATTGAGTAATGAAGCCATTAAATACGTTCTCTATTGTTCCCAGTATCTTAAGGAAAAGAAGAAAAACGGCAAGTACAGTATGATTTCAGGAAAGAAGATTAAAATGAAAGTAAAAAAGTCAAAGAAGGACAAGCAGGTGGGTTCTTCGCTGTGCATGTGCATTAAATAAACACACCGGATCAAATCCAGTGATACAAAATCGTCTTGTACATAAATTCATACATCATTATTTTTCCTGTTCCTTTTTTTTTAATCAGAGGGACAGAAACAGAGCCGAACTGCTAGAGTTCTTAAACTCCACCGTCTGATGCAGAAGTACTTCTGTTTTTCCATTACTAGCCTGAACACCACTCAGGGAGAGACCATCCTCAACTACAATGTTCTTTGTGCTGATGTTATACATTGACAGTTCTTTAACAGAAATTCTTAATGTAAATGGTTGACATAACCCCTTTTATTTTACATTTTGTGTACTGCAATGTATGTTTATTTCTGATTTAAAAATACACAAAAAGACTGTAGCTTGGATGTTGTGTGTTACTAAAGTTGTACAAAAAATGGTGTGTCGCATTTTATTTTTGATATAATCCTCAAGTAAGTCATGATTAAACCTCCTAAGAGAAGAGAAAGAATTAAAGCGTAATGTGTAAAGATAAAGATCTAGTTCACAGAAAAATGTGCTGTAATTCACACACTTTCGGGTTGTTCCAAACCAGTTTTTTTGCTTTCTGCCATGTAACACAAAAGAAAGTTTACACTCAACTTTTCCATACAATGAAGCTGAATGGTGTCATTCACATTCATTGTTTTCATAAGAACCGTGTCACGAGTCAGCTTAATTTAGGAACATCACACAACTTTTGAACAAAGTGACATTTTAATTTTTGGGTAATTTGTTCCTTTAATGTGCAAAATCGCTGTTTCTCAGTTACACATTAGGAAGAAGAAATGCAAAAAATGCGTTTTAAGTTTAGAAACAGTTGAGTTCCCCCTCCCCTGCCTCACAGTGGTTTGGCCCACTGCCTGCTTTCCCCTTTCATCTCAACTGCACTACACAGTACAAGTAGGGCTGTTTGATTCTGAATTTATTTGATTCCAATTCGTGGTCTGGGAATCGATTCCAAGAATCGAATCCTAGCTACTGTATTTGATCCCTGCTCAATTCCCTGTTTGACTATGGATTTTTATTTATTATTTAAAAAAAAATTACACAAGTTCTGCTGGAAAATGAAATCAGCATCTCCTTAAAGCTTGACAGCAGAAGGACGCATGAAGTGCTCTAAAAGTTCCCGATGCGTTGACTGTGAACCTCTGAAAACACAGTGGACCAAAGTCCTCTTTTCAGATGAAAGTAGATTTAGCATTTACTTTGGAAATCAAGGTCCCAGAGTCTGGAGGAAGAGTGGAGAGGCACAGAATCCATGTTGCTTGAAGTTCAATGTGATAGACGTAAGCAGATGTACAGTATGTGTGCTATCAGGGCAGGTCCCGTGTCGCACACAGTCACGCACATACTAGTGACAATTTTGTGACCTTGAAATTTCAGACACTCTTTGTCCTCGTTTTCTCAGCATCTATTTTGTGCAGTGTGTGTGCGGTTGATAAGCTAAACATTCAGTTGACTGAAACTCAGGCGACTCATAGACGAGTATAACACATTGAATTTAAGAATCTGTTACTGTTACTGAATGTTTGTGTATTGAACATGAACATAGTTTGTTGGCGGAGGCAAACCTCTTTATGTAGATGTATGAAGACTTCTTTTATATATCTTTTTCACAAAACAGTCACTGCATTTAAATTTCATTGCATGTAGATGGCTTAATTGTAAACAACTTAAAAAAACATTAATAGTAAATAGTTTTGAAGAAGCTTTTTCATTGAATCAGAGAGAAAATTTGAATATAACCAGAATGACGCAGTCTCCATGCTACAATAATGATAGTAGCAAGGCTTTCCTCTGTTTTCACATATCTTTATAAGTACAATTTTGACTGTATTATTTGTGACCCCTTCAAGAATTGTTCTTTGGTAATGTGTTGTAATGTTGTGCCATACGGGACCAGGGGCATTGAGCATGCATTTCAGTGTAGGCAGTCATGGCCTAATGGCTGGAGAAAAGGCTGCCATGTGAATATATCATTTGTTCAACGGGTAATTTCTTAAAATTCTGATAGTACATCTGTTTGATACATCCGTGTAATAAAGTAGTACAAAAATAGTACATTTACCTCTGTAATTGGGTTATATTGTTTTTCAGTTTGTTTTCCATGATAATTGTATCTAGGCAGAATTCATTGTTGCCATAAGCAAATGTTGAAAACAGCCCTTTTATGATTCGCCTTTATAATACCGTGATACTGTGAAAAGTCTGTGTGTCTTTATTTTTGAAAAACATCTTGATACCATCTTGATTACTTGATGATTAGGGTGAGAAGCTTGGTCACCCGGGAGGAGCTCGGAGTAGAGCCGCTGCTCCTCCACATCGAGAGGGGTCAGCTGAGGTGGCTTGGGCATCTGTTACGGATGCCTACTGGACGCCTTCCCCGGAAGGTGCTCTGGGCCCGTCCGACCGGAGGAGACCCCGGGGAAGACCTAGGACACGCTGGTGGGACTATGTCTCCCGGCTGGCCTGGGAACGCCTCGGTGTCCCCCCGGAAGAGCTGGAGGAAGTGTCTAGGGTGAGGGATGTCTGGGCATCTCTGCTTAGACTGCTGCCCCCGCGACCCGGCCCCGGATAAGCGGAAGAAAATGGATGGATGGATCTTGATACCACAATGATGTACATTATCATTCTAGAAGATATATAGAAACCAATTACCAACTTTGTCCAATATTTATTGGATGTTTACTATTATAAATCTAGGGCTTTTTTACAAATTGATGTATGCTTATTGATAGAGTTTAAGTTTGGCAGAAGGAAAACACTCAAGCTAGAAAAGGCTGTGCTCACACTTATATATGAGAGATTCAACACACACATCTAATAGAGAGTGAAGAGCGACGGAGACCTACAGTACAGACCCCATGAACACCAGTTTATAACACCAGTCATATACATGTAATGTCATTGTTTGTGCATGTATTCATACTTCATTGTTATTCATGTTGTCTATCTTCCTACTGTATACATATGATATATCCAGAAGATAAATCTGATTGTCAGAACTTAATTTTATGTATTTGGTACATTTTCATAACTTGCCTAGATATGGTGAGCATTCAAATGAAATGTGATGAATAAATAAATGGAGTCAATCTAAGACAAATGAGGAATAAAATATTGAATTACAATGGGAGATTGATACCTGAAAATAAATCCTTATGGTGAAATCAAATGACTCATTCCGCCCACCTCTAAAATGGTGCATAAAAATGATCTCAAATTCAAAGCAACAATATCTAGAGGCAAATATCAACTATCTTTATTTTTCAAGAGAAGAAATTAAACAATGTTTAGCATGAAATGCATCTGTTACAGTTATTGACTGTATTTCAAGTGATACGGTATATATAAAAAATCATATAAATACACCCATTTTAAAACATTCTGTATATTTGAAAACCTTTTTATTGCAGATGTCAATAGAACCATTAGAAGAAGAAAACAATAGTTATGATAGTTCTTTAATGGCCGTGACAACACCTGTCTTTACATCATCGTTTTGTCATGGACCTTATAAATTCGAATGCATTTCCATGACATTTGTTTGTAAGGTTTGTGTGCTTTATTTTCTCAAATCATCCCTGTTTTATGCAACATTTGTATGTGTAGTTGTAGTGTTTAAAAAACCCCACAGTGTAATCCATATAATGGCCTGTTTGCTGCATGTATACACAGCCACAAAATGACAAACGCTATACTTAAGGGTGCGACTACAACATTTGTATGCCCTTTAGATGTTATCACTTGGTTTATAAGAACAACTTGTCGTTCACTTAAATAAATATACATCACAGTAAATGCCAGGCAGCTTTTGACCAGATCCCCTCACACGTCACTCAAGCTTTAGCATTGATGCCCTTGTATCTAAACTCCGGCGTGCTCCACACCCGCTGCGCCCTCTCTGTTGTCTGAGCCCTGCCCTTCTCAACATCACCACACACAGTCTTAACATCGACACCTTCCTCCTCCGAGCTGTAGGTGTTCTTCAGTCCCAGGGTGCTGCTGAACGGGTTGATCCGCACCCGTGACCTGAAACTGAGAAGAGACAGACTGATGGAGCGTCTGTTGTTCCACTGTTGGGACAGACGTTGAGCCTCCTGCTCCTCCTCAGCACGATCGAGGGTGTCCAAGAGCACTGTGCGGAAGAATCCGGATACCTCCTGCACCTCAGGCTCATTCTCCATCAGCACCTGTCGAAACCTGGGAATGGAAAGAAAATTCTGCTTTATGTCATAAAAAATGTAACTTTGTGCTTTGACATAAAACAATTCAAATGAGGATTGCTTGGGAAACATTTTTTCAGATGGGTCATGTGTCCCAGTGAGATCAAACACAAACAAATGATTCAGCAGCGACCTCTCAGACGGGCGCTCTTAATATAAACACTAAGATGCTCTAAGCGAGTCTTAAAAAAGATTTCCTAGCAAAGTCCTTATCTTCCTAACTAAACCAACGAATCAGTATATTCCTAATCTTTCTTCTTTCCGACATGTGTCGTGGTTGCGTTTTGGCCGACCCGGGTTTCTTGTGGTCCTTTCCCGATCCCACCCTCTTAGCTTCCTGTCACTTCAAAAGGCAAAAACAAATATTTTAAAAAGTTATATATTTATATATATATGTACATATATTAAAAAATAAAACTTTTGGCATTACACTGACCGTACAAAATAATACTTGTAAAGTTTGTACAGCACACAGGCGTAAAGTAATACTTTTACGACAAACAGGCGTTAGAGTAAGTCTCGTTCAACAAACAGATGTAAAATAGTGTTCACGTGACAAAAAGATGCTTGTACGAAATGAAAAAACGATAAAAAGTAACTATTGTACAAAAAAGAGATGTAAAGCAATGCTTGTAAGACAAACAGGCGTAAAAAACACTTGTACCACAAACAGGTGTACAGTAATGCTCGTATGATGGACAAAACGTAACTATTGTAAAACAAACTAGTGTGCACCAAACAGACATAAAGTAATGCTAACACAACAAATAGACATACAAGCGGACATTAAGTAACGCTCTTACATCAAACAGGTGTAAAAAAACACTTTTACAACAAACGATGCTTATATGTCAAACAGACAAAAAATATCTATTGTACAACAAACAGACATAAAGTGTTGCTCACATGACAAAGAGTCGTAAAGTAAAGATCATGCGATAAACAGACGGATGTAAAGTAACGCTTGTATGACAAACAGACATAATGTTACTATTGTAACGTACTTAACATACGTGAATAGTAAAACATAAAGTGAAAAACGCTTGTAAAAAAATAACGCTTCGAGTTAAAAAAACAATTGTAACAAAATGCTCACACAACAAGGAGACTTAAAGTAACTATTGTACAACAAACAGGCGTAAACATGTCACATGAGAAAGAGACGGAAAGTAATGCTTACACAACAAAGAGACGTAAAGTTACACTCGTACGACAAACAGAAAGTAACTGAATGTAAAGTAACAGTTGTACGACTGTGTGTAGTTTTATTGGTGTATTTAGGAAACCATTTTCACTTCTTGTAGGTCATGGGACCATAAATAAATCACTTACGGCACCTATACGGCACGGATCATGTGAGGGGGTGAAATTTGGACAGGTTGCTATGCTATTGCGACACACCTAACTACGGGGAAGAGCATTAGTTTTGGGATCAGGTGTGCGTCTCATGAGACTGTGTGATTTACAATTATCACTTCAGCGTGTAACACATAATCTGATGTCACGCTGAGAGCAGCTTACGTGTCCATCGAGGGAAAACCCAGACAGCACAAAGACGGCCCAGTCCGCACAACCACCGGCCCAACAAGCAGGTCGTTATGACCATCTTCCTCACCTTTGAATTACAGATCCACAATGTGTTGGTGGCACTTTACTACACAGCTCTTCAAGGCCTAGTCTCTCTCCTTGGCTGATATCGTAGGAACTGCGGGGGGCGCTGACGAGCCAGCTGTAGTCTACGCCACTTTTCAGCCTCCGATATTCATTGTCGTGCTCGAGCTGCAGTCGCTCGACCTCTTTCATCTGCCAGCTCAGCTCCAGCATCAGGGTGTCTGTTACCACCTCAGACGGCTCGCGCCGGGGCCTCCGATAGTACAGGTCGCTCCAGCTGAACCAAGACATGCTCGATTATGGGCTTGCCTCCTTCAGCTGCTCACTTTTACCTGTACAGAATGCAATGGAAGAAGGATGCGTGTCTAGAACAGATGCTCCAGATAGCACAGGTACGTCTGTAAGATGTGTAAACACGTCTGATGGACGTCTTAGAAAAGGCAGTTTTACATACGTTCCGAAATACCCACAACTTCTACAGCATCTTATCAGAGACGCAGACTATTGCAGATGAGCAAACAATCAACATGCAGACATGAGATTGACATCTCCAAGATGTATGCGCTATCTGGGGCTGGGTTTCTGGGACTTTTATGAAAATTGGACACACTTCAGTTTTAGCTTTTATGATCTTCAACATTATGTCTGTTATCTGATGTTGAGGTTAAATGTAGCAAAGCCTAAACCTGAACAGTTGCTGTTGACAGCTGACAGACATCACAGCTTTGAGCTCATTTTAGACACAGAATCTGCGTACGGTATTACTGAGGGCTGCTAAAGAAACACCATTTGCCTTCAGTGTCAATGTAACTGTGAATACACCTCAAGGACTGCGACTGGCATTCAACACATGAGAAACGGATCAGAATGAAAGGCCAGTTTCAGAGAAACCCACCATAGGAAATAAATCACGAAAGAGATTGATCTTTAAATCAGCAACATTTCCACCCAAAAATTAATATTGTTTCATAATGTACTCACCTGCATTTCATTCCAAACCGGCATTACTTTCTTTCTTCTGTAGAACCCAAGAGAAGATATCTTGAAGAACGTTGGCAACCAAACAACATTCAACCCCATTGACTTCCACTGAATTTCTCAAAATATCTTCTTTTGTGTTCCAGTGAAGAAAGAATCATATACAGGTTTTGTATGGCATGAGAATGAATAAATTATACTAGAATCTCATCTTTACTAAGAAATGTTAGGAGATCTGTGATTAAGTTGATAGATACTTTATATATTCCACAAATTCAAATAATGAAGTCACAATTACTGTACGTCTCCTGAGCTATAAAGCATGATCCCGTGAGCAATGAACTGTTTCTCTGTGAATGTATTCATGTTGAGGGTTATATGTGTGACCCAGTCTGTGAAATCCAGGCAAAAGTCTCCAAATCCAGTTTTGAGATAACATTAAAGTTTCATTTTGATAACCGATTTCACTATGATTTCAATCTTGAAATGAAAATTGTAAATCACAACAAATGACAATTACAATGTCACAAAGCACAGATTGTACACAAAAACATTTTTTGATGAGTTCATTTCCGATCTTTTTGTGGTAACATGTGGTATTTGTGGCTACAGTGCTGTACCAAAAAACCCTGTAAGTTCTATCCTTAGCGTCTCTAGACACCACCAGAAATAATCCCCATTCATTTTCAAAATGTTTTCAATTCATTAGCCTCATAATCTCAAACACCCACTCTTCCTCTCTGCTCTCTTTCCTCATTTCTTCTCATTCTTTCACATTTGTGTATGTCCTACCTTGGCAGAAGATGTGATCCTGTCTTGCAGAGCTTGTAGGTAATGGTCCAGGTCACATTTCTCTCGGAGCTTTGCTCTGAAGTGGCCCTCTGTTTGCGGTTGCTATAGCGATGCTTCCCAAGCCTCTTCGGCTGCATGCATCATCAGTTCCAAAGCCAGCCAGGCTGGGAGGAGGGGGGGCGGGTCATGTGATGCATAAAGAGATTATGAGGATGTGTGGGCCACGATGTCATGTGATGAACAGGAGATATCTGTTGAAAGGCACAACATTTACTGCTTTCTCTCAGTTATATTCACTATGTTTTCTCACTGTTATTTGAGAAGGTTGCATACTGTATGTGCTTCTGTTTTGTGTTTTGACATCATTTATTCACACCCATGTTGTTTAAAACCTGTATATGACCTGTATATGACCTGTATATGTATGTTTCTTCTGTGAAATACAAAATACGTTTTAAGAAATGTCTCAGTGGTTTTGCGTTCACACAATGGAAGTCAATGGGGATCAATGTTGTTTGGTTATCAGTTTTCTTCAAAATATCTTCTTTTGTGTTCTGCAGAAGAAAGTCAAGTCAAGTCGGCTTTATTTATATTGCCCTTTGGCGAGGAAATTATTTTTTATTTTGCCTTGTTGTGCAGCACTGTCGAGTTTGTGCAGAGGCTGCAGCTTTTGCCAGAGGGGAACTGGAATCCCCGGGTTAGGCCTGTTTCCCGCTGAGGTTTTTGGGTTCCTCGCCACCGTTTGCATACTGTTTTGCACTGTTTGCCTTGCCGCATATAGGAATTTATAGTCTGTCTGATATTTGATCGGTGTTTTGACTTGCATAACCTTATATGTTTTGCTTAGTCAATGTTTTCTTGTACTGCTTGCTTTGTAACAATGAAAATTGTAAAAACAAGCGCAATATAAATAAAGCTGACTTGAATTATGTAAATCATATAGGTTTGGAATGGCAATGAGAGTAATTCAATAAAGATTTTCAACAATGTGTATATACTTCAATATAGCTTTTGCATGTATAAACAATAAAAAATGTAGCATACACTATTTGTCATTTATTTTCAGTGATCCAGTATTTATTAGGATATGTTGCTATAAAAAAAAAGACTGATGTTAAGTTTTCTGTACAGATAAGACGGATTGGCGCAGACGTATTTATATCATGTGGACTAGAGGCAAGCAGATGGAAGGAGTAAATCCAAGCAGATGTCTCTGTAAATCCATGACATAGATGATGTCTGTCACTCTGTTCGGTCTCTCGAGGAGTCAAATGCACACAGAAGGATCACACTTCTGAAGTGCACATGTATTATATTGCTGTAAAGAGTAGAGGAACAATAGAGGCGTAACGAGGGCAACAGGCGAAGGGTGTGATAACGGGACAATGAATAAGACAACAAGGAGCGGGGCTAAAATGCAAGAGAGGTGAGCACATGGCGCAAAGAATCAAACACTGGTCATTTGCTTCCAAGCACAAACACAAGACACGGGACGGTCATGATCTTGTCACTCCAAACTAGAAAAACAACCACAAGAAGGGCAGGATCATGACAGTAACCAAACAGTTCACCGTTTACTAGTTTTTTTCCTACTATGGTAGTCAGTGGTGCCCCAGATCTGTTTAGTTACAAACATTCTTCCATTGAACATTCTTTGTGTTCAGCAGAACAACAAACCTTACACAAGTATGGAACAACTTAAGGGTGAGTAAATGAACTGTGGTCGAGAGAATGTGAGAAAGTGAATATTGGAAGTCCATTTCCCCCGAATCGGTTTAGCTGTAGTCCTAGTCTGCGGTTTCAAATGATGATGACATAAGGGCATACGTTTTGCGATTTATCTCACATGTGTTTACATACACATATGCACTTATTTTACCTTCACAGGTGAAAATTCCATCATCATTTACTCATCCTGGTGTCAAACCTGTATGAGTTTCTTCTCACAAAAGAAGATATTTTGAAGACAACCAAGCAACACTAACACCCATTGACTTCCATTGTATGAACGCAACACCACTGAGACATTTCCACAAAATATCATAGAAAGAGTCACACACATGTTTACAAACACATGAGGGTGAATGAATGGTGACAGATTTAACTGGCTTACAGTGGTGTTTTTCTGTCTCCTCACCAGTAGATGGAGACTTTTACCGCACGTACACAACAACAAGTCTTCAGTTTGGAAATCTCCATATTTTGCTTGAGAGAAAATAAATGAACAAGTTGTGAATCCAGATAGACAGACACATTTCCTCAGTCTTGCAGTGAAAATGAAACCACAGATCAGTAATATAAATGTCTTAATGGCACGTGCCAGCAACTTTTCTTTTGTATAAGAGGAATTTCCCTAAAAGGAGGATCTGGACCACGAAAGACGGAACACAGACAGGAAGAGTCATGTCACATGCACACTGTCTGTCACTATTATTCATCACACGCATTGTGATACTGCGTTGCAATAATTGACTGTGATGTCCAGATCTTAATGTTCTAAAGTCACCGCAGAATGTCAGCAAGAGTACTGGCGTCTCTTCAATTGTGCTTCTATTATATTAGTATGTTCTTACAATACAAATAAATCCATAATCATAACACAGCAAGTCCGTCTATAAGAAGGAAGTGTGAATGCTGATCATCTCATCTTGGATGGGCATTTGCTGACACAAGCTATTCCTTTGTTCATGGAACTGTAGCGTCTAAACTAAACTATGATCCTGGATGGAGCGCTTGATCTTGATAATGTTCATTGATAATGGAGAGGAATTCCCACATTGCGAACTGGGTCTGGACAGTATTTCACGAAATTGATACAATTCGCTTGTCTGAGGTTGTAAGAGAGATCAGGCAGAGGTGGACGGATCTCTAATGTGGAATCTAGAGTCATATTCCAGGAGGACCACTCATCCTTACTATTAAAAACTCAAAGATTCTGACTCACCTAGGAAAATGAAGAAAAAAGCATTTCTTTGAAGCATTCTCAGATAATCATTTTGTGGAATGAGCATTGAGATTCATGTGTTTATGGCCAGTGCAATGACATGCTGATAACTAGTAACCTCAGTCTTGTTTTTGCTGATGTTTCATGTGTCAAGTCAGCAGGTTGGTGGTGTTTTTAATAGTTTTGGCCACATGTTTGAATTTAAGCGTCTACTCAAAATGGCAAAAAGTAGAGTATTAGCGGCTCTCAGCTATTTACATTTCTCTCACACCACTTCTTGCTTATTTTCAAGACAAAAACTGCACAAAAAGCCCTTTAGGAATATTTCACCGTCTGTTCTGTTCTGTTGAAGTACACACGAGGCTTACCAGCAGTTGATCCCTGCTGTGCTTGGGTTCATTTTCACTTTATCTCTTCAGACTCACCCATGTTGATCTTCATAAACTCTACGGTCCTGCTGTGATCTTGCGCTGTTGTCTTCATCTCTTTCTTTTGTACCAGCTGTGAGAGAAACGCGTGAGGTTTGGGCGAGGTTCTGTAGCTAGATGTTTCTCCTGTGACCTGCGTGGATCTTATCATATAAAGGACAAAATACCGCCTCAGAAAAGTTAAAGTCAAATTTTTATTTAATCTGCATTTTCTAATGTAAATTCCAGCGTCTGTTGAATTTCAACAAAATCAAACCTCAGGAGTGACATTAAGTCCTCCAACAGCAATGTGAAAGACTGAAAACTGTTCAAAATACATGTAGAAATATTTTCACCTGTTTCTCCAGTTTTCATTTTCTGAAAATAAATGTGAAATTTGGTTGAAATATTGTTAGTAGTTCAAGGAATGAAACAAAAATGATCATTTTACCTAAAGACACACCAATAAATAGTCAATTCTGAAAAACTGAAATAAATGTTGACATGGCCTTTTTTGCAGCTGTGTGTTTTAAAGTACAACAGAATAAGCTGTTTCCATATATATGTAACAAATCTATGACTTTATCGTTCTGTGAACAGTCGAATTATAGTCTAAATTATTGGATTGTTTAAGCACTAGAAAAACTATATTGGTGTTTGCACATGTGTATAAATGTATACTGTATGCATCTATACTGTAGGGATTTCTGTCTTGGCTCCTCAAGTCATTGTACATTTAGTGCTTAGGAATCGCAGGAATTTACGTATGGTACATAACAGCACGTGAAAACTGATGTTACGACACCTCCGTTACCTGCTATACAATATGTTGTACTTATTGAACTCAGCGTGTGATCAAAGTCTGCAGGTGACTGAGGATTTCTGCTGGTGGTGAAGTCTAATCTCTCTTTTGATCTGGACTTCTACTGTACCAGAGGCCACACCCCTTATCTTCTTAGTTACAAACTATTCCTCGGCAACACAGGACAGATCAGATACACAGACCGCTAACACAAACACGTACATCATTTTTAGAATAAAGTGTCTCTCAGTGGTAAGAGCATTGTGTTAACAACGCAAGGTTGTGTGTTGGATCCCAGGGGATTGCACATACCTCTGTATAAATGTATAGCATAATGCAATGTTAGTCGCTTTGGATAAAAGGGTCTGCCAAATGCCTAAATGTAAATGTCTTGTTAGGCTATTTATCTGGAAAAGAGATTTAGGTGGTTTACAGCTATCAACATATTCGTAATATCTAAGATGCGATTTTGCTGCCACTAAAAATATCACAAATGTACACTTAGCAATTTCTTAGATTTAGCGTTTCATTTACAATTCTCATTATTTACAGTAAGTAATGAAATATTTTTTCCTGATGCCTACTTTCGATGTCAGCTTTTATGCGGATATGAAAATCACAATCACACGCTGGCATATCTGACTATTTTACAAAGTGGCTAACTTTGAGTTGATGCAATGCGGGTCGTCCAAAATGTATGATTAATAAAGATAGAAAAAGCAACACTGAAGCCCGTCTCCTCATCACTGGTGCCGAGGGACACTGTAAGGAAACGTAAGAATAAGAATTTGAATTAGCCACCTTGTAAAATAGTGACAAATTCCTGTGAGATACAGTACATTTTTAATAGTTATTACAGGACCTAGGTCGCATGAACATGACCATGTTTTTAAAATGGTGTGAATATCCATTTTATGTACATTTTAGGTCCAGTACATATTTATTTATTTATCAAATATGGAATGAATCATTCTGCACTTCAGCTTGCGGTGGTTTCTGGGATTTCACAGATTGTTTTTGTTCTTTAGATTTGAATTGAGAAGAAAGTGATATGGCTATATGAGCAGGGATGGAGGTCCTGTCATGTGACAGGGCTTTAATGTTGCTGTTAGGGATTATTGGGTGCATATGGCTTTAATCTAGCAGTGGTAAAACCTGTTTCTCTCTCTCTATTGTTCTTTGAATTTCAATCATAACTCTGCAGCAACTGGCTTCATGTTCTCTGGTCTTTTACTTAAAACAGAACCAGATTTGACAAAGAGACATTTCTTACTGGTGTCTTCTTCAGCTTTATTCGCTTAGTTTATTGCAAACCTAAAAAATGTCACTATGGCCTAGCTTTGAAAAGAGTTCCACTGTGCAATGTGTTTAAGCCATCTGGTAAATGGACCTTACACCAGTAAAGAAAAATGATGGGAAAATTTTTGAGGAAGGCAACAGTAAAACAATATCTAGCCTTAAAGGGATAGGTCACCCAAAAATGAAAATGCTGTCATCATTTACTCACCATCAAGTTGTTCCAAACCTGTATACATTTTTTCTAATGAACAAATAAAAAGATATTTGTAAGAATGTTTATTTCTGGGGCATCATTAACATAGTTTAATTAAATTAAATGGTATAGTCAAAGATCAAAAGAAAGTTTGCTTTACTAAATACTTGAAAATATCAAATTTTGTGTTCAACAGAATAAATAATATACAATATTTTTATTCTACTATGGTAGTGAATGATGTCCCAGAACTGAAAATGTGAACATTCTTCCAACTATCGTTTTCTGCATTCAACAGAACTAATACATCGATACAGGTTTGGAACAACTCCAAGGTGAGTTAATGATGACAGCATTTTTATTTTTGGGTGAACTATCACTTTAACAATAAACAAGAGTATAATCCATCCAGGCTGAAGTGTTTTGAGTTTCACTATTGCTATAAATTTACCGACAGGAGCTATCATACAGAGTTAATGAGTCATAGAGGATTTGACAGTAAGTGTTAGAGGTTCCCCAGGGGGGTGGTGTTGAAAACCTAGGGTAAAAGATTTGCTGAAAGTAAATATTTATCACAATATTATATATAACAACTAATAATTTTACAACCGAAAGCAGAAAACAAAATTTTAGGATATACATTTGGAAAGTAAAAGTTTTGCTTCTATCTCGATCACATCACTTTTAACAAAAAATTACTTTTCAGCTACTCACCATTATTTTCATACAAAGTTATAATTTCATATTTTTTTCAAAAATAGTTGTACGTGTCTGATCTTTGGCATTTTGTTAGCTTTAGTCTAATTGCTCTAGTTAAGTCTGGTGTCCCGCAGGGATCAGTACTGGGCCACTAAATAGCTTTTATATGCTAAAGTTCACAAGGCCTAAATGAACACTTCAACGCAGATGCTTTATTCATTAAATCGTTCTACTTCTTTCTAAAGGCAGTAAATATTTGATAACTATTTTTAAAATCAAAATTGCTTCAAAAAGAGACAAGACGAGCGAGTTGAATATTACCAAACAAGAATGTTTAATTCACAAGAACACATTTGACAGGAACATATCAAAAACATTTCAGCTGGCATAGTACATTTGAAGTCCCCAGTGGTACACTCTGTTTGCACATACATATTGTAAGCTTACATTTCCTCTAGAGTTTCTAAGAAAGTGACTAAATAACTAAAATAATAAAGTACATTTCCACGTGTTTCATAAATTGCATATTTTCTCCCATATATTACCAAATGCTTAAGTTTGCAGGTATAAATAGTGTAGTGAAGAGTTCAAATTCCGCCGTTTTTCCAATAAAGGCCACTGAGAAGATTGTGCGACACCCTAAAGGAACGCCCAGTGCCCGTTCCCTATTTCAAAAACAAACTCCCTTGTCTCAAGGTTCACAAAATTGCTTGGTTTCTCCATCAAAGCTTTCATTATTATAAAAATTATATTTGGTCATGCACAGTCGCCACAAATCCGAGGAGGTCCCTGTACTTTTACAACAGCGTGAACAAAACCTCATCAACCCCCTGCACTCATTGAAATGTTTGACAGCATTTTCACCTCTTGTTTTGATTGACAGAACAACAGAACACAAACTGAATATAAAAACAACAATAGAGGGTTGTCTAGCTCCTACTCTGACTAGGTTCAGTGCTAACACACAGCAGTTGGAATTATAGGCCTGGTGCAATACTGTTGACACCTTTTCTGATGTCCAATAAAACAGTTTGTCTAAAAGAGTGAAAGATTTAACAGCAATCTTTAAAAACTTCACATCTAAAAATACTCTGAGCATAGATCATTCGTTCTGAGAGAGGCAAAATAAAATTCACCTTTTAATATTACCAAAAAAGAATATTGAAAAAATTCTAATTACCAATAACTTAAATACATAAATTATGACATCTCTCACAAAATGGAAAGGCTGATTATGACGACTAAAAAAACAAACAATAGAACGAGAAAGATAAAAGATGAGTAGAAAAAAATACTGGTCCAGGCATTTCTACTTGGTCCGAGAGCTGGACTTTAAAATTGCATGTTGTTGCATTACATCCACAGGAAAGAAGTGAGTGTCTGACACCGTGTATACAGAGAAGCTTTGGCACGGACACACCAATCAGACGATGCGATAAACACACATGCAGAAGGCCTTCCTCTCCAGCCTATTGACAGTGTCTGTATGCCTGTGAAGTGTGTGTGTGTGATCTTCAATGAGTGTGTTTGGGCTCAGGTCTTCTCACAGCACAGTAGAGACCAGTCTATCACGGCATCCATGACCGAGACAATAAACTGTCTCACAAAGATGACTCCATATCTCTAGTGCTCATCACCGCACCGTCAGGCCTGATTGTGTTCTCCACGGCCTCGCTGATTATCTCCAGAGACGTTGTGACAGAAACGGAGGTCGCCGTTGGGGTTTTGGACTCGGTAGCATTCTTTTGCTCCGACACTCCCGCGAGTTGCTTCGAGCTATCCGCGGCGCCGCAGCACAGCTTGGGGGCGCACTGCGTCCTGCAGGATAGCTCGCAGAGTGAGGCACGAGACCCGGAGTTCATGGTGACGAACTCCGGCTGAATGGTGGTGGCGTGGATGCCCTCGTTGTGGAAAAAGTCCTTGATGCGCTTGGCTACGTCCATGTAGGAGGTGGGGTCGTGGCATTTGATGTGGGCGGTGGCAATAATGCGGCTGCCTGCCAGCTGCCAGATGTGCAGCTCGTGCACCGCCAGGATGCCCTCCAGGTCGCGCAGGCCGGCGTTGAGCCGATGCATGTCGACTTGCTTGGGCACGGTCTGCAGCAGGATGAGCGCGGACTCCTTCAGCAGTGGGTACGTAGTGTACAGGAGGATGCAGACCATGATGACGCACAGGGTAGGGTCTAGATAAAGCACCCAGCAGGGCCCTGCTACGTTCGTGTGATTGGTTCCTAGACTGCTGGTATTCTGGGCAAGCGAGAGGTCCGCACAATGTAAACTGACACAAGGGTTCTCGCAGGGCGCGCCGGGCTCACACGGCTTCCACACGAAGGTGAAGATGAGGGCGTTGACCACCACGATCACCGAGCCGAGAGCGTCGCCCAGGACGTGCAGGAAAACGCCGCGCATGTTGAGCTGGGAGGCGGCGTCCTGGCTGAGCTCTTCATACGGAGCGCTGCCGTTGATCTGCAAATCCAGGCTGTGGCTATGACATACCTCTGAAAAACAGACGGAAATAGATATGGAATGCGTCATTCACGATACAACTCTAAATGTGGTTGACCGATATGAGTTTTTTTATTGGACGACGACGCAAATGCCGATAAATTTGAAAAAATGTATTATATTACAAAATGAATTAATATATTCGAAAATAAATTGATTAGTTAATGATCAATACAGACCTAAACACAAGAAAAGATGCACGCATGACATTAATCTTCGACAGCTAAATATAGCTTTAAAAAAGGAATTTTTAAGGCATTTTTAACTTACGAAACTATATTTGTATCTCATCCACATCACATCTCTGTCTAATGCTGTTCTTAAATCAAAGTGCTGTTTTTATGAACAAAATACTACTGCTGTATGACGAAAAAAGTATCGGCAGATTATACAAATAATGGAAACGATCCCAAATAAAAGGCCTATCACTATTTTAAATAAATAACACGTTTGTCAATGTAAAGCAATAAGCAAAATAACCGACACCATACAGTAACAGAACGTTTGCTATCAGTAATGGGTGTTGTGCATTGATACACGTTATATATTGATAAGGAATCAGCATCAACAACTATCTGTTTTATCATACAAAATAAACCACTAGTAGACTTTACTATAGTAAGCTGCAGTACATTTTGTAGACATGTTTTGGACCCCTCCGTTAGTAAATGTTTAAGTATGTATGTATTACAATTCATCAATTCACTCTAGTCAATATAAAACACTGTAGTACTTTATAACGTAGTAATAGTGCTGTGAACTATAACATTCTAAAGTGTGTACCACAATTTACTACTAAGTTTTTCAATGCGAGCAGGTTTTTCTAAGTTTACCAAAAATGACGATTAGTGTTTAGAAACAGCACATTTGACCTCAGACTCGTGCAACTAAAGCTGCACTTTTCCCACGTTAACCTAAGATTGTGTTAATTAATAAAAGAAATCCATGTGATACATCTATGGTGAGTTGATCATTCACTGATATCTGGGGGTGATGTAACCCATCTGCTCATCTCACGCTGTCCTGAACAAGCAGACACGGCTTCAGCTGAAATTCCTCCAGATAAGCACAGCAGCTGTTTTGACAAGCATTTGTAATAATCTGCTGTTGTTCTTTAAAAGATGTAATGATGGAGTGACTGCTATCAAGTAAAAGCAGATACGAGCACAGAAAGAAATTCGTACTTTACTGGCAATTGATTGCTATGCCAACACATTGTTTTGAATCCATGGAAATAAGAAAAAGTTGATGTAATTATGCAAAAGCTCAGGTTGTACACTGTTGCACATACTTGAACAAAATAAACACTCGGATAAATCAAACAAACAATGTGTTGTCTGCCAGCTGACCAGAGACTGAACTGGTTAGACTGATTTTTGACCATCCCTATACAGAAATGAGCCGTGGTACTTTCCACCTACATACATAATTACTACAGTTATTGTGACTCTGCTGAAAACCAACACAAACCGTCAGAACCTTCCAATGGATTTAATGAGAGTTGTAACTGCAACACCATTAAATCCTACAAATTAGAGCCAAAACAAGCTACAGGAAAGAATTTGTAGTAGTTTTAATCGTAAACAGTTGATGGTTCATAATAATGTGTACCGTTTTCAAGTGTGTTTTGATGCTAAGCTAAGCGCTAATAACTAAGCATGTTATAGAAAATCGGTTAAAATAAAATTAACCTTTATTTTGTATATGTCATTTATTTACTGTAATTACAGTAATATGTCAAATGTCAAAATCCTTACGAATTAAAACGGCATTGAAGGAATGTGCGAGCCCCTTTTAATGTATAATTGGCTGCCAAATGCCAATGTTTCATCGTTCATCAGCTTTATAGCCCCGCGAATGCTTATAACAAGAAGGGATACAGCTACCTTCACTGGGCATGTGCAATTCAATACCGCATCGTTTTTGTCACGCTAAAAACTGTTGATTCATATTTTTTTATCATTGCAAGGTTAGGTTTGGGGTAGGTGTAGGCGATAGCTGATGTAATTTGTTGTAATTGTATTATATGTATTTTCCATCATGTCCGTCTGATGGAAAATCATTCCATCTAAAGCTGTATCCCTTCTGAAATGAAACTGGCAGCAGGCTGACAGTTGAAGGGGAGGAGTTAACGGATGCTCCACCCAAGCCGTCTAAATTACGTCATTTGAGATGGATAGTAATTTCAGGGCGGAAATGCGTTTTCAGATTCTTTTTGAAGATTATGAGGGTAGATGGGTTTTAAAAGGAATGTGTCACACTGATAAGCTATTTACTATAAACGCTGCTATATTTTATGAAAAAATAAGAATTGTCGTTTTTCTATTTCACTGGGACTTTATTGATCTGAAAGTGATCTTTTCCTTTGTATCTTAATCAATATGGTTGTGGAATGGACCCCGGTAATTTCGTGCATTTAAAAGGGGGTTTCTTGGTGTGAACAGGCCTACCTTAAAGAAAATGAACAGTGGTTTTGATACGGTTAGTGTATTAACCATGTTTTGCTGCAAATACCATGGTTAAGCTATGGGTATTGTGTGCAGACCGAAGCAAATCTTTGGTCACTACGGAATAACATTAAACAAAATTTGTGGCGCCCATGGCTCAGTCTCGGAAGGGTTTAATTTGACCACCGCTCGGGCTTTCACGAAGAACAAAACCGATCTTACCGGGTGTCCTCCGCTCCGGATTAACGCCGTTTGGGCTGCAATTGTGATTCCCGACCAGATTATTGGTCTCTTCTCCCGCGGACTGACAGTCTTCCAGCTTTTCGGACCTACGGGCTTTTCCGTGTTTGTGTTTTTTGTTTCCCCCGTGGCTGTGGCCGTGTCCCCCGTGAGAATGGCCGTGTCCGCCGCCTCCGCTGTGTCCGTGAAAGAGACAGAGCCCGAGAAGGTTGATTAGCAGCCCCGCGGCGCCCACCCCGATCACCACCCAGGGCTTCTCGATCTCGTGGGGCCCGGTAAAGCGCTCGAGGGCCTCCAGGATGATGGTGAAACAGAGCGCGGTGAGGAAGACGGCGTTTACCAGCGCGCCCATCACCTCGGCCCGGATCCAGCCGAACGTGTTCTTGTTGGTGGACTCGGTCTTCTCGGCGAAGCGCACCGCTACCAGCGCCACGAGCAGCGCGATCACGTCCGACAGCATATGAAAAGAGTCCGACAGCATCGCAAGAGACGACGTGAGCCGGCTGACCACAACCTCCACGATGAAAAATCCAAAGGTGAGCGACAGCATGCAGAGCAGGCGGACCCGGTTCGGAGCGCAGGCCATGATTTCTCCGTTATCCGAACACAAAACAACAACGCGTAATCTATAAACGGCGTTAAAATGCCATCGCTGGACTCGCTCGGTTGATGCTCGTGTGTCGCGTGAATGGGACCGGTTCGGTTTTATTACCCGACGCTGCTGCTCGTCTGCAGACGGTTGAAACTTTGCACTCGGACCGGCGAACTTTCCACACGGAACCAGTTTCGTCGTGTCCACGCCCCTTCCCGCCCACGATTGGTTGAGATCCAGGGACCGAGAGAGAATTACCACCCTTTATAAAAAAAGAACCAAGCCGCTATATTTTGGATGTCCCTTGACTGGGGTGTTAATCTCGAATCTTTATTGTTATTTTGATCGAAATGAAAACCTCTTTTATTTCAACGTATGGAGTTTTTATTGAGCGCAGAAATACAGTACATTATTTAATACAATCATCCATCTAAAACTCATTAAATAAAAGTTAAGACAGTTAACTTTGCACTATACACAATAAATACAAGCGGTAATGTACATTGCTAAAAAGCCTCTTTTCTATCAGTAGTAAATTGCTCTTTTGTTACGTATGCGAGGTTAGCGAATGCCCTGCATTTCTCTGGGCTTTGTTGGGTGGAGCCGATCCTCTTCAGCCTGGACTCGCATGTTAGCCCACTGATGCCTCTTCACGTGACAATGTTCTAGAGACTTAACAGGTTTGCCGTTTTCTTTACCATCACCTGCAAAGTGGACTCGTTTCTTTCCTGGAGACACGTTCTCTTCATTTTCTGTTGACGGACAGAATAACAATAAATATCATTCAAAGTGAAACTGACAGAAAATAATAAAAACCTAAACGTCTGTATTCATTACGGAATTTGTTGCATCACCCAAATAAGGTTAGGCTATTACATTTCAGCTGAGTCATGCTTTCCTTGTTCTTCTTTGCACACTGCACCTATCAGCTTTAACAGATATTGTTGGGTAGTTTTAGAGAGACCAATAATTGTGAGCACTTGAGGCATTAAAAGCGAGCAAAACAACAAATATCCGATGACATCTAGTCACGAGATGCTCGAGAATCAATGAGATTTTAAGTTATTGAAGTGTTGTCGTGCCATGTTTGACTTGAACCCTCGTACCTGGGTATTTGGGTACAAGTAACGTTTAATAAGCGTTCTCATACACAGCTATTGTTTCACTTCCGAAGACATTTATTAACTTGCTGGAGTCATTGAAAGTACTTTTATGATGCATGTGCTCCAATATGTTGGAAATTATAAGGACGCACGGTGTCAGGATATCTAAACAGAAAACTTGGTTTGGGTTCAGCTGAAAAAAAGAGTTCCTGAAAGTCTAAATGTCTGAGAGAATTTAAAATGTTGCCTGAACTTTTCTCATACGAAAACAATGGCATACCTGCATCACTGGCAACGAGTACAGATGGCGCCCTCTGCTGGCGCACCAGGTTACAGGCTCTCAACAAGCTCTCGGCTCTGTTAAGACAAAATGAAAGCCGAGTAGTACAAATGAAATACTTTTTTATACAACTTGAATTATATTTGCATTGGAAGTGCAGAGACAACAAATTCTGTCATTTATGCGTGACATGACCGGCTCAGTAAAGGAGGGTGTATATTTACCTGGCCAGCTTTTCATTCGTTTGCTGCTCTCTGACACACAGCTCCTGTTCCCTCTCTGAAAAAAAAAGAGATTTTGCCAATAAGTGATAGTTACAAAAGACCCTATGGACGTTAAGTTCCTGTAGCTCAATCAATAGAGCATTGCGCTCACAATGGAAAGGTCAGGGGTTCGATTAGCAGCACATGCATTCTAATAAAAGTGCATAGCTGGAGCGTATAGAAAGGGTCGGCTAAATGATTTAATCTTATTTATCAAAGGGCCTGTAATGCACAAATAAAAACAGTCACTCACGTTCCAGTCGCAGCTCTCTCTCTTTAAGTGATTGCTCACGTTCACGCAGGACCTGCTCCTTTAGTCGCAGCTCCGCCTCCGTCTGTCCGGGCTGCTCTGCGTCCGCCGACCTGCGCCGCTGTTTCTCCTGAAGTCTTCTGCGCTCCAGAGCCACGTAAGCAGAGATCAAGCTGTTCTGCAGGATGGATTCCACCGAAGGCCTCAGGTAGTCCTGAAAACAGCAACGACTGTTCGGTCATAAAAACATTCTTTGATGGATTTTAGATCTACTGGCCATGAAGTTTGACCTTCAGACACAAGTTACTACCCTTTCTCTCCTTTAGACATCAGAACTTTTCCAGCCAGGAGTGAACTTACCTTTAAGTTGAGCATTTTCGTCAAAAGTGTGTTCAGATCCTCAGAGTATCGGTACGGGATTCTGCGAAACTTTCCTTCTCTGATTTTTCCAGCCAGCTCTGTTTGGTTGTATGCCGTGAACGGGGGACTGTGAAACAGACTCAGAACTCAGTGTGCACACCAAAACTAAACGTTTCTAAATATTTGTGACTGTTTATAATCCAATTTTGAGCTTTTTTAAGTCATAAATGCACATTATAAAACATATAATAATAATATATATATACTCACGATAAAGCGCATAGTTCATAAAGTAAACATCCCAAAGACCATATATCCGATTTTTCATTGTAGGACATGCAATTGATCTGTTCCTGTTAATAAAAGAGTACAATCTTAATTATATAATAAAAAATTATGAAGAAATAGTGCTAGATCCATTTTTTTATTTTCTATGTATGTCAAGACATGAACATCTATTTATGTTAAAGCTTCAGGAGATTTTGCTTGGAAATTTGGGACTTATTCCAGCACCACATCTTGAAAAGAACATTATGCCACTGATGACTATAATAACATCATTCCATGTGATCTTGACCCTTGAGCACATATGCTTTTCCTGGGAACCCAAAAAAGTCTCCTTATCAGACTCCCTGTGGTAATATTTTATCCAGTTCCTCTAAATCGTCTTTATTACTTTTTCCTAGAGAAGACAGTGTGTGGAAAACCTGTTTAAAAACTCTTCATATATCTGCGATGAACTTAATAAACCGCTTATAAGTGACAACAGCAAGAGATGAAAGTATACTCACCGGTGACATGTAGTATGGAGTCCCTACAAATGTTTTAGCAAAACTGGTGTCATGGTTGAGTATCCGAGCTAAACCAAAATCACCAAGCTTCACGTTCTGTTTCACATCCAAGAAGATGTTTGCGGGTTTCAGGTCACGGTGCAGAACTGTGCTGCTACCGTTGTTTCTACCGTGACACTCCTTTAATGCCAGGGACAGCTGGGACAAAACTCGCAGAATGAATTCTTCCTCCAGGTAACGCCTACAAAAAAAAGCGTAGAAGAGAAAACACAATTATGTTTTAAGCAGATCAGTATGTACATGCCCTGGGATGGGAACCCGTGACCGTGGCATTCATTATCATAAGTTATATCTTTGTGTACCTCTCTTTAACGTTTCTGTTGATGAGGCTGGCGAGGTCTCCGCCCTCGCAGTATTCCATTACTATGTATAACGTGGTGTTTGTCCGGTCTATAATTCGGTCATAGTATCGGACAATATTTGGGTGCTTCAGCTCACGGAGCAGATTGACCTCCGACACCAGCATCTGTTTCTCCGCCTCAGCCATGGTGCCGTAGTCCAACACCTTCCATACTAGAATCTAGAAAGATCACATGGGATAACTGGCTGCACGTCATTGGCTACAATGTTAAAGAGATGGTTTACCCAGAAGGAAAGAAAAGTCCATCATCATGCATTTATTTAAGAATAACTTATTAAGTTAATGACATCTTAAATTACATATAGATTAGAAAAGGTTGAAAATTACAATCAACCAATAAACCCTAACTGGTATCATGCTTTCCAATGTAATGCCATAAGCCTTTTAAGCCTATGCTAATGCCAACATTTACCATAATAACTTATATTTACATATTTTATTTAAGAGCACACTTTGATGTTTTATAACATCCGGTTATTGTCACAACAATCAACCGTGCCACGTGCACTGGGAAGGTAAGTTTAACCAGAACTGTTAAGACCTTTCCATCTGATTTCCTCTTGATTTTCTGGCATTTTCCATAAGAGCCGCATCCTATCGTGACCATCACTTCATAGTCTTCAGTCCTCGATGGCATCTTACACACAAACACAACTCAATCATTTCACACGTTCACTTATTACAAACACGGAAGGGCACATACGTGAATCTAACGCTACTCACCGTTGAACTTTCGTGAAGTTGTTTACACGTGTTTCGCAATTAAATGCGCCGCAGTTCCGTGTTTGTGTTGAGGAGAAACAAACCACCGGATTTCAAACGTGCGCTGAAAGTCTGGGTTCTGATTGGCTGAGCTCTGTCGCTGGCGCTGATTTCATTGGTCGACGTAACTACACCGCTTGCACGTTGCCAAGCATCGAAGAACCGCGAGAAAACCCGGGAACAGCGGCGGAGCGCTTTAAAGGCACACTTCACCTTAAAGTTTTAAATCAAAATAGATTTTCAGATTTAACACAGACCCCGACGTTGCTTTTCTATAGACACATTAATAAAGTGTGCTTATTTAACACGTGTAATTAAAACCCCCAAACGCAGACCCGCCATTCGTTTATTTGTAATGTTTTTGGTTTTTAAACTCACGCTGCGCGTTGCATTCTGGTCCACGCGGTGCCAGCAGAGAGTTAACAGTTGTGATCGGGTGTGGCCGGGTCAAAGTTGACATGAAGCTCGCATCTTGCGAAGGGACAAACACCGTTGTTTGTATACAGTCGACCTGTAAAAGTGCTTTTATTTGCAATTTAGTTTCAAAATCTCCCTCATAACAATTACAACATTTGGAAAGCTACAAACCAGCCATTACGTATTTACTGACATCATCTTAGAGCTCGACAACGTCACATTAAAGGGGATAGTTGGCCCCAAAAATGAATTACTTGAATTACTCACTCTCTAGTTATTCCAAATCTGTATAAATGTCTTTGTTCGGTTGACCACACGAGGATATTCTGACGAATGCTTGTAACCGAACAGTTCTTGGATCCCATTGACTTGGTTGTACCCATGTTTGCTGTCCTACATTCTTCAAAATATCTTCTTTTTCTACTATGGTACTTTAGTACTATATACACGAACACTAGTTTAATACAAAGTTATACATTTAATATTTGAGCAAGGTCGGATCACCAACTTCAGCTACGGCACAATTTATACAAGCAGACTTCATATTCAACGTAAAAAATGTAGAATAGCATTAAAAGCTTTATTGGCCAGGTGTGCCCGTGTATACCAGGGATTTGTTCTGGTTTATGGCATTCCTACAGGTCCCATTCATACAGCCAATGCCCAGAAGTCTAGACAGACTAATACAAACATGTCAAATTTTATTTGGCTAAACAAATCAAGAAAAGGTATGAAATGGAAGGCCAACATGAGACAACTTAGTAGTACACGGAGGGCCTAGTAGTCACCTTGTACCACGTGTGCTGAGGGGCTCTGTTGCTCAGCTTTTATTATATGTGCCCTGGGACTCTCTGGACCTCGTGGTTGGCTCGCAGCTTAAGTATGTTCTGCTTTGGCCTGTATGGCTTTGGAGGTGAACCTTGTCAGTGAGACGGCCAGAAAACTGCCCCGGTTTATAACCATGCCACCCCTTCATGGATGAGCTTCGTTGAGACAAAAAACCAAAAGCCCTGTTGTTCAAAGTCAGAGTGGAAGAGTTTTGATCATTATTGGACTAATATCTGTGTGGTATGTCTAGTTTGCAGTCATGTTTTCTTATATTTATACACCTAGACACTAATGCTTCAGTTCAGTATTGTTTCAGGCGACTCCCTCCTGCCACATCTTTGCACTTTGTTTTTCAAATTCAGTAAAGTCTTTAAGAATATTTCGTTTATTCTCATCCTTTTAGTTGGAGAAAAGGTGCTTAACCTTAAGGAACTGTTATTTGTCCACCTCAGAATGTTACAAAGCCCATTTCATTAAGCATTTCTTTTGAGTTTCATAACCCTGTTCCCAAACCAAATAACAAGTCTTAATGGTTTTAAACCCTAAAAGTACAGTATAACACATTAAAACATTCATTGGAATTATAATCAATCTAAAGATTCACAGGGCTGAACATTTACAGTAACCTAAACATTTTTAGTCCGATTTAAAAAAAACGCATTTCACATGAATCAAATGAAAAATGTTATTTTCAACAGCGAAAGTCAACAGCTCTTTCTGTAGAAAGCCGAAGCGAATGATGCCACGTCTACGAACACCAACAGCGCTAAACAAACGCTAATGCTTCGGATCAATAACACTTAGAGAAGAGTCTGTGGGTCACTGCTGCTCATGATTTTTATTCCAGCACAATTAATTTGTGTTGTAAAATGGCTGGGTAGCTAGGAAGAGAAACGGGAGTACAAAATGAAATGTATGGACCATTCTATCGTAATTTGGTTAAATTGCTAATATATAGATATCTCACTTTTTTTTCAACATAAAACCATACTTAATAAAACAATGTTACATCTCCATTGGACAGACACCGCGGAGGAGGCGAGGGACCCAATGTCTCTTACGTCTGAAGGGAGCTCCTGGCGGTGAGGTTCACTGTGACGTAGCTTGCTCCCAATGCAGTCTGCATCTAACTTGGCTTTCGCTTAAGTCTCGTGGCGTCATTCACATTTCAGTCTGGCAAGCTATGGAATCAAAGATCACTTTCACAGGTGACATGGCTTAGGTCGAGGGGGACGTGATAAAACGGTGCGACGTTTTCAACTACAAATATCTAATTTGTACATCTAAGCCTCGATCCCTTAAAGCGCCACAACATGGGCATTTTTTTAGTACATTATTGCTGGACCACCCATATTCTCTTTCGATACGAGGAGCGCACAAATATGACTCGTTCGTGGCATTCTCCCAGTACACGCACACAAACAGGTCCGATTTCACGCATGGAAAACATGATGCTTTTAGCAATTTTGTCTCAAGCTTGCGGAAAACGTTTCCTTTCAGCTCCATGAGCTCGGATCCATTTTCCTCAAGATAGTCAAAACCTAGTCTAAAACATTTTGTGCCTTGACACAAAAAAATTTAGTTCCTTCCGTCCGGCAGCAGAAACGCCGTTTGTTCTGATGAACATAAAATAAGGGTCACACGATCGCTCGAGAAGAGACCGTCTGCCTTCATTCTTGAACATTCAAAAGTAAAAAAGCTTAAACTCAACGACGTTACAGCTTGGACTCCATTCTGTACAAGATTAAACACACAACGAGGTTAAAGAAGAATTCAACTAAATAAAATCTCGACTGTTAAAACAGATATTTGCCAACACTCTGATAGAACATGAAGCAACCAGACAGTATGTGCATCTAAAACACAGGAAGGAAAAGGGCAGTCACACAATCACACAGGCAGGTTACGCTGTCACGTTTACAGAAATGCGACCTAAACGAACAGAAAAGTGAACAAAATTAAAATCTTTTTTTCAGGACAATGAAGTTCAGTCAGTAGAATGTCAGCCCCCCTTCAACCCGAAGATATAAGCATATGGCTTAAATATTTGTAAAACTTTGGAGATGAGGGGCTGCGATTTTCCTATTGGATGTCTTTTGTGTGGCAGTCGTGGGGTGCACGTAGACGTGTCTGTATGGCGTCTATTGTGTACAGTCCAGAAATGACACTTGACTCTTATCAAATGACTCTTATCATGGCTCCGTAATGTTTTAAACACATTAAAACGAGAACCAGGTTCCTTTTTTTTCAATGACTTCCCCGTCATCATCAACGACAACGTCCAAACCAGGTGCTCGGTCAGTGTAAACAATTTCACAATCGCTCTACCATCTCTCAATACTGACAATACACGCGAAAAACAGCGTCCAGTCGACACGAGACAAAAGAGCCATGAAGGAGAAACGATAAGGGGTCGGCTCACACCGAAGAGGGGACGAGGATTCATAGTGCAAAGAAAGCCAGAGGAGGCTCTTCCAAACAGGAAAGAAGTCTCTGGAACAAAAATCTGTCATCCCGTTTGGTGTTTGTCTCAGAAGGGGTGGGGGAGCTCACGCGGCGATACGTGGAAATGAAAGACGTGAGAGATCTATCTCTGACTTTTTCCTGAGCCTAATTTTGATTGTAAGTAAAAACGAAACCACATGTGCATGAGTAAACAATTAGATGTGCATCATTTTCTCTCTGCATGTGAGCGCGCATGTGTAAACATGTTGTACTGGTTCTATGCAAATCTAAAGGATAAACGCATGTCTGCACGGGCAGATGGGATCGGGTGGATATGTCTGTCCGTAGTAAGGATGGGGTGGGCCGTGATCGAAAACAGCAGCTCGAAACGTTCTGCGGGTACATTCAAGCGTCCGGCAGAGGAGAACGGCGATCTGGACTCGTGGTCTCTGGCTTTTCCTCCTCCGTCCAGCACGTTGGGATCTCCACAGAGCCGTTAGAAGAACCAGCAGTAGACGTGAAGTAGAATGCTGTACCACATGTAGCCTGAGGCGAAGGCGAACGTTTGGACCAGAAGCAGCCAGACGTTGTCGAGGGTCATATTTCGGGAGACCGTCTCCTTTTGGCCGTCCATTGGAGGGAAAGTTCCTGCGAGATAACGGATGGACAGAGAGTTTGAGCGCATGATGAATATTTACAGCTAACAGATTTCAGTCACTTTGGTTTTGTCGAGCTACCTGTCTTGTAGAAGTGATCCAGAAGTTTCTCCTTTTCCACAAATCGCTGATACAGCCAATCTGTCAGAGCAGCTGTTTCTTCTGGCACATCCTTTATAGCGTATGTCCTAAAACGTACATTTAATTATGGTTAATGCATTACAGATGAATAAGAAACTTAGAAAGTAAAAACATACGTTTGTGTTTTCAGAAGCTGTCAAATTGTATTGTAGCCCTGTGGCGATATCCTATTGGTTGAGCTGCGCATGTGACCTGTCAATGTGTTTGGAAAGATTGACTCTTCCTTTTAATTCTGGGGCAATTTCATGCAAACGTCAATCGTAAGATGAAAATCAATCAAGTTTTAACCAAAGTTTTTATCCATACTGATAGGTCAGATCATGTCAATATGGTGAATCACTCTTATTGTTTTTCTTAGTCATGTAAGTGAATTGTCACATCCATAACGGCCCATTTTCCTCATAAATGGGCAACAAGAAAACCTACTTTATGGCCGATGAAAAGCCATCGCTTCTCCATTAGTTGGGTATAATTGCTTCTGGTTTGTACATTTAAATTCCCAGCAATCCAATAAAGTATGTCGTCTATCAAAAACCTGCATCCTTTTTTTTCTCACATCCATTAAGTTTTCAAGTCCAATTTTTCCATCCGTTAAAACCGAAAACTGAGACAGTTTGGACATGTCTGGACTCTATCATTTGATTAAAATTATATCATTAAAATATAAACTCATGATTCAATATATTGAGAATAAATACATTTACATTTACAAGTTTGACATTAAAATGTCACATTCGCACAGCTGGAATTCTTTGTTAAAATTGTTTTATTATTCAGTGATTATTGTTTTTAAAGTTCATAAAGATTCGTTTAAACCCTGAATGTTGTCAATTTTATAAATAGTTGTGTGTTATTGGAAATTGTGAAAAAAAGACTTCTGATCAATATATTGCGATACTATTGTATTGTAAACCCCATATCGTGTATTGTATCTTTCCTACTATTGACTTTAGTTTAGAAAATCGTGTTCTATTGAAAGGATGGAATTTAATGAGGAAAGACTGAATTGTCTACAAACAAGATCATGTTTTAATTTGACATTTTAAATAAGCTATACAATCTGACAAACAGACCGGTTCGATACGTGCATTCTAGAGCTACTATCAAAAAGACAGTCAGCTCTTAAAAGGAATAGTTAACTTTATCATGACATTTACATTTTAATGTTAACAAAGTATAGAATAATTTAGTTTTCTTGGAAAATGACCATTCGTTTCGCTAGACGACACCCTTATTGTGAATATGATTTGGACTGTAACCAACAGCCCCCGTTTAAGTGCATTATATGGATAAGAACCCTGGAAAGCTTTCCTCGTCAGCCTCAATTTGTTTTGGACAGAATAAATAAACACACGGAGCTTGTATGACTATTCTTTAAAATCGGGTTTTCATATTGCTCCTGCATATTTTGTCTTCTTCACCCTAATATGGCGTTACAGTTCAAATGTGTTCTCCGACACATTACGGTGCTCATGCGGGGTCAACATGTTCAATTACAACTTGCAACATCCAAACCCCCCTGAAAAAGGCAAAGAAGACCTAAGAAATGAAAATGCAAGCACTAAAGAGGAGTCTTCATCAATCTTCCTCGGATCTCCCACAGATAGCATGATGAAGTGAAGAGCTCAGCTATTTACCTTGCTGAACACACTGACAGGCTTAGCTTTTTTGCTGATATGAACTGCCACTAGCAGTTTAACAACACCCTGAAACGCTGCCTGTGCAAACCCCAAAACGTAAACATCTCTTACCAACAAACAGTACTGAAAGGAGGAAACTGACAAATTATTACAAAATAATGACGAATTATGAACTCTCCGGAGTGTAAATAAATAAGAGCTTTCACTTAATACTGCATCACTAACGCTACGTGGAGACGGGACGCTGTTATAAGGGTTAAATACACTTTTTATAAGTAAATTACAGTTAGTCGATCATTACGGTGAAACGGACACAATATAAATCATTCTTAAAATCAATATTTCATGTCCACTTACTTATTTACAAATAAGTGTCACATAAACACAATGCTGGCTTAGTATGGTACTCATATTTAATTTAATTTAACCTTACAAAGTTGTTGATAAGCTGATAATGATAATATTTCCATATCTCTGATAGAAACAAAAAGGAACCTGCACATTCATCTCTGACTACATCTTATCTCTCTTTTGACTTGTTTATCCCCACCCGTTTTCCATCTACCACACACAAATCAATAGGTGTGGAGTAATAAGGCCCTAGGGGACAAATTCCAGAAAATGGCAGGCAATAGCATGAGATACGCGCCAGGGGAATGCAAGTCACCTGAGATACACGCATGGCACAGATCTATAGGCTGGGTCGTGTGTTCACACTACTATCATTTAACACCATAAAGATGATCACACACTCCCAGTTTTTCTCGACCTCAACATTATTAGGCGTTTTTTGCGAGTTGTAAGCTTTATAGCGCAGGTCAGTGAATAATGATGTCAAAACACATTTGTGTCATATTATACATAACCAAAGACCTAGCCAGAGATCTGCGAGACTTCGGGAAGCTCACGCGTATTGTAAATGTGCTTACAGTGCAGATCGCAGCTGGTTCTCTCAAGACTCCTTCACAAGATCTCCCATTAAACATCGCCTTCACACCACCAGCTCCCTTTACTGACACTCATTTCATTTTTCTGATGTTGATCATCATAATTTGAGCGACGCCATATAAATACACATGATATCTTTTATATGAATTGATATCGTGGGTCATTCCTTCTATTCGGTGTCATTTCAAAGCAATAACTTTCCATAAGAAATGCTAAGCTTTCCATGATTTTATCATTTCAGTTGAATGAGGGCTTGTTAAACTGTCAGATAAATAACTGGTTTAGCTCAAACATCATTTTGATATTTTTACTATATAAAACAGGCCAAATGTCCCTCCTGTAACAGAACATTATCGTGTTTAGAATTAATAATAGCTAATGCAATATTTACAATTTCAAAATGCTAAAATGTACCTCACTTTATCCTGCAACTGTATTTCAGAAGTATTACTAAACTAGTATTATCCAAAAAAGTCATGTTTTGTTTATTACACATTGTTATTCATTTTGTATAACAAAAGGAAATTTTAAAGCAATAAGTCTAATTGTTAAGAGCCTCCATTTTGCCAATTCCCTCCTTGCAGGTAACCAGAAAACATGTATAACAGGGCTCCAGACAAATGTGTCACGTAACACTAACTTTCATCTTTATATCACATTCTTTTAGTTATCCTGTCGCGTGTAAATCTTCCCTCTCATAGGTTTTGCCCCAAGTTGTATTCCCTCATAAGCAGGACCATTTTTGTTAATTCCACCCTAAAATTTGGGAAAATCTGCAGAACAGTTTTTAATGCGTTTACGTTTGTACACAAATATGTGTGAAATAAATCTAAAGAAAAGTCTTAAAATGCTGCTTGTGCGTTTAAATGCAGAGGACAGCAGATTTGGCAGAGAAGTGTTGTTATTGACTGATGCCAAGACGTCTTTAAACTCTGAATACAACAGAGCAAAATACACTGAATTCATTTGAACTAACAGAAAATGTGCATGTCAAGACTATTTATATATTATACTGTGAGAAAAAGTATATATTTTATTGTTTGTAGAGTTTAAAGCCAAACGAAAGGCCTTTAAGTCATTTTGTTGATTTTAGTTTGTAATAATGACACTTTGCCGCACGTTTACAAAACAACGTAAAGACAGCTTCAAATAAAACTTAACAAGAGAATTCGCCTGTCGTTCATTCTTGCTGTGTGAATGGATTTTAAATGATCCAGCGGTGTCTTATAGCAGATATATTCCCTGAACTTATCCACAATTAGATTCTTTTAAACGTCTCAAACATCCCATTGTTCATCCTCAGGCTCATTCAAATCGGTCACAGCATGTGCACATTGTGTCAATAACAAGCGTAACAGAGTTTTCTGCCGAGACGTGCGGGCGCTTATTCCCGGCATTGAGAGTGCAGGAAACATCCTGATACACGGCTGCTACTCGGGGACCTCAAACCTGCATCGTTCCGGCATGAGAGTCTGGTGCCCTGCCGCTAGAGCACCTCTTGAGGTCGGGAAGTGCACCTTCCCTGAGACCAGCACAGCTCTCTCTCTCTCTAACTCGGGGTGGATGTGACATAACAGCTTGGACAATAACAGACGAAGGGAAGCAACGATAAGCCAAATTTGGCCGATAACCGATGATTCTTTAACATCGGAAGCTGAAAACATTTACATTTACATTTACATTTATTCATTTGGCAGACGCTTTTATCCAAAGCGACTTACAAGTAGTTTTCTTACAGTGGCACATTACTGCAGAGCAATCAGGGGTAAGTACCTTGCTCAAGGGCACTTCAGTCATGACCTGCTGGCACTGAGATTAGAACAGGCAACCTTCTGATCACAAGCCCAACGATCTAACCACCAGGCCACAACTTACCCCAAAACCAATATATTGGCAGATATAAATTATCTAGATATTAATATAACATTTCCTAAGACTGAAACAAAAGGCAAAAAGAGGACATCTGCTTGTATATGAAAACATTCACTGCAGAAAACAAGGTAATGATTACTTCTCTTTTTTTCCTCTGAAAATCATGTACCAAACCTACTTTTCAATAGTTAAAGATTACTTAACTTTCAAACTTTTCAACGAACAAATTATAGATGTGCACTGTGCGCTGTACCCTTGTTAACCACCTGGTGTTGACCCCACATACGCGCAACTCGACTTATTATTCGACTATAGGCAAGACGTGACTCTTCTGATTCGACTATGGTAATCCGTAGTCAAGGACACTCCTAATGGCTATACAACGGCAATAAAAAGTGTAGCATTTTTTTCATTTCTTTATTTGTAACTGAAGTTAAGCATGACTGAGGACATGACCGTTAATGCACTAAAATGTGAGTAATTATAATATTATAATCCCATTTTAATATCAAATATACCATATTGTTTTGGGGATTCAAATGGCACCGAACAGTAGGAATGACCCCCATGAGTTTATCACCAGGGTTGAAATGTAATATCATTTAAATGCATGCAGAGTTTATAAAGATACAGAGAGCAGATTGAGTTACTACAGGTACAAACGTGACACTCCATAATTCAACCAAAAGTTGAAAACAGCTTTACACTACTATGTAGCCATTCATTGACGAAATTGTCACACCATTATGTTATCTACTAAAAACCAAAACCAAATAAGTTTACAACAGCATTTCGCAAAACTGTGCTATAAACACTACAATCTTTGTACAATCGGTCAACGGTATTAAACAAAGATCGACCCAACCCTATCATTACTAAGGAGTCAACTCTTACCTATGTTCCTATGCAAACCAAGGTGCCACGAACTAAAGATAAAGAGCAAACACATTGTTTGAACATGTATGAGCTCATTGTGTTTGATCTGCCATGAAAATATCGGAGTAAAAGAACCAAGCTGTCTCAGCTCTCAAATGAACAAGAAGTGTTCTTGCATCAATCCAGACTACACATAGCAGACGGTTCACTGTTCAGGCCATTTCAAAGTCACTCAGAATTCAAATCAGACTAAAGTTAGTGACGACGGATATACATCACCCTTGGCGCTTTCCCCCAGGCCACAAAGTGTGAAAGAGCAACAGTAGCCATTCAGCACTTTGGCGAGAGTCACTGTTCAAAATGACCAATCAGAGTCGCCAAAATGAGCTGCGACTCAAGTGGTGTCAAGGTGATCATGACCTTGAAGTGTATCAGAACTATGGCTAGATTATACTAGCATCTTCTTACAATATTATCTGGCCTTTTGATGCGTTTATTGGACGGGAAAGAACATGGCGGAGAGAGGGAAACAGGTTAATGCTATCGGCTCAGACATACGAGCATCTTGACAGTTGAACGAATCACAAAGCTGCCATTTTATAGAAGAGCCGCTGCCAGTTTTGGCTGCGTTGAGGAACAGTTAACCCAAAAAAGAAAAACTCTGTTTTAATCATTTACTCACCCTCGGGTTGTTCCAACACTGTATACATTTCTTTGTTCAGAAGAACACAGAGAAATATATTTGGAAGAATGCCAGTAACACATCCTCTCACATTTAGAGCCATAGATGTGAAAATAAACGCTATGGGAGTCAATGGGGGACAAGATCTGTTACTGACAAATATCTTCCTTCATGATTTGCAGAACAAAGACATTTATAGAGGTTTGGAAGAAACAGAGGGCGAGTAAATGATAACACAATTTACATTTTTGGGTGAACTGTTCCTTTAAAACTGCTTTGGTGTAATAAAGCCTGGATGTGTGTGCAAAAATGAATCTGGAACGTAAACGACAGACACAAGGAACCTTCTTTCATGTTGGTCAACCAACAAAACGCATCAAATGAAGAGCTGGGTAAATTTGCTTACTCTGCCAACCATCATTAACTCGACACTTGTGTTTCTCTGTGAAGCTGTTGTAAGGCAGCGGTGGAGATAAAACTGCAGCCAGTGAGCTGATGAGAGTATAAGAGCTCATAAATCACAGCTCTGCCGTCTGGACTCCCACTGAATCAGCATACAGCAGAACAAAAGCATGGACAAAAGATCTCTGTTGACGTGTAAAAAAAAGTCAGTTTGTTGACCCTGTGTGACCACCCTCCCACCTGCCGATAAACTCACAGGAATGCTTGAAGGAATGTTCTGGGTCAATCCCAGACCCATCACAACACAAAAGGCAGTGTGTTAGTGACTAGAGCGTGAGGAAAATAAATTGTTCGAATCGATTTTAAACGTTAATAAATATAATAACATGACAAATGTGCAAGAGCTTATGACCTTTTACGGAGTGCACACGCAAACAGAGCGGAGATGTAGAGAAAACCAAATACATTTGAGCACTGCAAGATAAACCAAACTGAATATGCTTTGTGCAGAGAATGAGTGGCAGGGAGAAACAGCACATTCAAGTTACAATAGGGATGCACCCGAATAAAACTTCTTGGCTGAAGCCGAATAAAAATGAAACACTTTGCCAAATACCCCACATGGCTTGTCGTATTTCTTCGCGGGCAAAGGGGCTACACTGTCGGACCGCCCGCTCCAGTCTGAAGTACTCAAGTTACCGACCGGTAAAGACGCTTTCATTCGGAGATTTACTCCGGCTCGGCAAGTTCCGTGCTGTGTCTTTCTCTGACATTTAAAAATGCTGCCGACATGTTTGCTGCGCTCTCCCCCTCTCTCTCTCAGTGCTGGTTGCTGCCTGATAACGTCGCACGCCATTTCACTTATTCGTCCGAATACCGAACATGGTTATTTTGTTGCGGTTTTCGGCCAAATATTTTCAGTTGCCGAACATTCGGTGCATCCCTCATTTACTATACCGCAGATCACTTGTCAGTAAGTACAAAATGGCGTTTCCCCAAACCTGTCAATGCTTAGACTTAAAAACATGATCATACTTCTGTAAATATGCACAGTGTGTTAGCCTGTTATATTTGGTAAAATAACCACTCTTTTAATGCATGTGTCTATGATTATTTTGTCATACAATGTGGCAATTCGTTAGTTACTGCTGTTGAACATACAGCGCTAATGAGTCGCGTTTAATGACTATTATGTACTTGTTTTAATGTCTGACGGCAGAACACATCAATGAAAATGACCTTACTGGCCACTAAGTTGTTTTAAAATTAGGGCTTTATTCGTGATTAATTGCATCCTTTTCATGTGATTAATTGCGATTAATCGCACACGTGTAATGAACTTAAACATACACTATTTATTTTGTTTAACAAGTTTATTTTAGTGCTGTCAATCTATTAACTAACTAACCACACACAGCTTTGATGTTTTAAATATACTTTAACATTGTGTACATTTACTTCTACAAATGAACGTAGAAACAACACATTTCTTCAACAGCATCGTTTTATGAATGAAAGCCAGAATTTTGCAATTGATGTCTTTATATATAAAATACATTTCTTCTAATCAAAATCATTATAAGTGTGCCCTAAAAAAACAGGTCTAACAGGTAGGAAATATACAAAATAAAGTTCTCAAACACTTTACAGTCTTAAATACATGAAATACAGAAGACGACTCATTTAAGCTACAAAATCACATTGATCTTTTCTTCTTTGATTAACATTAGTGACAGGAGTCACAGCAGCATGTTTAAGAACGCGGCCCCTTTAAGAGCTGGAACTCTAAGCAGGTGTAAAGCGCTTCCTATTTTCACTACTCTTTGCACACATTTAAGACATTATTTATCTCATTGAAGACTGTGCTGGCAAAAATACTACAAAATCTTGTGTGTTTCTGTTCATTCAAACACGAAAGAGAAGTTAATACTGGTGCACTGTCTGACCGATTCTGACGCAGCCTTTAGCCCATGTGCACATCAGATGGGACCCCAGTCGCGTTGATCCACGTTTCACATCCAGAATTTGTCAATCTATACTCGACGGGTCAATACGACCATTCTACTGCTTCCATGAGTTTTCAGGAAGGAGGAAACACTTTTCTCTCATATGCGACCAAAGGTTTTCAAGAGCACCAGGAAAAGTATTCCTTTAAGCACTGTACTTGTTTAACAATGGCCGAGTAAATCATCTTTGCAATCAATATTTGCATGTATGTATTTATATGATCTTATTTCAATTATAAAACCATTCATTGATTTTTATATATTTTTATGCGTTTATAAATACAAAATGAATATGCACAGTAAACAGATATATATTATCCAAACACAAACTTTCCTTCCAGATGCGATTAATCACAGTTAAACGTTTATCAGCCCTAGGTGACCTAACGTCTGTCAATAAAAACATGGCAGATTTTGTATGTTTTAAATATATTACTCCTGTATTTATAGGTGTTTTGTCGTAATTTAATACATCCGATAAACGATTGACATGGTTACAAAACAAGTAGTCAGAGAATATATACTTGTAGGCTACAAACACAACACTACCTGCTTTATGAGGAAATGTTTCTTACCTGTAGTGCACGTGTGTGACTGTTGGATCTCTATAACCAAATATCCATGTCTGAATATCGATTGGTCTAGCATTAGGGTAGGCTATAGTCATATCTATAACCCACTGGATTCCTTTAGGTTTGTTACCTGAAGGGAGACACATCAATGTTCCTATGATTTTCTGTAAATAAACATTAAACTTGTTCCACAATACATTCTCAGTTGCCCTTTGATACGCTCGGTTACTAAAATCGTATAAACCACTTGCAATTTCAACCGAACGGTAACCATTTTAACTTTTATTGCTGATCTATTCTATATACGAAGAGTTCAGTTCATTTGTCATTGGAGTTTACATTTAGTCACCTGGCCACTGAAACGCTTATGATGAAGCTCAGGTGAAAACAGACACACAACAAAACCAAAGAAACACACAATAGATGCAACATAATCTCAGACATTTAAACATTTTTTTCAAGTATGTGAGCACGACTTTAAATATATTCTGAGATTATAATGCCTGTCTCCGCATATTAAATGGGAGATATTAGTAATAACTACATGTCATTATATTTACATTAGCATTTAGTCATTTGCATGTATTTATTTATATGATCTTATCTTGTATTAGGTTATTTAAGCCTGCCAGAATTCAGGCTTCATTATTTGACAATGACACATAAGCGCCATTAAGGAAGTTTAATGTAGAAAGCCAAGTTGTTTGGGAAGTACAACAAACATCGGAACAATGAATCAATAATAAAGTGAAGTATCAAAATTGTTCAATGGCTATTCATCAATTAAAGGAAGTCACATCTTTATTTACAGTAAAAATGCGATCATGTATCAAATTGTGAATATACACATGTGTTGCAATGCAAGTTAATGTGAACTAGGGCTGTTAAGCGATTAATCGCACCCAGATCAAATTTTGTTTGCACACAATACATGTCAGAACTGGGCATATTTATTTTGTATTTATATAAACGTACAAGTACATAAGTGCTGGGGAGGTATACCGGTTCATACCGAATACCGGTGTTGCCCTACGTAGTGCTGTAAATGAACAGTGGAACCGTGTGATCCGTGTTGCGCTAGCTCTTAAAGGGACAGCAGCATAATAAATATATCCTTTTAATGCTCAGCAAACAACAATAAACAAAGAAAGAACGGACTCACTGCTCCTGACTGATCAACTTTGATAACTTTAATGTGGTTTGATCTATATTTCAGTACAATGTGAAGACTATGAAGTGTTATTTAACATTTGACTACTTTATTCTGTTTCTAATAACAACAGTAAGACCAACCTGAAACATCTAAAAAGCACTGTTAGTTTTATTTGTGTGTTGCTTTATTACATTTATTTGTGCTATTGCTCATAATTTCATAATTTGTTCTAATTTTATTACTAAGTGATTGACTATTATGAAAGAGCTGTTAGGCTTATAGTTTTATGGTAACTCACAAAATCTATAATCGTTGCATACCTAATCCCATTTTTTTGCATGCTATTGCATATCACATTTTTCATTAATATCGCACAGCCCTACTAAATATATACGTGTATGTGTTTATACATACAAAGCAAATATGTACAGTACACAGACATATAATAACGAAAATTGTGTGTCAGAAACACAAAGGTTTTGTATGAGTAAAGCACTACAATTGTCAAACCAAATTAGTTTTTTGCAAGCAGAGAAGCCTGGGAAACAAAGCCGGATAAAGCTGCTTGAGCTAAAACAAAACAAAACATACGATTATGCGATTTCTTACTTTGACTCGGTGGACTTCCCTCTGTTCCCAGAATGCCATTCTCCTGCTGTGGTCCCAGGATCTTCAAAATGACCTGTGTGGCACCCAACCGTGGCAGTGTAACATGAGTCAGGTGAGGCAAGTCATTCTTTTTGGCGAAGGCCTGACTTGTTTCTCGCCTCTTTCTCAGGAAACCGCCCTCAGGAAACAGCACGATCCACTTCCTGTCTCTGCTGTAGTAATACTTTTCCAGGTGTTCCTTCAGGTAAACCAGCTGTTTTTCTCGATATGCTTTGCCCTGTAGGTGTAAGTGTGTGTCTAATAAATTGTCTTTGCACTAAGAAGAGCCACAAAGCTTGTCTGGGTCTTCATTAAAAGTGACGGATATTAGTGACAACTTACCTGTCTGATGAAGAAATCTCCATGAATCAGGGACACAATTCCAAAATTGGTATATTTAAAAACGTGGTCCATCAACCACATCATCTTTCGTACAACCTGGACAAGAAAGAGTTCAACACCTGATTACAAATATGTGACAAAAAATGATATTTACAACATAACCTTAGTGAAAGCAATACCCCAAACCCCAGCCCAACTGGAGGAGCGCTTACCGTGCCCTTGTCCTGCAAGCACATCATCAAAGTGCACACATCACCCGTGGCTTGATGGTTGACTATGACCATGGCTTCTTCTTCAGACATCGGCCCGACATCATCCCCCCATTCTGTTACTACAGCCAACAGAAACAAACATTACTGAGACATTCATATCATCAAAAAACACAATAAAATTAAGCAACACTAGAATAAAAGACAGAAGATTGCTGGTTAGCAGGTCAAAGATCCTCGTTCCACTTTTCTTCTGTACTTTGCACTGTTTTTAAAGAAGCCTGTGAAGATACGGAAACTCAACCGCACTTTCCGAGAGGTCATGCTGAGTCTTGGCACGGATGGCCTGATGTTACCAGAGTCAAAGATCACAAACGATTGAGGGCACCTGACATGACCAGATACGATGTTTGCTTAAAAAGAACCCCTAGACCTTCTATAAACAAAGAGTATTTGCTTACAGACTTCAGGACATCAAGCAGGGCTCTTACGATTACACACTGGACGTTGTAAAGTGCTGCCACACAAACTGAAAAACTCAAGTGACAGAAATGCATGTACCCAGGACTATATCTTTATAGATCAGGGCTTTGACGGTGGCAGCTTTTTAGTGGTAGTGTGGTGGTTGGCAAATATATATTATTTATATAAATAATATTTATATTATTATATTTGCGTGTAGCAACCCCATCACAAGTGGAAGAGAATTATTGACCTTATTTAAATACTTTTTTTGAAATAGGATATCTGAAATATTGAGGATGAAACATCCGTCCATGTTTAATGCGCGATTTGTGAAAACGACATCAGTGAAACGGCACACTACATTAAATAAACAACAGTAAATGATGAAAACTTAAAAAATATAAGAAAGTTAAATATAAAAGAAAGCTCTTGTTGCAGTTATAACTTCAGTCAGTTGTGTATTATCCTTAACCACTCCATTTGAAACAAACGGTTCAAACCTACCTTGGCTTTCCTATTCAGATTGCCATAATCTTTTTACTTTTTCCCACTCGTTGATGGAAAACTAACATGTTGAAATTGTTAAGATGTGTACAGCTGCACTGAATGCACGTTCAGAAGATGTACACAGGAGCGCAAATGAATATGTCTCTTATCAACCTATCTGACGTTAAGGTTTTTTATATTCGTTTGGTTTTCGATTTTTAGCATCGTTTCATAAGGGCTGTGTATAATAAAAGCAAATGTCATTTTCCCTGCCTTCTTGTAGACATGATGTAAAAAAACAAATGTGAAATATGAATAAGTAATAAATAATGTTTGTATTTTACGCCGTGATGTCATTACATTTTCTTTTCTGTGCAATTTTGAACGTGTCACAGACCCTCGTAGACTGTAGCTGCGTCTCATTTCGAAGTCTGTTTCCTATGGACGTCGCATGCGAAGGCGTATGCTGCTGACAAACACGACCTCCGGAGGACGTAGCCCTCAAAATGAGATTAATTCAAATATAAAGTTAAAATCTTATCAGTTTACCTTTAATGTTCGGATAATGAGCGTCGGTTCTCCGTTAGGGAAATTCATCCCTTGCACAGACATATGTCATGTTATGTAAACACATACTTCTGTTCTGGATGTGATTAATCGCGGCAAATCGTTTAAGAAAAAATGAAAAGTACTAGATAAAACGCATTGCCTCACAATGGCTCATGCGATCACTTTTTAGACAGTTTATTTGCCCCCTACGACAACAACAGCAATGTGCTATTTAGAAGATGAAAGTTGGACCTCAGACAGATCAGGACATCAAAGCAGACCGGCTCACAAGATCAAGCCGCTGAGCCACATCGTCTCTCTCATAATCTAATTTGCAGCCAGTTAGTGCAAAACTCAGATCTACAAGAACAGCACAGCGCTGTGCAGTTTATTTACTGAAACTGCTT
This sequence comes from Barbatula barbatula, assembly GCF_947034865.1. NCBI lineage: Eukaryota > Metazoa > Chordata > Actinopteri > Cypriniformes > Nemacheilidae > Barbatula > Barbatula barbatula. The sequence continues at coordinate 21,692,404 of NC_136778.1, read as the reverse complement.
AAAACAAGACTGGATGCACAGTGATCGAGCTGTAATTCTCTCGTATCAGCAAAACATATTTTCTACGCAAATCTGCATGATTTTGCATGTAATACAGGAGCTTGGTCATGGAGACCATGTGGTAAGAAGTCATGCAAACAAAATGCAAAGCTGCAGTCCACACCAAACAGAATAACCAATACTACAGCAAAATTAGCACATACAATTACATACGAATCGAAAACTCCAAGGGGAAATGAATTACATGTAACTTTTTCATAAGAGATTTACAATTTTGACAGAACAGTGTGTTCACACATACACCTCTTCATCTGCAAGACATTTTTTGATTCTACGCTCAACTGCGATACGTCTGGTGTCTAGAAGATGTCTGTAAGCTGTTTATGATTTAGGGGCCGTTTACACAAAACAGTTTATGTTTATGTACGGAAACGGCGTCTTAGGGGACTGATAATGCAAACTTTTTAAAACGTGTTTCAAAGTGCAAGTTTTTGAAAACCACAGCGTTCTCATTTCCGTGTAAACCCAGAAGTACGCAAGGAGAAGAAAACGACATTGTGCGCATGTGTATTAGGTGTAGCAAACACAACGAAGGAGAAATAAATACATCAATGGCGGATTACATGGGTTTTTTTGCGCTGCGCAATAGTTTGTTAACACTTTTCCAGCAAAGTGTAGATTTACTACACTCGGGCATTAACCACCAGCGGAGACCTACAGCAAAATCTTACGCTTATTCACGGCGACAAAGGGTTTATAAACAGCGCTTTTGCATGGCCTTAGAATGTATATAAAACAGCTCTTTTTAAGATGAGAGGACTGGAAAGAACAGGGTGGAGAGAGGGGACGGGTTTGGCAAAGGCCTCGAGCCGGGAATCAAGCACGGGTCACGGTATGTGTATTGTCGCCACATTGATGATGAGACCATTGGCTTCGATAACTGCTTTCATCTTAAACTACAAAGATCAAAATGTTTTTCATTATAATATTCCAACCAACTGATTTGTGTGCGATGCTTTAAAGCATCCCAAACAAGGCTTTGCATTAAGACGCCGTATCAAGTTAAGAAGTTACAACTGCATCTTCAGACTTCTGCATTATATACTATTGCGATGAGTTCGTAGGGAGTGTTTACATGAGACACGCATCCAATCAGCATTAGGTAAACCTGAAACCAGACTCAAAATAATTTATTTCATCCATTGTGAATCGATTCGTTCCCTGTGTTTGCTGCTGTTACGCTACTTTAATGTGGCTTTTAAATGACAGGTGGTTGGAAGGGTGGGGTTACGTCTATTTTCAACGCAGACTCGCATACATCAGCAAAGAGACATCATTGCGGCGGAAGAACAAGTCAATATATTTTTATTAAAGACTTAGAGAGAAAATATATGGATGGATGAAGTAATGGCAACGTACATTAGAAAAGTGAAGTGTGAGTTCATGTATTGCCTTGATTGCTTGCTGTATGAAGAATAAAGAAAAGACAATACATCAATCGCCGACGAATAACTGCTCAGCAAAAAAACAGCTACACCAAACAGGTTTAGCATCCACATTTCTTTCCAGCTCAGACAGTGGCTATCAATCCCGTTATCACCCCTAAAACTGTTATCATGGCATCGGGGCGATCGCTCTTCAAAGCACTGCATTCTTCACTTTCCATGTGCAAATGTTATTTGTTATCTTAATCACCACATGTTCAACTCACAGCAATGTTACTCTGACGTTTATCTGGCATTAATTATGACAGATAAGAATGAATTGAAGCAATGTTCTTTATAGGCATTTCAGAGGTATGAACCTTACGGCAGCTGAATGCTAACCAGTTTAACTACTTTATCCTTGACCGACCAATAAAATTCGGTAAAACATAATCCGTGATCTGTACTAGGGATGCACCAATATGTCAATTTTGATCGAACCGACAACTGATAATTCTTATACATTGGCAGCCGATAACATATATATATTGGCCGATATACAGTATCTGAATATTAATATAACATTTTCTGAGACTTAATTTGTGCAGCTGAAGTTGTTCAACCAGAGGAAATTATAGGCTATAACTAAATGAAATGATTCGTCATTGTTGAATGGTGGACGGAAATTAGTGACCGTGTCACTAGGGATGTCCTGAGTTGATCGCAAAGTTCGGGGGCCGATCGAGGCATAGTTTACCCGATCGGGATCTGCTGTATTTGCCTGTTGGCTGTCCCCTAACACGACAGAGATGCGGTTTTCACTTTATTTCAAAGATATATATGCGAGAACCACAGAGTGCAGTGTTTAGTTGTGAGGTAGTGTCAAATGAAGCTCTGTTATTCTGACTCCTGATGAGGACAAACTCCTGTCCAGCTGCAATAAAAGCATATAAAGCATAAATGTATGCTTTTAGTCTCTTCTTTTCATAAATTATTATTTATGATGTATATTATGTGTATATGTGATTGTGAGTTTTTGTATAGTGCAGCATGTGGTGAAGCCAAAGACAAATTTCCCTCAGGGACAATAAAGTTTACCTTACCTTATACTTTATTGATAAAGAAGGCCATTTTAATGTTTAATCTAATCCTGTTATTTGAATTAGTTGAAAAGACGAATTCTGTCATTATGTTTGGGGTCATTTAAAGAATACTGAACTGTTAAATAGTAATATTTTAAAGGGGTCATATGGCACCAAATTTTTTTTATCTTTGTGTTGTGTTATAAATTGTCCATGCATGTATTAGACACATAAAATTGCAAAAATGTAAGTGTTGGAACAAAAGATTCATTCTATCTAAAAGCGAATGCTCACCCAGATGTGCCTGAAACGCCTCGTCTAACCACACCCCCACAAATATATGTCAGTTAATGGTATGATTTGACTAAGATCGCCCAAATGTTTATGCAAGTTGGGTGGGCGTACCTTTCGGTACAATTGCTTTGGGACCTGATGTTCCGAATATGTTAAGAGACGTTACATTTCCATCACACGCTTGCGGTATTCGACCAATCACTACGCACCGGTTAACTAGCCAATCATAGCACACCTTGCTTTTCAGAGCGATGAGCTTTCTAAAGAATCTGTACGTTTCAGAGAGGCGGAGCAAAGAGGAGATACGAACATGCACGGTGTGTGGAAAATACAGCGTTTTTTAAACCTTAAGTTGTGTATACAAATTGCAACAAACGGTACTATTAGTTTTAGCCATGTTATCTCCCCTTTAATAACCTTTAATATACCCAGACAAGCACATAGCATTAGGAAAATACAAGTATCGGATTTGGATCGGCAGATCCTCAAAATAAAAGGACTCTGATCGGGGGCACAAAAAGTGTGATCAGGACATCCAGTCACTACTTTTGCACTATAATGCTTCTGCTGGCACATTATGATAAAAGGATGTAAAAAGGCATTTATTTTATTTGCGCTAATAAATACTGCTGCCTGCCAGCGGCAATCACCAATACGACGTTGTTCCATATATTTTCTATATCGTCATACATATCATTACTGCAACTACTCTTGAACTATTGTGATAATATAATTTTTGAGGCTATATCGCCCACCCCAATCCCTACTCTTTACACAATTCATCTTTTGATAGGTGAAGAACAATGTGTACAAAAAGTGATGCAGAATTAACAGTAGTAAATAAAGTGTAATCGTAATTTCTAAAGGTAGGTTGTTCCTTTCTTTTATAAAAAGGACCACCCGTGTGCCATGAGGTTCTCGCCAGGCTCTAGGCTTACTCAACTAGGGTCAATCATATATTCTGGTTGGAGAGATATACAACATAGTTCATTGCATGCATATTTCTTACATTTCTCTGTGATTAAATTGACAGATCATTATTTAATATATCTAATACAAACAAGAACATAGTAGGTATTTCATCATTTTAATTGTCAGCTGGAAATTTTGGGGCACGAGAAAGATCTGGGGAGGCAATGCCCTTCCTAAACCCGACCCTGGTTCTGGCTGGTAATAGCGTGTACACTTCATAAAAGCAAAAGAGGAACATTATTATTTCATTCAAATACAAAAACAGTAAACACTAAGCTGTGCAAGTCAATAAAGACTCACGAACGGTCAATAGAAGTACACTCAAAAGTCAAATTTGGGTGAGATGCTGGCCCAGTCCAAGGCTCCCCCGAACCACAAATCAAAGACGTTTCACACCTCAAACTGGAATTTAGCAGCACTGTTAGGAGAGATACTCTTCACACAAAGCCCTGACCACTGCACAACGCTCCTCAGCTTTCTAAATTAAAGTTCAACTTTGAATAATACGATTTTTTTATTAAAAATAAATCCGGTCTTACCGGTGTAACCTGCACACCAGCCCCATGAAGCCACCATGGCCAGCAACCATCTGAACATGACCCCCTCGATGTACCAAAACGTGGGGGCATCCAGAAGTCTCAACGGCTGCAGTACTATCAGGTAGAGGCAGTAGGACGGGATCGCGACACAGTTATTGACAAACATGAAGATGAAACGCAGCAGCGACTTCAGCAAGATCCAGGCCAGTTTGCGGGCCGCGTCCAGGTGAGGAGCCATTCTGAACTGTCCTGGCTGTGGGAAAGAAAGCAAAGGAGCACGTTTATGTCAAGCCAATGATCACAAGACATGAAGTTGCCCAAAGGACAGATGTTGACTAGAAATAATGAATGGCGATATAAACGCCTGTGCGCTGCTTTACGAACAGAACTCAAATATGAATGTGCCTGCCCACACTGACATCAAGTTAGACTTTGATATCTGTAAATCATGAAACGCAAACAATGACCAACTCTTGGTAGAAATGAAAGTCTATTGCCTGATGGGCATGGCATGTGAGGAGGAACTACTTTAGGGAACCGTGACCAATATACAGCATTTCATTACAGATTACCAGGATAAACGCTGCATATGTCTGGATTCAAGAGGTTAATTTACAGGCATAGCGATAATACGTGTCATACCTTACATCCGATCGCATTTAATACAAATACGGTTTGATCGCATGCTAACCGGTCCCGATAGAGTTTAACGCACCCAAACAAAGTCACTTCTGTCTGCATGACTTGTACTCATCGGTCTTATAATGAAACTATAAATAGATCCTATCAATAAAGGGTCAAATGTTTCAAACGGGAGACTGAATAAAGCGCTAACGCGGCTAACATGCTACCGTTACGTGCCGTTTCAACGGCTGCTTTCTCAGCATTGCCAATCTCCTCAACACATTACCACGTTTAACGTTCACAATACACACATACGAATAAACAAAATATGACAATAAAGATCTTGCTGAATAATAAAAGGTTGAAATCTTTCGGTCGCGCGCTGATGTGCTAGCATGCTAAGCTAAGGCGAACTCCAGTCATTAATTCCGTTTAACGGTCACCTCATCGTTCTTTAATTCGTTTACAGTCGATGTATTTCAGTGATTGGTTTGCTGGTTGTGGATATTGATATTTAAATCAGTTTCCACAATCTGTCCTGCACGTAAAGTGACCGGAGTCCGGTTGATGCGGGTTATTAATGAGATTTGGACTTAAGTCCTTGACGGACCCGTTACACACCCGAACCGGATCCGAACACAAATCCAGATTTTGTAAAAGCGGCTCCTATGACATCAGCACGGAAGTCTCGTTATTAACGTAACCCGTCTGCTCTTCGTGTGAAATGTGGTGTTTTCTCACCGTGCTAATGCGCAGCCCGCTGGTGAAGCTGCCGATGGATTCGGGCGGTTCGGTTCGGTCACATGTAGCGAAAGATGGTCGGTGAACCCGTGAGCTTTAGATCGGTCTCGGCTCCGAGAACGCGCGTCCTGTCCGGATGCATACGCTTCAGCTCACGCGCTCATGCCGCCGCCGTTACCGCTGGAGTCACTCGGCCGAACGTCTGGATCTGATCTCAAATCCCCGAATCGAACGCAGCACACGCTTGCGATCAGACTCATGAGCTCATCTTTCTGTTTCGATTGAAGCGTGTGCTCGCTGGGCCTCAGCTCCGGGATGGTGATGATGATCTCGGCTCCGTTATTCTCTGAACCGCCTCCTACAGGCCTCGGGCACGCGCAGACTCAGTGAGAACACGCGCGCCGGTCTCGGCCCGGGTCTATCACCGGAGAACCCAACCACTATACTATACAGTCGGCTAGTGTATGAACCGTAATATTGAGATATAACTCTTGAAATCTTAGTCTACTGGGTTTTCTTCGATTTCCTTAAATTCGCTTGAAAAAGCCCTAATGAAATTAATTCATCCTAATCCGAATCTATATATTACCCAAAGAGATTACAAATTCTAGTTGGAGTGTTGATCGACCATGACCCCCGGTGGGCGATATACAGTATGCATGCTAAGCATTTATGTATGAAATAATAACAATATTCTTATCAGGGTTTGAAATTTGGCTATTTAATGTGTAAATTACCAGCCATTGAGAACTTCTACTAACAACAACACATTTTTGCTGAGTTTGTGATTCAGTATTTTTGGCATATTTTAAATACATTAATAGTGTTTCAAAATATATTTAACCTTTATTTTGTTTATTAAAGCTTAGGCACATACCATTCTATATAGTAGATTGTCAGATATTAGCCTGTTTATTTATAGTGTGGAAGTTAGCCTTTGAGTGTATAAAAAGAAGGTTATATTAACCTATAAATGAATTATTGATTTGAATGGCACGAGGTCCGTAAAACTGTGATTTTTATTAGGAGCCTTATTTCAAAGGCTGTCATGATCCTCACGTGTAAATTGATATATAATTCAAACATTTTAATTGTTTAGATATTATTAGGAAAGTGGTTCATGTTATCCAGCTCACTCAGAGTAATGGATTATATCTAAAACTGAAGAAGCACTGCCCCCTGCTGTAGTAATGTTCTTGAATAGAAATTGCAATGGTAACATGCTTATACAAGTATACTTTACACATTCATCAGAGGTTAAGTCTCGCACTGATTCAAACTTTGACAACTAAAAAAACAATAATTCTACATGTGCATTATCATTACATGGAGCTTTTTATTTACTGTTACATATTTCAACTCATGACTGCTCACATGTATTAACAGAGCACGGTGCTAGCAACGCCAGAGTCATGGGGTCAATTCCAAAGATTGCACATTCTGAGAATCAAAAATGCGATGTAAGCATCTGCTTAATAAATAAATGTAAATTGGGGAGAGAACGGGGAATTTAAAATCGTATCAGCATTTCTGTAAAAGACACGTTTGGTGGTGAAAAACTACATTGCAGCTAGAGTTTTCAACAAGTTGTTCAATGGATTCTTCTTGTGTAGGCCGTTTAACATTTTATTCTTCAATACTATATAGTGATGACCTCGAACACGGGGCCTTCAAAATCACTAAAATGTCTGAAATGTCATCGCTATTGTATGTTTGTTATGGCAAAGCTGCATGCCCTTTTTTAGATAAGAAATAGCCTAAGTATATAAAATAAAAACCTGGAAACGACCTGTGCCCCTTTCATGTTATTGTGTGCTATTTTATTATTAAAATATATATTTTATGCGTGCAAAAAAGCATTAGTTTTCTGTATTGTTGTCAATCATTATTATTATATAAAATAAATAATTAATTTACCATTATTTTTTTTCATGTATTTTATTCAAACTTTGAACATTTACAATAATACATTTAAACATTTCACATTTATCGGAGATTTACTCATTACAAAATGCTATAACATCATACAGGCTCTAAAGGAAAGGGATTGGTATAAATCATTTATGCTGGAAAAGCAACAAGAAGAAGGGATTTATTTACGCATGACCTCTGAATGTCCTTTAGTTTACCCATTCTGGTGTAAAATTTGAAAGATACTTCGAAGAGTGGCTGATGTCTCATCTACCTGTGGAACCATAGCTGTGCCCCCTTGGAGAACCTTACCTATCAAAAAAGCCATTTACTGTTCTAAGCCGAGTTTATACTTGTTTGGTACAGGCGTAGGTCCGACGCAGCCTCTAGGCCGTAGGCTTCATGCCGGTTTTCATTTACACTTCTGCGTCGTAGGGTAGGCTGCTCCACGCATAAGTAAAAACTGGGCTTTAGATTGAATGCGTTACAGCTGCCAGGATGAAGCCAATGTAGCAACATAGGCAACAAAATGCATAAGTGCATCAAATCCAGTCCATTAAAGCCTAGCACAGTATAAAAAGCTAAGAATAGTGAGGTAAGTACAATTTTTTCTAAGATGACAGAAAAGAATTAGAGGTTGAAATCAGTCATCTACATTTTGACGGAAGATATGCGTTTTCACACACTACACCGGCCTGTAGTGTTCTAGCAGTGTAAGGTTGAGAGTGGGTTTCTTCAGTAGCGGTGTGATGCAGGCCACTTTGAACGCAGTGGGAAATGTCCCAGTGGTGAGCAAAGAGTTGATGATGTGGGTCAGACCAGGCACAACTGCTGGAGAGATGGCGTGGAGGAGATGGGTGGGGATGGGATCCAGTGGGCAGGTGGTAGGGTGGTTGGGACCAATGACCTTGGAAACATCAGCTTCAGACAGAGGAGAAAAGGCAGGTGATGGTGGTGTAGAAAATTGGCTGTTGATGGCGGTAGCCTGTGCATCACTGTCTGCCCCCTGGTTATCGGATGTACCACGTGAGCATCGCGCCAGCCTGCGGTCAGCTGAGAGAAAAGGGCACAAGTCAAAAGACCAAACTGACCTCTCTCTCTACCAGTCTCTTTTCTCTACTTTCTCCGTTGACGTCACCTCTGCTAAATCTGATTATAACCACTCTAAGATCAGCAACTCTCCTGACTCTCGCACACTCTTAAAAACCTTCTCTGCTCTCCTCTGTCCGCCTGCTCCCACACCTTCATCGGAGTTAACGGCTGATGATTTTGCATCGTGCTTCGTAAAGAAAACTACCGCCATCAACAGGCAAATTTCTACACCACCACCCCCCGCCTTTTCTCCTCTGTCTGAAGCTGATGTTTCCGAGGTCATTGGTTCCAACCACCCTACCACCTGCCCACTGGATCCCATCATCACCCATCTCCTCCACGCCATCTCTCCAGCAGTTTAGCCTGGTCTGACCCACATCATTAACTCTTTGCTCACCACTGGGACATTTCCCACTGCGTTCAAAGAGGCCTGCATCACACCGCTACTGAAGAAACCCACTCTCAACCTTACAATGCTAGAACACTACAGGCCGGTGTAGTGTGTGAAAAAGCATATCTTCCGTCAAAATGTAGATGACTGATTTTAACCTCTAATTCTTTTCTGTCTTCTTAAAAAAATGTTTTTACTTACCTCACTATTCTTAGCTTTGTATACTGTGCTAGGCTTTAATGGACTGGATTTAATGCACTTATGCATTTTGTTGCCTATATTATTATAATTGCTTCCAATGTTTCCTCGTCTGTAAGTCGCTTTGGATAAAAGCGTCTGCTAAATGACTAAATGTAAATTTAATGAAATGTGCAATGTCATGTGTAATGTGTAGTGTGTGGCCTTGAAATTTTTGCATGTCTACGTAATCATGAATAAATGCTTCTTGAGACACACAGTGTTGCTTCTTTGCATGCATCAAACAAATTGTTTCTGGCTATATGCATCCATGCATCAGTTTGAGAGGGGTGGAAATGGGACACTTGGGTGAAATAAAACTGCCCCAAAAGTACCCCCACCCACTTTAAATACAGTTTTTTCTAAGTCAATTTGGTACATTTCTCAGATCCGATTTGAAATTCTCAAAACTTCTTGTTCAATCCTTACATCCTTGTGTCACTTGTGCACATCAAACAAGCATTTTCTCATTTCTTTGAACAAGTTGCAAATGCTGTGGTACATCCATGCAAATGATTATGACACAATTCTGTGCAGATTCCTACATTATCAATTGCTTATGTCATGTTGATCAAAATGCATTATAATGGGTCTCTGTTGAATAGTATAATCCCCCACGACATTTAAGCACTAGTTTTACAATATACAGTAAGTATACTTTAAGTAAACAGTGGCATTTTATTTTACTCAATTTAGTGTTTTGCATTACTATATTCTTTCCACATAGGACTGCAAGACAACTTCACTGGGTTGCAGACGGCCCCTTTTCACACCTAAACAGTCTTTTGACACTCTCTACAGGGATCTTATCCCTGAACAAGAGAGAGGGGCAGATTGGAGATGACCTGCCAAAGTACGTGTTAGTTTGGGACAATGTCAGTTTCCATCGCTCCAACATCATCAGGCAATGGTTTGCGGCCCACAACAGGTTGCTGGTGGAGTTCCTCTCACCCTACTCAACCCCGTTGAGGAATTTTTCTCAGCATGAAGATTAAAAGTATATGATCGCCAGCCGCATACACAGATGACTCTTCTGGCTGCCAGGGATGTAACGTGTGATGACATCACAGCTGATGCCTGCATAGGCTGGATTAGACACTCTGAAAGATGATTTTCACGCTGTATAGCAAGAGAAGATATTTGTTGTGATCCGTTCCCCAAAAGACAGGAACGTCAGGAGGTGTAGGAACACTGCACTGTAATTCCACTGCACTGCATGTACAGTTTTCCCTAAGGAGATTGTCTTATGTTCAGATGTCTACATTTGTTTGTGCTATGCACTGCTGTCTTTTCCTGTCTGCATCGCAATGACACTGTCTGTCAATAAAGTATTGTACAAACAGTAAAAGCGTTAACGTGAATCATGTGCGTCTCTTGCAATCAAACAATCAAAACCAGAAATGCACTTACTGTTTTTCAAATGTTTAGATTAGATTAGATTAGATGCAGTTAATTAGGTTACAGTGCAGTAGATTAGTTAATGCAGTTATTGAGGTTACAGTGCAATAGATGAGTAGATGCAGTTAATAGAGTTACAGACAGTAGATAAGTTAGTGCAGTTATGAAAGTGGTCCATTAGTGCAAATGAGCATATTTCAGATGTGCAAGTGAGCGGTATAGATTGCAAATGATGCTGTGCGTGTGTAAACAGTCCAGTAGAGCAGATAACATGAAGTACTGGTGTGTACAGTTCAGTCATGCATGCAGCCCTGTAGTGCAGTATAAACAATGTTATAGCAGCTTGGAGTTCAAGGTAAGAGAGGTAGTGGAATCGGTGGGGGGGCAGAGTTCAATAATGAAACAGCTCTGGGAAAAAAGCTGTTTCTTAGTCTGCTGGTTCTTGTACGGAGGCACCGGAAGCGCCTTCCAGAAGGCAGGAGAGTAAACAGTCTATGAGCGGGGTGAGAGGAGTCCTTGAGAATGCTGCGAGCTCGACGCAGACAGCGTTTCTTCTGGATGTCCTCAATTGGAGAAAGTGTAGTCCCTGTGATGCGCTGGGCTGTTTTCACCACCCGCTGCAGTGCCTTGCGCTCAGCAACAGAACAGATCCCGTACCAGACTGTGACACAGTTGGTCAGGATGCTCTCTATCGTGCAGCGATAGAAGTTCACCAGGATAGTTGAAGACAGTTGGTTCTTCTTTAGTGTCCTCAGAAAGAAGAGCCTTCTTGACCAGGCATGAGGTGTTGGTGGTCCAGGACAGGTCCTCCGAAATGTGAGTCCCCAGGAACTTAAAACTGGAAACACGTTCAACAGCCATCCCATTAATGTTGATGGGGTCGTGTGTGCCTCCTTTCACCTTCCTGAAGTCCACGATGATCTCCTTTGTCTTGGAGGTGTTAAGGAGCAGGTTGTTGTCTGAGCACCATGTGGCTAGGTGCCGGACCTCCTCCCTGTATGCAGTCTCATCGTTGTTGCTGATGAGGCCAATCACCGTTGTATCGTCTGCAAACTTGATGAAGGGGTTAGATCCGTTCACAGGCCTGCAGTCGAGGGTGAAAAGGGAGTAGAGAAAGGGGCTCAGTACGCAGCCCTGTGGTACACCAGTGTTGAGGGTGGTGGTGGTGGAGCAGATGTGGCCTAACCTAACAAGCTGAGGCCTGTTCGTCAGGAAGTCCATAATCCAGTTGCAGGTAGGGTTGTTGATGCCTAGGTTTCCAAGTTTGACGATTAGCTTGGAAGGGATGACGGTATTGAAAGCAGAGCTGAAGTCTACAAACAACATGCATGCGTAAGTGTCCTTATTGTCCAGATGTGTGAGCACAGAGTGCAGCGGCATGGACACTGCATCATCCGTGCTACTATTGTTGCGATTGGTATGGGTCCATTGGTATGGGTCCAGTGTGGGTGGTAGGGAGACCTTTAGGTGTGCCAGGACCAGCCGCTCAAAGCACTTCATAACAATGGGTGTGAGTGCTACAGGGCGGTAGTCGTTAAGGCATGTCGGGTTCGAATGTTTTGGGATGGGCACAATGGAGGTGGATTTAAGACATGCTGGAACCACTGCTTGGGCGAGGGACAGGTTGAAGATGTCCGTGAAGACCCCACTAAGCTGTTCCGCACATGCCTTGAGTACACGACCAGGGATGCCGTCTGGGCCAGCAGCCTTGCGCGCGTTGATCGGGCTTAGTGCAGTGTGAACATCAATGGAGGTAAGTGTGATGATTGGGTGGTCAGCAGAGGGTGTCAGCTTGGTAGCTGTTTCCTTATTGTCTCTCTCAAAGCGAGCATAAAAGTCATTAAGCTTGTTCAGGAAGACGGCATCTGTGGCTATGGGGGTGGAGTGTTTGGGTTTGTAGTCACTGATGGCCTGGATGCCCTGCCACATGCGTCGAGGGTCAGAATTAGAAAAATGCTCCTCTAGCTTCAGCTTATAGCAGTGCTTGGCCTTTTTGATGCCCCTCTTCAGATTTGCCCTAGAAGTACTGTAGGCCTGTGCATCATCAGATCGGAAGGCAGTGTTACGTGCTTTCAACAGGAGGCGCACTTCCTTGTTTATCCATGGCTTCTGATTAGGGTACGTGGTGATCTGCTTCTGGGTTGTGACACTATCAATGGTGGAATTTATGTAGTCCAATACAGAGGAGGTGTAACTGTCGATGTCCGTGTGAGAGCCACTGGTGGCCTGAGAAGCAAACATACTCCAGTCTGTGTGTAGAAACCTTTCCTGGAGTGAAAACTCTGCCCCCGCAGGCCACACCTTGATGGTCTTCACTGATGGCTTCACACGATTAATGAGATTAATGTACTTGGGGGTGAGGAACAAAGAAAGGTGATCAGATTGACCCAGGTGGGGGAGGGGGGTCGCGGCGTAAGCTTCAGCCATGTTTGTGTAAACATGATCCAAAGTTTTGTTTCCTCTTGTGTGGCAGGAAACATGCTGATGAAATTTAGGGAGCACTGTCTTTAAGTTTTTTTAGTGATTAAAAACAATAAATGCAGCCTCCGGGTGAGCAGTCTGTTGTTTACTGATGGCTGCATGAAGTTCTTTCATAGCAAGCTTGGCATCAGCATCCGGTGGAATATAAACTGCCGTTATAATGGTGGAAGTGAATTCCCGTGGCATATAAAACGGTCTACATTTAACCATGAGAAACTCAAGGTTAGCCGAGTAGTGTCTCCCGACAATAACAGAGTTCGTGCACCAAGCTTTGTTGATGTAAATGCACAATCCACCTCATCTTGTCTTACCGGATTCCTCTGCCCATCTATCCGCCCGGTGTGTATTGTAGCCCGCTAACTCAATAGCGTTGTCCGGTATACCGCTGTGTAGCCATGTTTCCGTGAAGATTATGACATTGCAGTTCAAAAGTCTTTTGCTGTTGATGATGCGGAGTCGAATCTCATCCATTTTGTTCACTAATGATCGAACATTAGCAAGGAAAATGCTGGGTAAAGAGAGCCGGTGTGGTGTTAGCTTTAGCCTAGCTCCTAGACCTCTGCGCTTCCCCTGCCTTTGTTTACGATCTCGACGCCGCCGACGAGCACTTCTGCCCGGCCGTGTAGGGTGCCGGGCGGAAATGTCAAGGATGATTCGAGAAATGCTTCACTCATCACTCTCAGGTCACTCCGCTGCACACGTCTGATCACTTCTTTGTCACCCCCGACCTCACCGCTCCAGACAACGCAGATGTCTTACCGCTGGTCACTTTCCGGCGCTACCTACGGTCCCTCCCTCCTGCTTTTCCTCTGCTGTCTTGTATACACTCCCCCCCTCTGAGGAGCTCTCTCTTTTGAATACCAACAGTGCCACAGACACTCTGTGTTCCACGCTTACATCCTGCTTGGACAACTTCTGCCCTCTTACATCTGGACCAGCCCGTGCATCCCTGTCTGCCCCCTGGTTATCGGATGTACCACGTGAGCGTCGCGCCAGCCTCCGGTCAGCTGAGAGAAAATGGCACAAGTCAAAAGACCAAACTGACCTCTCTCTCTACCAGTCTCTTCTCTCTACTTTCTCCGTTGACGTCACCTCTGAAAAAAATGATTATAACCACTCGAAGATCAGCAACTCTCCTAACTCTCGCACACTCTTAAAAACCGTCTCTGCTCTCCTCTGTCCGCCTGCTCCCACATCTTCATCGGAGTTAACGGCTGATGATTTTGCATCGTTCTTCGTAAAGAAAACTACCGCCATCAACAGGCAAATTTCTACACCACCACCCCCCGCCTTTTCTCCTCTGTCTGAAGTTGATGTTTCCGAGGTCATTGGTTCCAACCACCCTACCACCTGCCCACTGGATCCCATCGCCACCCATCTCCTCCACGCCATCTCTCCAGCAGTTGTGCCTGGTCTGACCCACATCATCAACTCTTTGCTCACCACTGGGACATTTCCCACTGCGTTCAAAGAGGCCTGCATCACACCGCTACTGAAGAAACCCACTCTCAACCTTACACTGCTAGAACACTACAGGCCGGTGTAGTGTGTAAAAACGCATATCTTCCGTCAAAATGTAGATGACTGATTTTAACCTAAATTCTTTTCTGTATTCTTAAAAAAATTTGTTTTACTTACCTCACTATTCTTAGCTTTGTATACTGTGCTAGGCTTTAATGGACTGGATTTAATGCACTTATGCATTTTGTAGCCTATTTTGTTATAATTGCTTCCAATGTTTCCTCGTCTGTAAGTCGCTTTGGATAAAAACGTCTGCTAAATTACTAAATGTAAATTTTATGAAATGTGAAATGTCATGTGTAGTGTGTAGTGTGTGGCCTTGAAATTTTAGCATGTCTACGTAATCATGAATAAATGCTTCTTGAGACACACAGTGTTGCTTCTTTGCATGCATCAAACGAATTGTTTCTGGCTATATGCATCCATGCATCAGTTTGAGAGGGGTGGAAATGGGAAACTTGGGTGAAACAAAACTGCCCCAAAAGTACCCCCACCCACTTTAAATACAGTTTTTTCTAAGTCAATTTGGTACATTTCTCAGATCCGATTTGAAATTCTCAAAACTTCTTGTTCAATTCTTACATCATTGTGTCACTTGTGCACATCAAACAAGCATTTTCTCATTTCTTTGAACAAGTTGCAAATGCTTTGGTACATCCATGCAAATGATTATGACACAATTCTGTGCAGATTCCTACATTATCAACTGCTTATGTCATGTTGATCAAAATGCATTATAATGGGTCTCTGTTGAATAGTATAATCCCCCACGACATTTAAGCACTAGTTTTACAATATACAGTAAGTATACTTTGAATAAACAGTGGCATTTTATTTTACTCAATTTAGTGTTTTGCATTACTATATTCTCTCCACATAGGACTGCAAGACAACTTCACTGGGTTGCAGACGGCCCCTTTTCACACCTAAACAGTCTTTTGACACTCTCTACAGGGATCTCATCCCTGAACAAGAGAGGGGGCAGATTGGAGATGACCTGCCAAAGTACTTGTTAGTTTGGGACAATGTCAGTTTCCATCGCTCCAACATCATCGGGCAATTGTTTGCGGCCCACAACAGGATGCTGGTGGAGTTCCTCTCACCCTACTCAACCCCGTTGAGGAATTTTTCTCAGCATGAAGATTAAAAGTATATGATCGCCAGCCGCATACACAGATGACCCTTATGGCTGCCATGGATGTAACGTGTGATGACATCACAGCTGATGCCTGCAGACGCTGGATTAGACACTCTGAAAGATGATTTTCACGCTGTATCGCAAGAGAAGATATTTGTTGTGATGTGAATGAGAATCCGTTGCCAAAAAAAGACAGGAACGTCAGGAGGTGTAGGAAGACTGCACTGTAATTCCACTGCACTGCATGTACAGTTTTCCATAAGGAGATTGTCTTATGTTCAGATTTCTACATTTGTTTGTGCTATGCACTGCTGTCTTTTCCTGTCTCCATCGCAATGACACTGTCTGTCAATAAATTATTGTACAAACAGTAAAAGCGTTAACGTGAATCATGTGCCGTCTCTTGCAATCAAACAATCAAAACCAGAAATGCACTTACTGTTTTGCAAATGTCAAGGATGATTCGAGAAATGCTCCACTCATCACTCTCAGGTCACTCCGCTGCACACGTCTGATCACTTCTTTGTCACCCCCGACCTCTCCGCTCCAGACAACGCAGATGTCTTACCGCTGGTCACTTTCCGGCGCTACCTACGGTCCCTACCTCCTGCTTTTCCTCTGCTGTCTTGTCTGCACTCCCCCCTCTCTGAGTCGCTCTCTCTTTTGAATACCAATAGTGCCACAGACACTCTGTGTTCCACGCTTACATCCTGCTTGGACAACCTATGCCCTCTTACATCTGGACCAGCCCGTGCATCCTTGTCTGCCCCCTGGTTATCGGATGTACCACGTGAGCATTGCACCAGCCTCCGGTCAGCTGAGAGAAAATGGCACAAGTCAAAAGACCAAACTGACCTCTCTCTCAACCAGTCTCTCCTCTCTACTTTCTCCATTGACGTCACCTCTGCAAAAACTGAATATAACCACTCGAAGATCAGCAACTCTCCTGACTCTCGCACACTCTTAAAAACCTTCTCTGCTCTCCTCAGTCCGCCTGCTCGCACACCTTCATCGGAGTTAACGGCTGATGATTTTGCATCGTTCTTCGTAAAGAAAACTACCGCCATCAACAGCCAATTTTCTACACCACCATCACCCGCCTTTTCTCCTCTGTCTGAAGATGATGTTTCCAAGGTCATTGGTTCCAACCACCCTACCACCTGCCCACTGGATCCCATCATCACCCATCTCCTCCATGCCATCTCTCCAGCAGTTTAGCCTGGTCTGACCCACATCATCAACTCTTTGCTCACCACTGGGACATTTCCCACTGCGTTCAAAGAGTCCTGGATCACACCACTACTGAAGAAACCCACTCTCAACCTTACACTGCTAGAACACTACAGGCCGGTGTAGTGTGTGAAAATGCATATCTTCCGTCAAAATGTAGATGACTGATTTTAATCTCTAATTCTTTTCTGTCTTCTTAAAAAAATTTGTTTTACCTACCTCACTATTCTTAACTTTGTATACTGTGCTAGGCTTTAATGGACTGGATTAAATATACCTATGCATTTTGTTGCCTATATTGTTATAATTGTTTCCAATGTTTCCTCGTCTGTAAGTCGCTTTGGATAAAAGCGTCTGCTAAATGACTAAATGTAAATTTAATGAAATGTGCAATGTCATGTGTAATGTGTAGTGTGTGGCCTTGAAATTTTAGCATGTCTACGTAATCATGAATAACTGCTTCTTGAGACACACAGTGTTGCTTCTTTGCATGCATCAAACGAACTGTTTCTGGCTATATGCATCCATGCATCAGTTTGAGAGGGGTGGAAACGGGACACTTGGGTGAAACAAAACTGCCCCAAAAGTACCCCCACCCACTTTAAATACAGTTTTTTCTAAGTCAATTTGATACATTTCTCAGATCCGATTTGAAATTCTCAAAACTTCTTGTTCAATCCTTACATCCTTGTGTCACTTGTGCACGTCAAACAAGCATTTTATCATTTATTTGAACATGTTGCAAATGCTTTGGTACATCCATGCAAATGATTATGACACAATTCTGTGCAGATTCCTACATTATCAATTGCTTATGTCATGTTGATCAAAATGCATTATAATGGGTCTCTGTTGAATAGTATAATCCCCCACGACATTTAAGCACTAGTTTTACAATATACAGTAAGTATACTTTAAGTAAACAGTGGCATTTTATTTTACTCAATTTAGTGTTTTGCATTACTATATTCTTTCCACATAGGACTGCAAGACAACTTCACTGTGTTGCAGACGGCCCCTTTTCACACCTAAACAGTCTTTTGACACTCTCTACAGGGATCTCATCCCTGAACAAGAGAGGGGGCAGATTGGAGATGACCTGCCAAAGTACGTGTTAGTTTGGGACAATGTCAGTTTCCATCGCTCCAACATCATCACCATTGGCCGCCGTAAAACTTCAAGATGGCCGCCGTGAGGCTTGCCACAGTACCAGCAGTGTTCCTGTTTGTCAATCTAATATTTGCTTTACTTGTTTGTGAAGTGTCATGCTTAATCCAGTACACCCGATCGGAGCTCCTAAACCGAAGACACACTTCTCACAGTGATCTAGGTCCTTCTACATCCTTGCTGGAGAAATTACAGGAATTAAACATATCAAGCCACTCAACACCATGGCTGCCGACCAAAAAAGGCCGTCGCTCAGGAACCCTTGCTAGGTTCAGGAGACGCCCTCACCGGCCACCGCTCCCAGCCCTTTTGCTGTCAAACGTTAGATCCCTCCGGCACAAAATGGATGAACTCCAACTTATGTAACAAACCAATAAAGACTACAGTGACTGCTCTGCCATCTGCCTGACAGAGACCTGGCTGGATCAATCAGTACCTGACCAAGCGGTAACACTTTCAGGTTTCACATTACACCGTCCCGATAGATCACCCAAACTATCGCACAAGTCGTGCAGAGGTGGTGGTATTTGCATAATGATCAATCAACGTTGGTGTACAAATTCTACAGAACTCACACATGTATGCTCACCTCACCTGGAATACCTCACTGTCAAATGTAGACCATCATTTCTCCCACGGGAGTTCACGTCAGTAATCATGATCTGTGTGTACATTTCACCTGAGGCTAACGCTATCACCACCATAGCCGAGTTAGCCAACTACGTCTCCTCAGTGGAAAATATACACTCGGACACAGCAGTCATTGTCCTCGAAGACTTTAACCATACTAATCTGTCGTCTGAGCTCCCTGGCTACCATCAGCAGGTAGTTTGCCCCAGCAGAGGGACCAACACTCTGGACCACTGCTATATCACCATTAAAGAGGCTTACCGTGCTTTCCTGAGGGCTCCGCTGGGGAGGTCCGACCATGCAATTTTGCTGCTAATTCAACAATACAGACAAAAAGTTAAATCCTCCAAGACACCATCTAAATTTGTCCGGTGTTGGTCCCCTGAGGCCATCGAAAAACTTTTTGGTTGTTTCGCGTGCACAGACTGGGAAGTTTTCCATGCTGCAGGCGATCTCCATGACGTCACCGACGCAATAACGTCATATGTAAATTACTGTGTGGACCTGTGCATACCAATAAAAAAATTTGAATGCTATAATAACAACAAACCGTGGTTTAACAAAGACATTAAACAGTTAAGAAAGGAGAAAAATGCAGCTCATCTATTAGGAAACAAAGAACAATATATGGCTTCCAAATACAAACTGAGATCTGCAATAAGAAAAGCCAAATCCAACTATGCTACTAAACTAGAAGAACAAATCACCTCTAATGATACACATTTTATCTGGAAAAAGCTTCAAAACATGACAAATTACAAACAGAAACCCACCCCCATACCTGACGGTCATAATCAGCTTTGTGATACACTCAACTTTTTTTTATGGGAGGTTTGAGCAGGTGCCGGCCAAACCACCATCTCCCCCCGTCTCCCCTCCCCCCCTTACCATTTGCGAGGAGGAGGTGAGGAGCACCTTCAGGGGAATTAAGAGGAATAAAGCCCCTGGTCCTGACAACATCAGCCCCACCGTTCTCCACCACTGTGCTGCAGAACTGGCTGGGGTCTTCGCCGACATTTTCAATACCTCCCTCTGTCAAAACTTAGTACCCAAGTGCTTCAAAGAATTCATTATCATCCCGGTTCCCAAGACCAAGACCATCTCCTGCCTCAATGATTACAGGCCCATTGCCTTGACATCAGCAGTCATGAAATCATTTGAGTGCATCATCTAAAAAACCGTTACCACCCCCCTCATGGACCCATTCCAATTTGCATACAGAGCCAACAGGTCAGTTGAGGACACCGTCAATTTAGCAATTCATCACATACTGAACCACCTTGAGTCCGCAAATACATATGCCCGCATCCTGTTTATGGATTTCAGTTCTGCATTCAATACAATAAACCCGGCCAAACTGTTTAATATATTACTGGACATTAATATCGACCCATGCATCTGTCACTAGATTTACAGTTTTCTCTGGAACAGGCAACAGAGGGTAAAGATTAACAATTATACACCCTCCCCTCTGTTCCTCAGTACAGGCGCACGCCCCAAGGTTGTGTTCTCGCACCCTGGCTATTCTCTCTCTACACAAACCAGCTCACATCACACTATAGTTCTGTCAGCCTATATAAATATGCAGACGATACCACCATCA
Source organism: Barbatula barbatula (assembly GCF_947034865.1). Lineage (NCBI taxonomy): Eukaryota > Metazoa > Chordata > Actinopteri > Cypriniformes > Nemacheilidae > Barbatula > Barbatula barbatula. The sequence goes on along the minus strand of NC_136778.1, from coordinate 21,671,929 downwards.
TAGGATTCATCACCAACAACCAAGAAACCGAATACCGTGCACAGATCAACCAAGCAGTGACCTCGGGCCTCATTTACAAAGACTTGCGTTGAAATTATACTATAACATTGCGTACGGACAAAGCTGTAAATGTGCGTACGCACAAAAAAAAACAGATGTATGAATCTCTGCGTACGAAGGATCCCACGCATATTCTCTTTGTACATCCCAATTAACGTAGAATTGAGCGCACATGCCTGAGCACAACTCCCCACCCAGTCTCCTCCCCTAATTAAATCAATTTAAATATGGTAATGAGTTCACTTTGGCAAACGATAGCAGTAAGAAAATGGCTAAAGCAAGCGGCAAGAAACGAAACTTTACGGAAAGTGAACTGGAGGTGCTACTATCGGAGGTAGAAACCAGAAAAAATATTTTATTTGGAACTTTGTCCTCCGGAATTAACAACAAAAGGAAAAAGTATGAGTGGGAGAGTTTGGCTGGAGCCGTCAATGCGGTGGGATCTGAAAGTCGCACTGTAAATGACCTTAAAAGAAATGGTCTGATATTAAGGTGGACGTAAAACGGAGAACTGCTGCGCACCGACAAAGTGTGGGCAGAACAGGCAGTGGTAAAGGGGTCGATGAACTAACACCCTTTGAGCAGAGAGTTGCCTCAATTATAGGTGACACTTTACTCTCTGGAGTGGTATCTGCTGCTGTGGGAGACTCAGATTCACTACAGGACTGCCACGAAGGTAACAATTTCTCATTTGTTTTTACTTTGGTATATATAGCCTTTTTCATTATCAAATGCATGCAATGTAGTTGACCAAAACTACACCAGAGATTTTACATATCCATTGCATTTATGGCAAATGCGTGTGCCCCTTAAAAATGGAACGGACTCAAATCAAAGTTAACATGTGCCTGTGTTTATTTAGACTCATATGGTGCAATAGCTGAAACATCCACTGGCACGCACTCGGAATCCTCCCCTCCTGAGCAGCCAGCGCCCACTGTGCCCAGTGTTTCCAGTGCTCCCACCAGTGCTGACGCCCGTCCGTCTGGCCGCGTCTTGACGCATGCTGTTTTGGAGTCACAACAGCAAATCGTTATGGCCATCGGAGAAATCAACAGTCACCTTAAAAATATCACTGACGCACTCACAGACATAAGCCACTCATTAAAGGAATTGGTCAAAAAATGAACTCCGATTACCATTTATATTGTTGCAATCACATGTTGACGGGCCTGAATAGCTTGTTGGTTGGGCTGCACATACATTGGTCCTGGGTCAGGGTCATCTGGCGGTGCTGCCACCTCACCAAGTGGTATGCCATGCCTGTGCGCGACATTGTGCAGCACACCACAGGCCAGCACAATGCGGCACACCTTGTCAGGGCGGTATAACAGCATCCCCCCACTCCTGTCAAGGCAGCGCCACCGACATTTCAGCTGCCCAATCGCCCGCTCTACAACTGACCGAGTGCGAGAATGGGCATTATTGTATCTGCGCTCTTGGTCAGTTTGTGGGTTGGTGAGGGGGGTTAAAAGCCACGTCTTTAGTGGATAACCGCGGTCTCCTGAAGGGTTATTCAATAATTAAATGCAAAAAATATATATAATATACAATAATATAAAGCATAACTTTAAATGCATCACTTACCAAGAATCCACCCATCACGCACCCTGCCAGTTTGGAGCCTCGTCCCAACCATGCTGTTTGTAAGGATGTATGAATCATGGGTTGACCCAGGCCACCTTGCCACAATATTTGTTAGGCGCATTTGTGCATCACATATTATCTGCACATTTATTGAATGGAAATGTTTCCGATTCACATATGCAAATTCTTCTTCAGATGGCGCCTTTATAGCAATGTGTGTGCAGTCGATCGCTCCGATTACATTAGGGAAACCGGCTATCGCTGCAAATTGCGTTTTAATGTTTGGCTGGTCAACTGCATCATATGGGAACCTTATATACCTGGTAGACATGCGGATGATCCCGTCCCATACCGCTGGCATTGCGCGGCTCAAAGACGACTGGCTTATTCCTGAGCGGTCTGCCAGTTCCCTTTGGAAAGAACCAGTTGCCAGAAAACCAAGTGTTGTCAGCACCTGCAAGGGAACGGGTATTGCGTGGCTCCTTGCTGTCTCTCTCTCTATATTCGGACCCAACTCAGCACAGAGCTTCAAGAGGATAGCCCTTGGAAATCTGAAACGGCTGATAAGCCAGTCATCATCCTGAGCAAGGAAATCATTGTGGTCCCTAAAAACTCGTTCTCTTCGGATTCTGCCATTAGCAATGTCCTCTAATAAAGCCAAAGCTGCCATTGCCATAGACTAAGGGTTGTGTCAATTTGCATACCGGTATGCTTTTATATGTTCTTATTTAATTGCATAATTGATATAATTAATATAATCCCATAAGGCTTGTGTGACAATATATGTCAATTATTTATAAATTGCTAATTAATAGCAATGCTTCCCACAGGTGGTGGTGTGATAGACTTGTAGAACAAATTATTGTGTAATGTTTACAACTTCACTTCATTGCCTGTAAGAGTCGCCAACGGACAAAAACAATGAGAAATGTACGTACGCCAGACATGAAGTTGGCTTGGAGGAACGCACATTCTCGCGTTAATTTCACCGTTAGTACATCCGACCGTGAGCGTGAAAGCTGACGTACGCAAAGTTTTTGTGCGAACGCAAGGTTGATACATGAGGCCCCTGGTGTACAGACCATGATCTCCTACTCAATACATCAAAAACAAAAGAACTCATCGTAGACCTAAGACGTCAACCATCCCCCAAAACTCCTGTGCTCATTGAAGGTGAACCCATCTCTATCACTGATACATTCAAATTCCTTGGGACCCATATCAGCAACAACCTCAAATGGAAAATCAACACAGATCATATCTACAAAAAAGCCCAGCAAAGACTTTTCCATCTCCGACAGCTCAAGAAGTTCAGAGTAAGGTTTCATCTCCTGCTCCGCTTCTACACGGCCATCGTTGAAAGCGTCCTCACCTCATCCATCACAGTTTGGTATGGCAGTCTTGACTCACTTTCCCGGAAGAAATTACAGCGCATCATCAACAGAGCATCCAAAGTCATTGGTTCACCACTACCATCCCTTGAATCACTCTACTACAAACGGATACTACGCAGAGCCCACAAGATAATTTCTGATACCACCCACCCTGCACGCTACGCCTTCCAGCTACTGCCCTCTGGGAGGCGTTACAGGAAAATTGCCTCCAGAACAACTCGCTTCAAAAACAGTTTCATCCCAATTGCTATAAACTTTTTGAACTCTGAACGCTGAGGACTGTGGATTGAGCACGACGACTTATGTGTAATTGTGTATTTATGTGTTTGTCTGTATGTATATGTATGTTATTTTATAGGCTTATTGTTTGTTTAATGTAATGTTGGAACCTGTACCAAAGAGCTGTACTGAAAACAAATTCCACCAGCTTGGCTGTGTGGTCATTAATAAATCAAATCAAATCAGGCAATGGTTTGCTGCCCACAACAGGATGCTGGTGGAGTTCCTCTCACCCTACTCAACGCCGTTGAGGAATTTTTCTCAGCATGAAGATTAAAAGTAAATGATCGCCAGCCACATACACAGATGACCCTTCTGGCTGCCATGGATGTAACGTGTGATGACATCACAGCTGATGCCTGCAGAGGCTGGATTAGACACTCTGAAAGCTGATTTTCACGCTGTATCGCAAGAGAAGATATTTGTTGTGATGTGGATGAGAATCCGTTGCCCAAAAGACAGGAACGTCAGGAGGTGTAGGAAGACTGCACTGTAATTCCACTGCACTGCATGTACAGTTTTCCCTAAGGAGATTGTCTTATGTTCAGATTTCTACATTTGTTTGTGCTATGCAGTGCTGTCTTTTCCTGTCTGCATTGCAATGACACTGTCTGTCAATAAATGATTGTACAAACAGTAAAAGCGTTAACGTGAATCATGTGCCATCTCTTGCAATCAAACAATCAAAACCAGAAATGCACTTACTGTTTTGCAAATGTCAAGGATGATTCGAGAAATGCTGACTCATTACTCTCAGGTCACTCCGCTGCACACGTCTGATCACTTCTTTGTTACCCCCGACCTCACCGCTCCAGACAACGCAGATGTCTTACCGCTGGTCACTTTCCGGCGCTACCTACGGTCCCTCCCTCCTGCTTTTCCTCTGCTGTCTTGTCTGCACTCCCCCCCTCTGAGGAGCTCTCTCTTTTGAAATCCAACAGTGCCACAGACACTCTGTGTTCCACGCTTACATCCTGCTTGGACAACCTATGCCCTCTTACATCTGGACCAGCCCGTGCATCCCTGTCTGGCCCCTGGTTATCGGATGTACCACGTGAGCATCGCGCCAGCCTCCGGTCAGCTGAGAGAAAATGGCACAAGTCAAAAGACCATCCTGACCTCTCTCTCTACCAGTCTCTTCTCTCTACTTTCTCCGTTGACGTCACCTCTGCAAAAACTGATTTTAACCACTCCAAGATCAGCAACTCTCCTGACTCTCGCACACTCTTAAAAACTTTCTCTGCACTACTCTGTCCGCCTGCTACCACACCTTCATCGGAGTTAACGGCTGATGATTTTGCATCGTTCTTCGTAAAGAAAACTACCGCCATCAACAGCCAATTTTCTACACCACCATCACCCGCCTTTTCTCCTCTGTCTGAAGATGATGTTTGCAAGGTCATTGGTTCCAACCACCCTACCACCTGCCCACTGGATCCCATCCCCACCCATCTCCTCCATGCAATCTCTCCAGCAGTTGTGCCTGGTCTGACCCACATCATCAACTCTTTGCTCACCACTGGGACATTTCCCACTGCGTTCAAAGAGGCCTGCATCACACCGCTACTGAAGAAACCTACTCTCAACCTTACACTGCTAGAACACTACAGGCCAGTTTAGTGTGTGAAAACGCATATCTTGCGTCAAAATGTAGATGACTGATTTTAACCTCTAATTCTTTTCTGTCTTCCTAAAAAAAATGTTTTACTTACCTCACTATTCTTAGCTTTGTATACTGTGCTAGGCTTTAATGGACTGGATTTAATACACTTATGCATGTTTTTTGCCTATATTGTTATAATTGCTTCCAATGTTTCCTCGTCTGTAAGTCGCTTTGGATAAAAGCGTCTGCTAAATGACTAAATGTAAATTTTATGAAATGTGTAATGTGTAGTGTGTGGCCTTGAAATTTTAGCATGTGTACGTAATCATGAAAAAATGCTTCTTGAGACACACAGTGTTGCTTCTTTGCATGCATCAAACGAATTGTTTCTGGCTATATGCATCCATGCATCAGTTTGAGAGGGGTGGAAATGGGACACTTGGGTGAAACAAAATTGCCCCAAAAGTACCCCCATCCACTTTAAATACATTTTTTTCTAAGTCAGTTTGTACATTTCTCAGATCCGATTTGAAATTCTCAAAACTTCTTGTTCAATCCTTACATCATTGTCACTTGTGCACATCAAACAAGCATTTTCTCATTTCTTTGAACAAGTTGCAAATGCTTTGGTACATCCATGCAAATGATTATGACACAATTCTGTGCAGATTCCTACATAATCAATTGCTTATGTCATGTTGATCAAAATGCATTATAATGGGTCTCTGTTGAATAGTATAATCCCCCACGACATTTAAGATCTAGTTTTACAATATACAGTAAGTATACTTTAAGTAAACAGTGGCATTTTATTTTACTCAATTTAGTGTTTTGCATTTCTATATTCTTTCCACATAGGACTGCAAGACAACTTCACTGTGTTGCAGACGGCCCCTTTTCACACCTAAACAGTCTTTTGACACTCTCTACAGGGATCTTATCCCTGAACAAGAGAGAGGGGCAGATTGGAGATGACCTGCCAAAGTACGTGTTAGTTTGGGACAATGTCAGTTTCCATCGCTCCAACATCATCAGGCAATGGTGTGCTGCCCACAACAGGATGCTGGTGGAGTTCCTCTCACCCTACTCAACCCCGTTGAGGAATTTTTCTCAGCATGAAGATTGAAAGTATATGATCGCCAGCCGCATACACAGATGACCCTTCTGGCTGCCATGGATGTAACGTGTGATGAAATCACAGCTTATGCCTGCAGAGGCTGGATTAGACACTCTGAAAGATGATTTTCACGCTGTATCGCAAGAGAAGATATTTGTTGTGATGTGGATGAGAATCCGTTGCCCAAAAGACAGGAACGTCAGGAGGTGTAGGAAGACTGCACTGTAATTCCACTGCACTGCATGTACAGTTTTCCCTAAGGAGATTGTCTTATGTTCAGATGTCTACATTTGTTTGTGCTATGCAGTGCTGTCTTTTCCTGTCTGCATCGCAATGACACTGTCTGTCAATAAATTATTGTACAAACAGTAAAAGCGTTAACGTGAATCATGTGCCGTATCTTGCAATCAAACAATCAAAACCAGAAATGCACTTACTGTTTTGCAAATGTCAAGGATGATTTGAGAAATGCTCCACTCATCACTCTCATGTCACTCCGCTGCACACGTCTGATCACTTCTTTGTCACCCCGACCTCACCGCTCCAGACAACGCAGATTCAATTCAATTTTTATTTATATAGCGCCTTTCACAATTTGCATTGTTCCAAAGCAGCTTTACAGGGGAAAAACGAAAAACCCAAGAAAGGGTAAAACACACTACATGGTGTTTTATATAAAAAATCCAATTATTCTAGTAAAATAATATCTAATGTCAGCATCTCCTGGTGGTTTATTTAGCATATTTGCATTAAGTGAATGCTTGGCTGAAAAGATGCGTTTTTAATCTAGATTTAAATTGGGCGAGTGTGTCTGATCCTCGAATAATATCAGGAAGGCTATTCCAGAGTTTAGGTGCTACATATGAGAAAGCTCGACCCCCTTTGGTGGATTTAGTTATTCTAGGTATTATCAAAAGTCCTGCGTTTTGAGATCTTAGAGAGCGTGATGGGTTGTAGTATGATAGAAGCTCTGTTAGGTAGGTAGGGGCTAAACCCTTTAAGGCTTTATAAGTGATTAAAAGAACTTTAAAGTCAATACGATACTTAATGGGTAGCCAGTGAAGGGTTGATAAAATTGGGGTTATGTGATCATATTTTCTGGTCCTGGTTAGAACTCTGGCAGCTGCGTTCTGAACTAACTGTAGTTTGTTTATTGATGATGCAGGACAACCACTAAGTAGCGCAATACAGTAGTCAAGTCTTGAGGTCATAAATGCATGAATAAGCTTCTCTGCGTCAGCAACACACAGAATATTTCGTAACTTGGCAACATTTCTTAGGTGGAAAAAGGCTGTTTTTGTGACATTTGAGATGTGATTTCGAAATGACAGGTTGCTGTCTAATATAACGCCTAGATCTTTTACTGTATTTGTTGGAGTAACAGTACATCCTTCAACTTGCAGTTTATAATCAGAAATATTCGGTTTGCGTGTCTTAGGTCCGATAAGTAATATTTCTGTTTTATTAGAATTTAAAAGAAGGAAATTACAGGTCATCCAATGTTTTATATCTTCAATGCACTCTGCCAATTTGGGTAGCTGGGAGGAATCATCTGGTCTTGATGAGATATATAGCTGAGTATCATCTGCATAGCAATGGAAGCTAATTCCATGTTTTTTAATAATGTTTCCAAGGGGAAGCATGTATATGGAGAACAGCACGGGTCCCAGAACCGATCCCTGAGGTAATCCATAATTTACTTGCGTTAAATAGGATGATTCCCCATTTAGATGGACAAATTGATGTCTGTCTGACAAGTAAGATCTAAACCATTGTAGTGCCTGTCCCTCAATACCGGTATAATTGTGTAAGCGATCTAGAAGTATGTTATGGTCTACGGTATCAAACGCAGCACTAAGGTCAAGCAGGACCAGGAGTGAGATGTGACCTTTATCTGATGCTATAAGCAGGTCGTTTGTAATTTTAACGAGCGCAGTTTCAGTGCTATGATGAGATCTAAAGCCTGACTGAAATTTTTCGTGCATGTCGTTATTTTGTAAGAAAGAGCACAACTGGGTGCACACTACTTTTTCTAGAATTTTAGACAGGTATGGGAGATTTGAAATCGGTCTATAGTTTCCTAGTTCATTTGGATCTAAGTTTGGTTTCTTGATAAGAGGCTTAATGACGGCCATCTTAAAGGGACCTGGGACATGGCCTAGATTAATTGACGAGTTAATAATGTTATAGATGGGCTCAATTGCAACAGGTAGTAACTCTTTTAATAATTTAGTTGGTATGGGGTCTAGTAAGCAAGTTGTAGGTTTAGAGGTTGCGATAAGTTGAATTAAATCTTCCTGTTTTATAGTTGAAAAACGCTGGAGCCTTTCTTTTGGAGCGATGGTTGGTGCTAATTCATAGGACAGAGGACAGAGATGTCTTACTGCTGGTCACTTTCCGGCGCTACCTACGGTCCCTCCCTCCTGCTTTTCCTCTGCTGTCTTGTCTGCACTCCCCCCCTCTGAGGAACTCTCTCTTTTGAATACAAACAGTGCCACAGACACTCTGTGTTCCACGCTTACATCCTGCTTAGACAACCTATGCCCTCTTACATCTGGACCAGCCCGTGCATCCCTGTCTGCCCCCTGGGTATCGGATGTACCACGCGAGCATCGCGCCAGCCTCCGGTCAGCTGAGAGAAAATGGCACAAGTCAAAAGACCAAACTGACCTCTCTCTCTACCAGTCTCTTCTCTCTACTTTCTCCGTTGACGTCACCTCGGCAAAAACTGATTATAACCACTCGAAGATCAGCAACTCTCCTGACTCTCGCACACCCTTAAAAACCTTCTCTGCTCTCCTCTGTCCGCCTGCTCCCACACCTTCATCGGAGTTAACGGCTGATGATTTTGCATCGTTCTTCGTAAAGAAAACGTCTTGGTTACGTATGTAACCTCCGTTCCCTGATGGAGGGAACGAGACGTTGTGTCGACAGAATGGTGTTTGACTTGAGAACCTACCTTCTCTGACTGACTTGAACAGGCCAATGAAAATTGGCGAATGGAATTTGCATGCCGGACTCCGCCCCCGGATATCCGGGTATAAAAGGGAGCCGGCGTGCCGCATTCATTCACCTTTTGTGCTGAGGAGCCTGAGGATCTTGCCCCGACTGCTGCAGCGGGCGGCCAGCGTTGTGGCATGAAGGACACAACGTCTCGTTCCCTCCATCAGGGAACGGAGGTTACATACGTAACCGAGACGTTCCCTTTCTGTCGGTCTCTCGATGTTGGGTCGACAGAATGGGGTTCCTCGGAAAACGCCACAGCGCTGTGCCGCGTCACAATTCCTCGCGAAGCGACGCTGACTGGCCTGGGCGTGTCAGACGTGAGCGCTAGCAAGAATTGTAACCTTCCAGTGGAAGGGAAGGAGTCCAGAGCTTTCTAAAAAAGATGGGAGCCCCTACCACCGGCCGTCACGGATGGCGGCCTAGTTCTCTAAACAGCGAGAAGCCGCCCGGCACCGTAAGGGCCACTGGGAAGCGTCATTCCCCCTGAGGGAACTCGCTACGGAGACCACTTCCTACCGCAGGGAGGAGCTTTAGTGGAGATTCACACACGGTCTCACCGGATAGGGGAGAGCACGTGGGAGACATGCAGACACGAGAGGGTGTCGCGAGCAGGTGAAGTACACCTGGGAGAGGTCATGGGCCATCGATTGAGAGCCATTCATGAGAAGACACCGCCCTGTGGGGGGGTTACTACGTGTGGAGCACTAGGCCTTGTTTGAGTCACTGCTAGAGCTCAGAAACAGGCCAAGGGAGGCAGGGCCCGCCGCCAAGGAGTGCTTAGTGATGGATGGAATGCCTACTCTTCACCCACGTGGGGGGAAGAGGGGAGGCTAGATAGCGCCGCGTCTCACCTAGGGAGGGGCGCTATCGCAGCCGTACGCCCACCGGCTGCCGGACTTTCTTGGCGGTTTCTCGTAAGACTCTGGCTGATACCGGTTCCACGCGGAGGCTGTAGAACCTCGCGAAGGTGCTGGGCGTAGCCCAACCCGCAGCTCTACATACGTCTGCCAGAGGGGCGCCCTGAGCCAGTGCCCACGAGGAGGCCACACCCCTGGTGGAGTGTGCCCTCACTGCAAGCGGGCACGGGAGACTGTGATCGGTAAGCCATTGATGGTGTCCACGATCCAGTGCGCCAACCTCTGTTTGGAGACAGCCCTCCCCTTGTGCTGACCTCCCAAAACAGACAAAAAGCTGCTCAGAGCTCCTGAAGCTCTGCGTGCGGTCCAAGCAGAGGCGCAGCGCGCGCACTGGACACACCACGGAAGGGGTTGGGTCTTCCTCCCCAGAAGGGAGCGCCTGCAGGTTCACCACCTGGTCCCGAAAGGGAGTGGTGGGAACTTCGGGCATGTAGCCAGGCCGGGGTCTCAGGATAACGTGAGATTGACCAGGCCCGAACTCTAGGCAATCCGTGGCCACGAAAAATGCTTGTAGATCCCCTACCCTTTTGATGGAAGCGAGCGCCACTAGGAGAGCCGTCTTCATCGAGAGATGAGAAAGAGCGGCATCTCCGAGGGGCTCGAAGGGGGGCCTCTGGAGGCCCGCCAGGACCACATTGAGGTCGCAAGAGGGAACGGAGCGCGGACGGGCTGGATTCAGCCTCCTCGCGCCCCTCAGGAACCTAATGACCAGGTCGTGCTGTCCCAGAGACTTCCCACTAACTGGTTTGTGATGAGCGGCAATAGCGGCTACATACACCTTCAGCGTGGAAGGGGAGAGATTGCTCTCGAGTCTCGACTGCAGGAAGGACAGCACGCTCCCGATAGAGCATATCCGTGGGTCTTCTCCACGAGAAGAACACCAGGACGAGAAGAGGCGCCACTTCAATGCGTATAACCGCCTCGTGGCCAGGGCCCTAGCCTGAGTAATGGTTTCCACCACCGCTGTGGGTAGACCACTCAGGATCTCCTCGTCCCGTCCAGGAGCCAGACATGGAGGTTCCAGAGGTCTGGTCTCGGATGCCATAACGCGCCCTTCCCCTGAGAAGGAAGGTCCTTCGTCAGGGGAATCGGCCAGGGGGGAGTTGTCGTCAGGAGCATTAGCTCCGAGAACCAAGTCCGGTTGGGCCAGTAAGGCGCAACTAGTAGCACTTGATGCTCCTCTTCCCTGACTTTGCACAAGACGTGTGCAATGAGGCTCACTGGGGGGAAGGCGTACTTCCGCTTGTCCCGCGGCCAGCTGTGCGCCAAGGCATCCGTGCCGAGGGGGGCCTCGGTCAGGGAGTACCAAAGCGGGCAATGGGCGGTGTCCAGGGACAGGTCCACCTGTGCCTGCCCGAACTGCACCCAAATGAGCTGGACTGCGCGGGGGTGGAGCCGCCACTCTCCGCGGGGCGTCGACTGACGAGAGAGCGCATCGGCTGTCTGGTTCAGGTCGCCCGGGATGTGAGTGGCTAACAGAGACTTGGTCACCTGCTGGCTCCACAGGAGGAGGCGTCGGCGAGTTGCGATAGCTGCCGTGAACGAATACCACCCTGTCGGTTGATATATGCCACGGCAGTCGTGCTGTCCGACCGGACCAGCACGTGCTTGTCCTGCACGAGGGGAGGGACCTCCTCAGTGCAAGCAGCACCGCCAACAACTCTAGGCGATTAATATGCCAGCGCAGGCGGGGGCCCGTCCAGAGACCCGACACTGCGTGCCCGTTGCACACAGCACCCCAACCCTGCAGGGAGGCGTCTGTCGTCACCACGACGCGCCTCGAAACCTGCCCAAGAGGGACCCCTGTCCGCAGAAAGGTCATTGAAGACCATGGGGTCAGGGTGCGCCGGCAGAAGGGCGTGATCGTGACGCGCCTGTTGCCGGTGTGCCACGCACTCCAAGGAACTCTGCTCTGTAGCCAGTGCTGTAGCGGTCTCATGTGCATCAACCCGAGGGGGACCACCCCCGCCGAGGACGCCATGTGTCCCAGGAGCCTCTGAAAAAGTTTCAGTGGGACCGCTTACTGCTGCCTGAAGTTCCTCAGGCAGGTCAGCACCGACTGGGCACGCTCGGAAGAAAGACGTGCAGTCATGGAGACAGAGTCGAGTTCCATACCGAGGAAGAGGATGCTCTGCACAGGGGAGAGCTTGCTCTTCTCTCGGTTGACCTGTAACCCCAAATGGTCTAGGTGCCGGAGCACCAGGTCCCTGTGTGTACACAACAGATCTCGCGAGTGCGCCAAGATGAGCCAGTCGTCGAGATAGTTGAGTATGCGCACCCCCTGCTCCCTGAGGGGAGTGAGGGCGGCCTCCACGACCTTCGTAAAGACTCGAGGAGACAGGGACAGACCAAATGGGAGGACGCGATACTGATATGCCTGTCCCTCGAAAGCGAACCGTAGGAACGGCCGGTGACGAGGGAGGATTGACACATGGAAGTACCCGTCCTTCAGGTCGATCGCCATGAACCAATCCTGACGCCTGACGGACGTCAGAATGCGCTTCTGCGTTAGCATCCTGAACGGCAGCTTGTGTAGGTGCTTGTTCAGGGTACGCAGGTCCAAGATGGGGCGCAGCCCGCCACTTTTCTTGGGGACAATGAAATACGGGCTGTAAAACCCGTAGTACATCTCGGCCAGAGAGACGAGCTCGATCGCCCCCTTCGCCAGAAGGGTAGCGACCTCGGCCCGAAGCACGGGAGCATCTACCCCTCCCACTGAGGTGAAGAGAATGCCCCGAAACTTGGGTGGGCGTTTGGCGAACTGAATCGCATAGCCGAGACGGATCGTTCGCTCTAGCCACCGTGCTGGTCTGGGAAGAGCCAACCAGGCTCCCAGGTACCGAGACAGGGGGACCAGAGGTTCGATCTGATTCATTGCCCCCGTGGGGGGTGGTTAGATGGCTGGCAGTACGGCTCCCTCGTCGTGGGGGGGGGACCCCGGGGAGGAGAGCGGCTCTGCCGAGGTGCCTGTCGGGCGATATCGCGGCACACCGCACCGTCTGACTGAGGGTGCTGGTGGCCACTGAGAGTTACACCCAACCGTGTGTCTCGCCGAAACACAACGTGGGGTTGCCGAGCACCGTCCTGCGGAAGGTGAGAGCGGCTGTGAAAAAGACCCAGGGAGAGAGAAAGCTCTTTTTGTGAGAAAGTGGGCACCAGGCCCTGAAAAGGGCCCGGCTGGTGTTGCTGGGACGGGGCAGGCACCGTCCCAGTCCGACCCTCTAGCGATGTAGTTGCTTGGGTCGGGCCCGGTGAACTCGATCTCCCTGGGTTCACCCCGTCAGGAAAGCTTCTGCTTCCGCGGAGGCTGGTGACGGGATGGTGCTCTCCTCTTCGACGTCCTTCTCTGGGAGGCCGCCTGTGCAGGGGGCGCTGGGGCCGGAGTCTGAGTCGGAGAGGGGCGGGGCTGCTGGGAAGCAGACGCCGCGCGGGACCTCGACGGACGATAGGCGGCCGGGTCGCGGCGGGGCAGGATATGTTTAATCGCCTCCGTCTGCTTCTTTACAGTCGAGAACTGCTGGGAGAAGTCCTCGACCGTATCACCAAACAGCCCACCCTGCGCGATGGGAGCGTCGAGAAAGCGAACCTTCTCAGCGTCCAGCATCTGCGCAAGGTTTAACCAAAGATGTCTCTCCTGGACCACCAGTGTGGACATCGTACGACCCAGGGCTCGCGCCGTCACCTTCGTCGCCCGAAGAGCAAGGTCAGTGGCAGTGCGGAGCTCCTGCATTAGCCCCGGGTCGGACTTTCCCTCGTGCAACTCCTTCAACGCCTTGGCCTGATGGACCTGCAGGATGGCCATGGCGTGAAGAGCCGAGGCAGCTTGACCCGCAGCGTTGTAAGCCTTCGACACCAGCGATGCCGAAAACTTACAAGCCTTGCAAGGGAGCCTTGGTCGATCCCTCCAGGTGGCAGCTGTCTGCGGGCACAGGTGCACCGCGACTGCACGTTCCACCTGTGGGATGTTGACATAGCCCTTAGCTGCCCCGTCATCGAGGGAAGTCAGGGCGACCGAGCTAGTCTGACGTGCACGCGCCGAAAAGGGGGCGTTCCAGGTCCGACTGAGCTCCTCATGCACTTCCGGGAAGAATGGTACCGGTGCCGACCGTGGCTTAGAGTCACGGCCGGCCCCAAGATACCACGTATCCAACCGCGAGCGTTGGGGAAGAGGCGGTGCGGTGCACTGCAGCCCAATACTCGCGGCGGCCCAGGAAAGCATGGCTGACATCTCGATGTCCGCTTCATCCTGAGCTCGACCCCCCGGTGGAGGAAGCTCCATGGAATCGTCGAGGTCGGATGCCAAGAGGTCGCCCTCCGATGCTGCGAGCGACATCTCATCGTCGTCACGCCCCGTGTCCGAGTACGTGACGGAGAAACAAGGCGGCGTACCGCCTTTTCCGGGACGGTCAGACGAGCGAGGCGGGGCGTGAACGGTCCGCGAGCCGGTGGCTGATGGATTGAGGCTCACGGTAATTCCCCGATCACCCTCGGTGCTCGCCGAAGCGGACGGCAGGGCTGATGCCGCTGCTGCCGCAGAACGGGAAGCACTCGAGGTGGCGGCTGATTCTCGCAAGAACACAGCTACCCGTGACCGCAACGTCTGAATCACCATCTGCCCGCAGTGCTGCCTCAGCGTGCTGGGGTCCCAGACACCTGAGGCAGACATCGTGTCCGTCTCCTTCCTCGATGAGTGCGCCGCACCCACGAGCACAGCGGGACATGCCGCGCTGAAAAACACTAAGGCCTGAAAAGGGCTCGCTCTTTAGAGAGACGCTTTGGAAGTTGCCGAGACGCCCAGGGGAAGTCACAGGAAAAGGGACAGTCCGCTGCACCACGTCGTAAGACCAGCAACACGTAGAGAATATCTGCGAAGTCGTCAGCATCAGGATGCGAAGGCTCCGAAGAACAAAAGGTGAATGAATGCGGCACGCCGGCTCCCTTTTATAACCGGATATCCGGGGGCGGAGTCCGGCATGCAAATTTCCTTCGCCAATTTTCATTGGCCTGTTCAAGTCAGTCAGATAAGGTAGGTTCTCAAGTCAAACCCCATTCTGTCGATACAACGTCGAGAGACCGACAGAAAGGGAACTGTATTTAAAGTGGGTGGGGGTACTTTTGGGGCAGTTTTGTTTCACCCAAGTGTCCCATTTCCACCCCTCTCAAACTAATGCATGGATGCATATAGCCAGAAACAATTCGTTTGATGCATGCAAAGAAGCAACACTGTGTTTCTCAAGAAGCATTTATTCATGATTACATAGACATTCTAAAATTTCAATGCCACACACTACACATTACACATGACATTACACATTTCACTAAATTTACATTTAGTCATTTAGCAGACGCTTTTATCCAAAGCGACTTACAGACGAGGAAACATTGGAAGCAATTATAACAATATAGGCAACAAAATGCATAAGTGCATTAAATCCAGTCCATTAAAGCCTAGCACAGTATACAAAGCTAAGAATGGTGAGGTAAGTAAACATTTTTTTTAAGAAGACAGAAAAGAATTACAGGTTAAAATCAGTCATCTACATTTTGACGGAAGATATGCGTTTTCACACACTACACCGGCCTGTAGTGTTCTGGCAGTGTAAGGTTGAGAGTGGGTTTCTTCAGTAGCGGTGTGATGCAGGCCTCTTTGAAAGCAGTGGGAAATGTCCCAGTGGTGAGCAAAGAGTTAATGATGTGGGTCAGACCAGGCACAACTGCTAGAGAGATGGCGTGGAGGAGATGGGTGGGGATGGGATCCAGTGGGCAGGTGGTAGGGTGGTTGGAACCAATGACCTTGGAAACATCATCTTCAGACAGGAGAAAAGGCGGGTGATGGTGGTGTAGAAATTGGCTGTTGATGGCGGTAGTTTTCTTCACGAAGAACGATGCAAAATCATCAGTCGTTAACTCCGATGAAGGTGTGGGAGCTGGCGGACAGAGGAGAGCAGAGAAGGTTTTTAAGAGTGTGCGAGAGTCAGGAGAGTTGCTGATCTTCGAGTGGTTATAATCAGTTTTTGCAGAGGTGACGTCAACGGAGAAAGTAGAGAGAGGAGACTGGTAGAGAGAGAGGTCAGTATGGTCTTTTGACTTGTGCCATTTTCTCTCAGCTGACCAGAGGCTGGTGCGATGCTCACGTGGTATATCCGATAACCAGGGGGCAGACAGGGATGCACGGGCTGGTCCAGATGTAAGAGGGCATAGGTTGTCCAAGCAGGATGTAAGCGTGGAACACAGAGTGTCTGTGGCACAACGAACATCTTCTCTTGCAATACAGCGTGAAAATCATCTTTCAGAGTGTCTAATCCAGCCACTGCAGGCATCCGCTCTGAATTCATCACACGCTACATCCATGGCAGCCAGAAAGGTCATCTGTGTATGCGGCTGGTGATCATATACTTTTAGTCTTCATGCTGAGAAAAATTCCTCAATGGGGTTAAGGAATGGAGAGTAGGGTGAGAGGAACTCCACCAGCATCCTGTTGTGGGCCGCAAACCATTGTCTGATGATGTTGGAGCGATGGAAACTGCCATTGTCCCAAACTAACATGTACTTTGGCAGGTCATCTCCAATCTGACCCCTCTGTTGTTCAGGGATGAGATCCCTGTAGAGAGTGTCAAAAGACTGTTTAGGTGTGAAAAGGGGCCGTCTGCAACCCAGTGAAGTTGTCTTGCAGTCCTATGTGGAAAGAATATAGTAATGCAAAACACTAAATTGAGTAAAATAAAATGCCACTGTTTACTTAAGGTATACTTACTTTATATTGTAAAACTAGTGCTTAAATGTTGTGGGGGATTATACTATTCAACAGAGACCCATTATAATGCATTTTGATCAACATGACATAAGCAATTGATAATGTAGGAATCTGCACAGAATTGTGTCATAATCATTTGCATGGATGTACCAAAGCATTTGCAACTTGTTCAAAGAAATGAGAAAATGCTTGTTTGATGTGCACAAGTGACACAATGATGTAAGGATTGAACAAGAAGTTTTGAGAATTTCAAATCTGATCTGAGAAATGTACAAAATTGAGTTAGAAAAAAATTAATTTTAAAGTGGGTGAGGGTACTTTTGGGGCAGTTTTGTTTCACCCAAGTGTCCCATTTCCACCCCTCTCAAACTGATGCATGGATGCATATAGCCAGAAACAATTCGTTTGATGCATGCAAAGAAGCAACACTGTGTTTCTCAAGAAGCATTTATTCATGTGTAATGGAAATTTTCTAGTCTAGCTTCTTGATGTGTCTATCTAGATGTTTATGAAGTTTTTATCTATGTTTTCTTCTCTATGTTATCATGTTTTTCTCTATACGCGTCATACCACTCTGCCTTTGCCCTCGAGCAGAGGCCAATATGTTCTGTTTGGAATAACGGGCATCACTTCTCGGGATTCTGGCTAGGGGGCAAAGGGAGGGGGTTTCACGTAATCATATATATACTCTGGGTGTAGGAGGAAAGAGCGCCTTTGCTCTGCACCATGCTCATTGCTTATGATGCAGATTAAACGACAATAAAATACTTTGCAAAGTACCTGATGTCTCTGTATATTGCGTTTGTCAAAATTGACTCACCTTGATTAAGGAATAAGAAAATTCCAAAACAATTTTGCGACGAGGTATGGGATCACAAGGCTGACGGAGAACGGACTAGAGTTGACTGATCATCCTGGACATAGCAAATCCAGCTCTAACCCCATACAGGGACGAGAGAACTCTACTCCGGACTCCAAGCTGACGTGATCCCAAAAGAACTCATTGCAAGGCACAAAAGTGAAAAACGGTGAGTTGAAAATATTCTGAACAGTCTGAAGGAAAGGGGAGACTACTTAGCGCTAAACAGTCTGGTTAAAGAGAAGTGACTACTCTAAATCGAGATAGATTTTAAAGAGTCTGAAAAGAGAAGTGACTACTCTAAATCAAGATAGATTTTAAAGAGTCTGAAAAGAGAAGTGACTACTCTAAATCGAGATAGATTTTAAAGAGTCTGAAAAGAGAAGTGACTACTCTAAATTAAAAATGGGACAAGGAAGGTCCCATATGAATATGGATAAACCAACATACAGAGAAATGAGGAAAAGGTGGGGAACGGGAAGTTTACAAGGTGTACCCTATTTAAAAGAAAAAGCTAACTTTCCAGAAAACGGTACATTTAGTACCACAAAATTAGAGAAAATAAGAGAACACATGGGGAAAAAAGACATATTTAAAATGTCCAAAAAAGAAAGGGAAAAATATGATGAAGCGTGTAAATGTTTAGAGTTATGGGAGAGGGAAGCTAATAGACGTGACCATGTTTTTAAAGAAAAGGCTTTGGAAGAACTGCCACCGCCGTGTCATACACCCCCACCGCCGCATGCTCCATTGTACCCTGTTTTGCCTGAGTATATTGATTTAACCCCTCTGTCTCCTTTACCCCCATCTATGACTTGTTACAAAAACCAACCGGAGGATGATTGTGTCCCTCCTCACCGACATCTGAACCCGATCGAGGCAGCTCCAGTGCCCCCACCAGCACCAGTGCCACACATGCCACAGCCCGTGGTGTGTCAAAAGCAGGAAAGAGCGCAACCAGCACCGACGTATAAAGAACTTTTGACATTTTGCAAAGAATTCTCACCCTCAACGAGAGAATTAAAGAGACTGTTGAAAGTCAAACTGAAACCATCTGACCTAAGAAAATTACAGGGTAAATGGCCTGTGGAGGAAGTATTTAAAGAACATTCTGGACTTCAACCTGATTCAGACGGACCAGACATTGGTCCGTTCGAAGGACATCTCAGATCCACTTTTCTGCGGAACCTCGGAGAAGAGCTGAGACGAGAAGTGGAAAAATCATGCATCGAGCCAGATCGTGCGAGAATGAGCGAGATCGTCCGTCATGCTGTACACGCCGAAAGACAAACAGACAAGAAAGAGCTTCAGAAGAAAAACACACAAGATAAAGAACTCCACATGGCTCTAATGAATATCGGAGGAGAACACGGAAGAATAGGAAGATGGCGAGGGAGAGGAGGTTTTAAACCCTCTAGCACCTATGATCCAGAGAAGTGTTTCAATTGTGGAAAAACGGGGCACTGGCGAAATAATTGTCCTGAGCCTCTGAGATCGCGGAGGTCAAGAGAAAAGGTAGATGGAAGTGAGGAGGTGAGGCATCATTCCGAGGGTGGTGAGTATGATTTCCCTTAGCATATGCAATGAAGAAATGCTTTTTCCTACTGTATGCAATGAAGATCTGCTTAGCTCACATTCCATGATGAATGAAACTGCTTTCTGAACTTTGATAAAATGCACAATGCTTGTGTGCAACAAACCGCTTGAATTTTTGATAGATTCAGGGGCAACGAATAGCCTACTGTGATTCACAAGAAGTGTTTAAATTTGCCAGAGTCTAAACTAGCTGTGTTTTCCCTAAATGCTAGTGGCTCTAATTTAAAATAATTTATGTCAAAAGGGTGCAATGTGAGTTGGGGAGTGTCAAATTTCAACACAGGTTTCTCATGTCTGACTGCTGCCCGATTCATTTGCTGGGCAGAGTCATAATGTGTATGATGACAGATTGAGCATGATACCAACACGACCCGAGTGCAGCGCTCGTACAGCTGTACGATGTAGTATTGAATTACGTAAGTATGATGTAGAATGTATTGCCTCACAGAGCCTCATGACGTTGATTGCAATGGTGTGGGGAGCTGTGGGTGTTTTGCTGACAAATATGCGCACGCCATAGAATGGGTTAAAAGGGACGACGTGCAATATTCAAATTTGTTGCACGCCCATCGTGAAAATCATGCCTGTCTGTCAGCAACAAGGGGACTTGAAGTGTTTTCACACACAAAAAAGATTAATGATGAGTTTTGACATACCAGAGATTTTGGTAAAGGTGCCCGTACGACTTTGGGTAACAGGAAAATATTTTGTTGGGTTGATTAGGAACTGTGAGCCTGTTGTGATAACGCCCAAGGGTAATTTTCATCCACGCAAACAGCAATTCCCCCTCAAAACAGAAGCCTCAAACCAGAAGCCCTCAATGGCATAAGGCCAATATTTAATGAGTTTAAAAAGATTAAAAAATAAAGGCATAGTTGTGCCATGCCCAAATTTACCGGTGCGCAGGCCTTTGTTTCCAGTTTAAAAGATAAGAGAAAAGAACACAAAGTAAATGTCTCCAAAGTCCAGCTGGCAAAACAAGTTGTTAATTTTTTGGGTCACGAAATTACTGACAGCAGGCAGCTGTCCGCAAAGCGTGTCTGCAATTACAGACATCGCAAGTCCAAAAGCAAAGAAGCAATTGATATAATTTTTAGGGACCATTTCTCTGCTCAGACAGCAGAGCTCATTGCACTCACACGCGCGTGCGGATTAGCAAAGAATAAAAATGTAGACATTCACACAGATAGTAGATATGCATTTGGTGTAACTCATGATTTTGGCACACTGTGTAAACACAGAAACTTTGTAAAAGCTGATGGTAAAAACATTCTTAATCACACATAGGTTGCTGATATGCTATCTGCCATTCTTCTCCCATCAGCCATTGTTGTGTGTGACTATGCCACACACACTTTTGTATCTGAAACAATTTTTTGCAGGAAGCCGACGAGCTGACCTTGCAGCAAAGCAAGCAACATCAGAGACAGACAGATTTTCTCCAGAAATCACTAACAAAACTCTTTCTCTTGCAGAGATGCAAACATTTTGCAGAACCGGATAAGCATGCACTCTGCAAGGAGTGCTCATGTAAATATACAGACAATGCGCTTCACCTGTTTGCCAAAACATTTTTTCCCTGGTTTTGCGATTTTGACGCATGGCCTAGACCACGCGTCAAAAGGGGGGATGTTACAAGGCAATGTGTTTTTGTGTTTTTGCTCTCAAAATGTTTGTGCAGGTCAAAAGAGCAGTAGCAAATGGAGCTGCCAAATCATTACACAGCTTCCAGGAAGTCGTAGGAAAGACATGCCTCCCACTGCAAAAAGGTGTCCAAGGAGTGGCAACTCCAACCGTAGGCCATCAAAATGGCATCCACAATGGCTCTTCGCAATGGTCGTGCTGACTGAAGCGACAGGAAGGGAATCAACTGTTCGAGTCACGGACGCATCGAACCCCGAGAAATTAGAGATTATAGAATTTTGGTTCTGTGCAACACTATATTCCAAGTTTAATAAGAGTGGAAATATGGAAAGTGACGAACGCTGAAGCAGGTGGTGTTACCGATTCTAGTGGGATTTTAAGAACTGTTTAGATAGAAGAATGAAACCTGTAAGAGAAAGGGCGTTGCTCATCTTACATGGTCAAAGTATAAAGATTTTGGTTATCATATATGATAAAAGGGGGGAATGTAATGGAAATTTTCTAGTCTAGCTTCTTGATGTGTCTATCTATATGTTTATGAAGTTTTTATCTATGTTTTTTTCTCTATGTTATCATGTTTTTCTCTATACGCGTCATACCACTCTGCCTTTGCCCTCGAGCAGAGGCCAATATGTTCTGTTTGGAATAACGGGCATCACTTCTCGGGATTCTGGCTAGGGGGCAAAGGGAAGGGGTTTCACGTAATCATATATATACTCTGGGTGTAGGAGGAAAGAGTGCTCATTGCTTATGATGCAGATTAAACGACAATAAAATACTTTGCAAAGTACCTGATGTCTCTGTATATTGCGTTTGTCAAAATTGACTCACCTTGATTAAGGAATAAGAAAATTCCACAACACATGATTACGTAGACATTCTAAAATTTCAAGGCCACACACTACACATTACACATGACATTACACATTTCATTAAATTTACATTTAGTCATTTAGCAGACGCTTTTATCCAAAGCGACTTACAGACGAGGAAACATTGGAAGCAATTATAACAATATAGACAACAAAATGCATAAGTGCATTAAATCCTGTCCATTAAAGACTAGCACAGTATACAAAGCTAAGAATAGTTAGGTAAGTAAAACAATTTTTTTGTAAGAAGACAGAAAATAATTAGAAGTTAAAATCAGTCATCTACATTTTGACGCAAGATATGCGTTTTCACACACTACACCGGCCTGTAGTGTTCTGGCAGTGTAAGGTTGAGAGTGGGTTTCTTCAGTAGCGGTGTGATGCAGGCCTCTTTGAACGCAGTGGGAAATGTCCCAGTGGTGAGCAAAGAGTTGATGATGTGGGTCAGACCAGGCACAACTGCTGGAGAGATGGCGTGGAGGAGATGGGTGGGGATGGGATCCAGTGGGCAGGTGGTAGGGTGGTTGGAACCAATGACCTTGGAAACATCATCTTCAGACAGAGGAGAAAATGCGGGTGATGGTGGTGTCGAAAATTGGCTGTTGATGGCGGTAGTTTTCTTTACGAAGCACGATGCAAAATCATCAGCCGTTAACTCCGATGAAGGTGTGGGAGCAGGCGGACAGAGGAGAGCAGAGAAGGTTTTTAAGAGTGTGCGAGAGTCAGGAGAGTTGCTGATCTTCGAGTGGTTAAAATCAGTTTTAGCAGAGGTGACGTCAACGGAGAAAGTAGAGAGAGGAGACTGGTAGAGAGAGAGGTCAGTTTGGTCTTTTGACTTGTGCCATTTTCTCTCAGCTGACCGGAGGCTGGCGCGATGCTCACGTGGTACATCCGATAACCAGGGGGCAGACAGGGATGCACGGGCTGGTCCAGATGTAAGAGGGCATAGGTTGTCCAAGCAGGATGTAAGCGTGGAACACAGAGTGTCTGTGGCACTGTTGGTATTCAAAAGAGAGAGCTCCTCAGAGGGGGGGAGTGCAGACAAGACAGCAGAGGAAAAGCAGGAGGGAGGGACCGTAGGTAGCGCCGGAAAGTGACCAGCGGTAAGACATCTGCGTTGTCTGGAGCGGTGAGGTCTGATGAAAATTTCTTCAATGTTCTGAGTGTTCAGAATTGGAGAGAGGCCAGTCAAAGTAAAATCTTGAAGTTTATTGAACAGAAAAAATACAACTGCTGGGTTGGTACCTTCGACTCAATCTTTCAAAAGACCCAATGTCTTACAAAGGACCCACACAGAAAAACAATTTTACAGCATATTTATAATATTTATAGTATATTTTCTTAGCCGGGGAAGCTGTTGTCCTTTCTTGGACGTGGAAGCCTGGGAACACGTCCAATCACGTTAGTTCTGCTCAGCCAACTAGCTCACACTGCTTTTCCCGACCATCTGTGGAGCATCACACGAAACCCCACACCTCACCAAATTCCGACGAGCTCTGCGTAATCTGATCTTTACACACACACACACATATTATTCTGGTACAGAAAGTTCACTCAAAATCAGCACTTAACTCAACATACACTGTGGATATATTTTCAACATATTATGCACAGTTAGTGATCAATAATGAAATCATAAAGCATATTAAATGTAAAAGCACGTTTAAACCACAATAAAAATCACAATAAAAATCCTTCAGTCCCTCTCTTGACCACTGAAAGCAGTCACACATCATCACAATCATCGTTATCGTCCTCATCTAGGAAGTGGTCGCCAGACAATAGAGGTATGGTATATTTGGGAGGGGTTAGGTCTGTTTATTCTATTGCCGCTAATATTAATCGGTTACATAGTGATCTGATACAGGGAATACAACAGCATCCACATGAGACCAGAATACCTACAAATACAGCTATTGATACCACAATCGACATTATTACTGATTTCCATTTGCCTAGTGCCTTGTCTAGCCAATCTCCAATAGGATTATTTACTCCTGAATGTTCCTTCATTTCGATTGACAAAGTTTTCAATCCTTCGTATGCCCTAGTTACTGATCAGTCTGGGGCAGTATTATTAGGAATGTAAGTACAACAAAGATCACCAAACATAACACATACTCCTCCCTTTTCTGCCAATAACATGTCCAGAGCCATACGGTTCTGGATGGCCATCAATGAGGTTGGTGCTAGTTGCTCCGCTAAACCATCTACGGCATCTCTTGTCATATTTGCTAGTCTCATCACATTATAATGCACATAATTAATCCTATCTACAGTCTTGTTCGGGGTGACTGGAAAAAGAGCAGCTATTATTGGTATATTCTCAAAACCTGCTGCCACTTGGTTCGCTAGCTTATATTCATCTGGTACACCTCTGGGAATTCCTATAGCATCGATATACGTAGGACTATTTAATGATAAATCTACACTTGAACCTATTGCTCTCCTTTTAACAATGTGTCTCCTACGTCTTCTAGTCAATGTTGCTGAATTCACGGTTTCCGTTCTGACTGCTCTATCTCCTATCAGCGTTATTGGGGCTCCCAGTCTTACCAAAGCACACACTCCCTTTGCCTTCTCAGGTATCCTAGTAAACAATCTTCGATCTCCACAATAATAATACAAACCTGCCCTAGCCCACGTACCTATTTTAGTTCCATTATCTACTATTATCTGATCACACCACTCCTTGTTTATCTCCCCCAGGTTGCTAGTTGGTGATTGACGTTAAATATCATAGCAAGTATAATTTGCTTTCTTTGGTGTAAATGGACCTGCCCGTGAAAGATTGGTTATTGGTGGAAATATTGCTGCTAGTGTGGTACAATTTGCTGGACTGGCCATCCGTGTCAATGCCAACATACACTCATAACCCCACGTATCGTTTTGGTACAACGGGGCTGGTTCAATATATAAATGGGTCTTGCATTAGCACATCCTACACAATCATCTAAGCTCTGTTCTCTGGCTGTGGTAATTATCCATTCCAGCCACAAATTATTTTCCCCATATCCTGTGGCTCTTTCTATCATATCTTCTGGTTTTAACATGGTGTAATCTATTTCTACTACCCCATTCTTTTGTTCTACCGATAATGGCTCAGCTACTGTCCCATTTCTTTCCTCCTCAGGTGAACTGTCCACAACAAATTTTATTACTGCTTTTCTATCTGTTCCTTGCATGTGCACCCCCATTATAAGGAAAATCTCCCCTGTATAATTGGCTGATCCCGTTCTGGTGGATATTGAAAGGGTGAGTGGATTTTGGCTTGCACTGTAATCTCTTTGCATTTTAAAATCAAATTTTGCCGAGGTACGGGTCCAAAGGCTGGGTTCTTTCGGGGTCCAACCACCGGTATATGCTATTACCTTATTCCATGACGGACACCATTCACCCCTATGGGTTTGCCTAGACTGGTACGCCTTACAAACACTGTCCATATTCCCGTCCATACCTACATATACCTCGTACCCCCTCCATGAGCAATTTTTTCCCCCACAATTTATGACAGCACATAGGTCGAAAGTAAATGATGTGGTCTTACCCCGAACATAGTTAATTACGAGTTGTTCACATGGTAACCTTGTATCGGCTATGGCTCTTTTGTGTCTCGGTTTCGATATGGTGTTGTTGCTTTCCTGACCCTCAGTTAGGCTAAAAATTATTCCTACTACAACTCCTGAGATTATTAATAGGATCCCCAACTGTTTACAGTTTTCCCACAGCTTCATCTCGTTACCCTCTCTTGGACTTTAAAGGAACAATAAACACAATCTTGAAAATGTAAATGGTTAAACACACAGTATACTTAATGGGAATATGCGATTAAGGAAAAATATATAGTTAAAATCACACAAAATTTACCTAATTGTAAGGTGTAATAAAGTTCGTTAGAAGGGAAGGAAGGAGGCGGGAACCGGCGAACATTCAAATAAAACTTTAATTAAATAAACAATAAACACTGAACAAACCGGCAGCCACCTCGCGGTAGACTGCCGGCCATAAAACATACACAAACTAAACACAGTTTCGGGCCCGGTCCTCTCTCGTCAACAGTCCTGCCGAACATCCATTTAAGCTCCCAATCTCCTCCGTGATAAGATGCGGGACCGGTGCGCGCACAGCTGATTGCACTTATCACTCACGCCACCGGCCCCGCGTCACGGCTCTCGTCCCGCCTTCCTCACCACATAAGGAATAAATGGTTATACATTAATGAATATGGCAGTATGCAAATCACAATAGCAATAATGAATATGAAAAATAAAGAATTAGAAAGAAAATTAAGATATAGAGATTATGATAAAAATAAATACGAAAATGTTGATAACCCTTGATTATAATGAGTGTATGGTTATCACTTATCTGTACTCCTGTGAACACCTGTCTCAATATATATATACTTTTTGAAAATCTAATTTGTCCAAACCACATCGTTTTTTTGCACTAGATTTTTAATGCCACTGTTGTTGATGCTTGTGTCCCACTTTCTGCTCCACTTTCTGCTGCTCCAGAGATACCCTCCCTCTCTTGGACCTGAGCCCTCAGGTCCACAGCAGTCTCTGACAGTGACCTGTTTGGTGGATCACAGTTAACACAAGAAGACAAGTGATACCAGGTGTCGCCCTTGCCAGATAGTCGGACACAATGTGACGTCCTTGCCGTCACTTTCAGAGGCTCCGTCCAGCGTGGCTCATTCCACTTCCTTCGAAACTTCTTCAGGCGAACCCACTGTGAACGGGGCTCGACAGGTTCTTCAGCAATGTCAGAGGGAGTCTGCTGAGAAAAATGTTGAATCATAGCAGTCAGTTTGTCAAAATATACACAATGTACACAGGTATCCGGCTGCAGCGGCGTCGACGGTCCTGGAAAAGATCTACCTGTAAGCAATTCAAAAGGTGTAAAGCCAGTGATTCTGTTAACAGAGGAACGTACAGACATTGGAGCCAACGGAAGAGCTGATAGCCATGATAATTTGGTCTGTGCACAGATTTTAGCCAATTTAAGTTTCAGCGTTAGGTTCATCCGTTCGACCTTACCTTGCGATTCAGGATGATAGACGGCCCCAAACGCATGCGTTAGGCCCATCGATTTCTCCACGATTTTGAAATGCTCATTTTTGAAATGCGATCCGTTATCTGAACGGATATGCCTGGGAAAACCGTAATGTGGGATGTAATGATTTATGAGACATTTTATGACTGCAGTACTGTCTTCTTTTCCACAAGGAAAAGCCTCAGGCCAACCTGTGAATTGGTCAACTATCACCAACAAATACCGTTTCCCTTGCACCCTCTCTACCATGTCTGTAAAGTCAATCACGATTTCCTCTCCTGGGCCTCGCAACGGCAAAAATGTGCCCTTCAACTGTTTTAAGGTTGGTTTGATGTTACGTTTTTGACAAATGTCGCATGAAAGTACAAAGTTGGACACCATAGCTGTCAAAAAAGGATGCCACCAATATTGCAATGTTTTCATCATCTGTTTTGAACTCACGTGCGACACAGTGTGTGCTTGGATCATGATAGAGCGTGACAGGCTCATGGGCAATGCTGGTCTGCCATCTGGGGCCTGCCACAGACCATCTGGTGCACACAGGGCCCCATACTCTGTCCACGTTGACAGTTCTTCTGGTGTGTATTTGCCATGTTCGGCCACAAGTGTTTCTCTGCTGAAAGATGGTAACAATTTCACATATGAACAGTCAGTCTGTACCATCATGGTCACCTGATAGCCTGCAGCTGTTTTGGCAGCCAAGTCAGCAGCCTCATTTCCCCGTGCTACCGCACTGTCTGTTTTACAATGGCCCTGACATTTTATGACAGCAACAGCTGCCGGGATTTTCAATGCGTCCAACAGTGCACGTGCTTCTGCGTCATGTGCTATAGGCCTACCAGACATAGTGACGAACCCACTTCTTTGCCAAACTGCGAGTTCGACATGGACAGCACCCACGACATAAGCTGAGCCTGCAAGTTTTAGTGCTTGTGTGACTGCAATTAGTTCTGCTCTCTGTGCTGACTGTTTGCCTTCTATTTTTTCTGCTTCCCTAGTGGTGTAACCTAAGTCTGTTTGCTGCACAACAGAGTAAGCCGAGACCAAAGAGCCGTCATGAGCTCTGAAACAGCACCCGTCCGTGAATAGTGTAATCACGTCCGAGGCTTCAGGGATAGGGGTTGCAGTTAAGTCCTGGCGAACACGAGATGCCAGGTCAGTGATTGGTGCACAGTCATGTGGTTCCCCTTTGGTGAACAAATGTTTGGCACCGTTAGACATTTGGACAGTTTTCTCTGCCTCAACGGTGAAAATTTAAATGACAAACGACATGACAGAGTGCGTGGTCAGGACCGTTAACTGATGACCCATCACAATGTGTGATGTCTTTTCAATGATCTTTGCCAATCCTGCAGTGAACCTGGCACAAGCCGGCTGGCGTTGTTCAATGGCGTCCATTAGGACACTGACATACATGAGCACACGTCTAGCACTAGACTGCTTCTGGAAAAGTACTCCATGTGCGCTATTCCCTGTTTCAGAAACGTCCAGGAAAAATGCCTCGCTGTAATCAGGGCTATGCAGATATGCTGTATGTGAAAGCTCCCCTTTCAATTAAATGAACGCGGTTTCTGCTTCAGGGGTCCATGTTAACTTTGCCTGTACATTTCGCATGCCTTGTTCCTTGACAATGTCTCGTAATGGCTTGATGACCGCTACATACATAGGGATATAGTTTCTGCTGAAACCTGTCAATCCCAGAAAGGAAAGCATGTACTTCACATTGTGTGGCTTTGGGTGTGACAAAATGCCATCACGTTGTCGATCAGACAACGTTGTGCCTTGGCCCGTGATTAAACGGCCCATGAAAGTAACAGATGGCCTGCTGACCTGCAGTTTTTCTTTACTAACCTTGAACCCAGACGCATACAGCTTTCTCAGAATGGCGCCCGTTGCTTTTAAGCAATCTTCGTTGGTTATGGCTGCCAGCAAAAGATCATAAACACACATTATTAGAACGCAATCTACAGGCAACACACAATTTATCAGCTGATCTTTCAGGACCTGATTGAATATCCCTGGCGATAAAATAAAGCCCTGTGGAAGTCTGTTATATGAATATTGACATTTTTGGTAAGTGAAAGTCAGGCACGATTTACATTCTTCTGAGATCGGTATACAGAAAAAAGCGTTGGCCAAATCAATGCATGTGAACCATTGGTGAGCAGGGGTCAAATTTGAGATGGCAGTATATGGGTTTAGCACGGCCATTGTTGGTGTTGCCACCAGGCTGTTTACTCGACGCAGATCATGGACTAATCTATATTTGTTTGTGCCTGTTTTTTTGACAGGAAAGATCGGGGTGTTCCATGGCGATCGCCATGGAATAATAACACCTTTCTCCACTAAACCTTGAACAGTGGGCGCAATGCCTTCCTATGCCCCCCTTTTGTTAGGATATTGTGGGACCCAAACTGGTTCTGTTGATTTTAACTGAAATGTGACTGGCTCAATGTTACAGAGGCCAACGTCTGTTGGACCTTGTGACCAGAGGTCGTCCGGCTGGCTGTTAATTAACTGCTCAGCTCCGGGACCGTCTGTTAGTTAGCGACCATGGCTTCTTGTAATTTCGAGATGAGTCAATTGGCCCCTGTCAGCCGTTTTTTGTGTTACCCAATATGAATCTGTCATACGCGAATGCAAAACTCCAACAATGCCAGAGGGCTCCCAATCGGTCACTAAGCGCAACCTCTTTGTCATAGCTCCTAACTCTCGAGCTTCATGGCCTGGATGCAGTGCCATAGAAATGTGAGGTTCAGCTGTGTCTGCCATTTCATACCATATCTGTTGTTCTGGTGTCAGTGTAACGGGGACTTCTACACCCTCTTGTCCTACATAAAGGCCATCCCCTGTGATTGTCCACATTTGGCCCTCAATGTCATGGAACATTTCCTGATATGTGACAGTGTCATTTCGGTCATAAAATAGTGTACAATGCAGGGGGTCGATGGGAGGCAAATAGACAGCTAAGTCTTTGATCCAGGGCCACTGATTGTTATACAGTGCCCTGGGCTCCCTACACCGTTGTTTCCTTCCTGTTTATCTTCCACAAAGACGCAGGGTACATGGCACCAGAGGGCTTCGTCTTTCCTACGCTCTTTGCCAAAAGCTCCCACATCTACAACCCCTTCATTTACTTTTACTTCAACAGAGCATTCCGACGGGAGCTCCGTAGCCTTCTGTCTTCGGTGTGGCCGGGGCTGGTCCCTAAGCATGTTGGAGTCTACAGAGGTCACGGTGTCCATCCCATCCAGTTACAACTCCAGGAGCAGACTGTGGACCCTGACCAGGTTTAGGACAAGAGTGACCGTAGGAATGGTCGTGTAGTCTGCTGGGTGTCCAAGATACGGGTGACACCAACCAATGGCGAGTAGAGGGCTGTTTGTCAGCGTTTACCGTTTCAACTTAAAGGGATAATTCACCAAAAAAAGACGTTTTGTTTGGTGAATACACATACTAATCTTAAATGCACTATTCATGCCCTAATCCAAAGCGTCCGTCAAAAACATAAATGTAAAAGCAGATTCTGTGAAGTAAATAGTTGAGGGTAAGGGGCCATGTAAAAAGTTCACACATTTTGTATAAACGTACACTCATTTTAATTGGTGACTTCCGTCAAATGGAATTTCTTAGTTCCTAGTTTTTTTGACAGCTGGATAGTGCTTCATTTTGAAAAGAAACAAATAAACTGGATTAACAAAAGAAGGGCTCCGTTTTTTGTCAGCTCTTAATGTAAATGATATTTTGTGCAAAACAAAATTTATTATTTATTCCCTTTATTATTACAAATAATTATTTAGCATTTTCACATTTCATAATCTAGAGTATATCGGGTTTTGTTTACTATTAATATTAAATGAAATGACTGAATTGCTGTGTCATTTCTTAATTGAAAAGCATGAAAAGAAGCAACCCATGTAAGAGCTACTGAGTAAATTATTTAAACACATTAAATTGCTTCTTTTCTCTTCGCTCTGTCAACGGAGGCAGTCGCATTTTTCTTGCTCCCGTCCTACCCTTTTTTTTCCTGCTGATCTCGTGTCTTGTCTCGTATCATCTATTGAGAGATTCTCTCTGCACTGCTCTACAACTGAAATTATGGATCTGATCAACTGGTCTCTCAACGCTATTGACACGATCTTCTCAACGAGAAGCTTGGGTTTGCCCTGACGGAACGTTCGCAGCTGGCTACACGATGGACGCCTGGGAGAGATGGCGGATCGTGTGTCTGGCTCCTCTTTCCGTGGAGGACATTGAAGATATCTACCTATTCGGAACCATGATAACAGGTATTATGCTGATTGGATTAGGCTGTGCCCTTAGTTATCGAGAAATTAAGAAAACGGTAACAGCTCTCAAAAGTCTCACAAGGCTGCCCGTTATGATGGAAGTCGTGGGAAGAGCGGTCGGCTCTGGAAATGAGACTA
Source organism: Barbatula barbatula (assembly GCF_947034865.1). Classification (NCBI taxonomy): domain Eukaryota; kingdom Metazoa; phylum Chordata; class Actinopteri; order Cypriniformes; family Nemacheilidae; genus Barbatula; species Barbatula barbatula. The sequence continues at coordinate 21,640,756 of NC_136778.1, read as the reverse complement.
TTAACCGCAATATGGATTCTATCACGGAGAAGCTCACGACTTTGCAAGGGAAAATTGATATTCTTGGAGACCAAATTGGACAAAGAGAGTAGCCGTGGAAATGGAATGCGGTTGCTCGCCCCAAGACTAAACAATCAATCTTATCTTTTTCGACTCCCCCGTATCAGCCTCGGCCAAGGCTGGTGCTGGAATTCAACCCTGAGTCGAGCAGTACGGAGAGACGCTCTTGCGTCCCTCCCCCATTCTACTGAAACACCTGCACAGACTATCACACAGACTATCACACACATACACAAACATAGGCCGCACTCGAGGGCGGCCACCCATCCCCAGATCCATCGCCTCCGTAGCTTTGACCCGCCAGCCTGACAAGCGGGTCTGTATACGGCGCCACCACGGCAGCAGGATCAGATGGCTGCTTGTCGGAACTGGATTACTTATCCCTGTTGCAAGTCTTGTCTATGGTGTATTGTGTACATGTTTTTCTCCTGACCTTCCCCATGTTATGCTTTTTCTTCTTCTAAAAATACATTTCGTTGCACTGTACTTGTATGTGTGTAATGACAATAAATTGAATCAAATCAAAAATCAAATCAAATGTCTTGCTGAAGGACATTTTACAGGCTTATACTTTGTTTTTTAAGTTTACATGTGGAATCAGTCAAATGAGCTTCAGATCCATCAAGTATTTCAAAGAATCCTTGAACAATATGATTATGAAAAATAATTCCTGTGTCAGCACCACCGAACGGAACTGCAGAACTATACATTATTTTTAAAACAGCATTTTGAATACAACCTGGCCTGCCATTGGTTGAATAAACAGTCGTGCCCCACCTCTTTCATCAGATTTGTATTTGTTTTTGTTAAAAAAAATTGTCACGCTAAGAGGGACTCATTCATTCAGTTTAGGGTCAGTAATGAATGAACAGTTTTTTTCACCCTTGAAGAGCATCATGGGAAGGGCTTTTCCACAAGGTCAAGAGTACATACAATGTTCGCTTTAAGAAAGAGATGTTTCCGTTTATGGTAAAATTGTGATCCTAGGTGGATCATAAACATAACAGGGATTTCTGTACACTCCTGGACTTTTTTAAATATTCCTTACATATGACATCTACATTATGTTATGATGGTTTATTTTATACCAAGCAACACACAGACATCTTCTGTTCACCTACCATAAAAATATTTATCTAATCATAGCATTCATGTCCTGCTTGCCTGTCAAACTATGTATTTGCATAAAAGCGAACTTACAAATGTGCGATTAAGATTCATGTACACAATAATTGAAATTACGTTCGTATCACGTACAAACTTCAACGTTGTTAAAACTATCTGAGTTAACATTGATCCGCGAATGCAAGCTAGGCCAGTTGGTGGCAGTGTCACTTGGTAAAGAAACCCTATGTGCCTGCGCAAATACACATTTTCAGTTTTAAGCAAAAGTATATATGTGTTTAAAGTTTGTTGTCTTTAAATAATGTGTCGTAACTCGCTGTATCGGTGCAGGAAAATCTACTGGTGTAGTTTTTTGTAATTGTACAATTTTACTGTGTAATACTCACCAGCTTGATAAAATTAAACACTGCCAAGGACTTCAACGGGAAGTGACAACAAAACATATCATATGGAGTTCTGTCACGCCCCGTCTGCCTCCTGTGTTCTCCTGTGCCTGTTTTCCCCTCAGACTACATTTCCCAGGATCCTTTGCTCTCCCTCATACGCCATCCCCCACACATTGGATTGGATTCAATTTATTGTCATTACACGCATACAAGTACAGTGCAACTAAATGTATTAAATGTACATGCCAGTCATCATCATCATTACTTGGAATGCATATATACTCACCATGAAAGTGTCTTCTGTCTTGTCTTAAATGTAACATATATGTATCCAGCTCTTTATATATATATATATATATATGAATAAAACGGTTAGTTCCAGTCCTCGACTCTGATTGGTCAATAGCTGTGCTTTATTCACAATAAAACACAACTATGACAGCTTAACCTAAGGATTCTGTTCATCACTACACTACCTGAGAAACCACCCATAGCAACATACACAAAACCTTCACTCACTTTTGAAATACTGTCCAAAATCGTTAAATTACATAAAAAGACCACAAATGTATTTAACCGTTTTTTTAAGCGAGATTTTACAGCATATTTTTGAAATACAGTCAAAAACAGTAACATTGCAGAAAAGACATTTACAAGAAACAGGAAAACAATTGATTACAAATCCTTATCCTCTAATGTTACAGGAAAAAAACTATAAGGACAGTTATAAGTGATTTTACTCATGAGTATTTAGCACGTCTTGGAGGGTGTCATCATCTGCAATTTCTTGCTCATTCTTCGCAAGAACTTTGTGGTTTCACAACATCGCACTTTTTGTTAAGTCTATGTTGGTTTCGGGTTCTTAATCGGCTGAATTTTCAACCACAGCATTTACACGTTTAAAGGACAATCCACCAGAGCTTCTTTCGAGATCTCTTTGCATATGAAGCTGAGAAATAAATTGTATTTTAATAATAAAATGTCAAATTGATAAGGTTTTCTTTACAAATACATGCACAGACACACACGACTGTAAGGTTAAAGTTCAGCTGGGGTTGTCTTGCTGGTAAGGTTTAGGTCATTCTCATTCAGCTTGAGATTTTTCACCATTAAAGCTTCCATGTTGTTTCTGTGAAAGTTGATCATCATTAGCCTGACACGACTGTAAAAGCCTGAAACAGTGGGCAGGTTTTGTCCAGGTCAAGCGGAACCGCTCTCCCGTCCTATTTGTTCTCGCTGGTTGTTTATTGTTCTCAGCCTCATTAGTCGGTGCTGAAGGTGCCAGTCAAGAGAACCCAACGTTCATTTCAGACAGAAGTGTGGCCGGACGCTGAAAACTCCACTCAAGGAAAAAGACTCCTCAGGCGAAGACGCCGTGAGACTCGGTGGAGACTGCGGCACCAGATCGGGAGTTCAGGATGAGACGGGGAAGTTATGATGGCTCTACTGCCTCCATACAGCCGGTGAGTAGATCTGATGGAGAGGAACGGCAATCTCATACTTGCATTTAACAAACAAACAAAAAAACTTTTACAAGTTCTCTTAAAATGTATTCTTTTTTTGTCTTTTAGAATTGAAATACATGAAATGTGATTCAAACCATATTTAATAGGTTTTAAATAAACGTACATGTTTCTGCACATGAAAAATGTAGTCAATAGCAGAAAGTCGATAATATTGCCTTTTAGATAAACTATTAGATATTTTTGATCATTTTACTATCTCTGCATAAGTGATTTATATTTAATATTTCATATGGTCATAACTTAGAAAAGTAGCTATTTAAAAAAAGTCCTTATCATTAGATGTATTGGGGCCAAAACATAAAATAATTCAATTTAGTTTTATTTATAAAGCACTTTTCACAATGTTTCATTGTTTCAAAGCAGCTGGAAGACAAAAACATAAAAAAGTTAGTTTAAGTATTAAAATAACAAAGGTCCATCTTTGCTCTATAAAACAAACATTAAACATACTAACAAACATTTACATAACATAAATTAAACATTTGAAAAACCCATATTTTGCTTAACGAACATTTTTATTTATTTATTTTAATAATAGTTAACAATATATAAAAGCCTATCATAAAATCCTTAAAGCATCTTTAAGATTTTCAAAAGAGAGAATGAAACCCAAAGGCATTGAGTTAGTTTCCAATGAATAAACTGCTTAATTCTCCTTGTGCAGACAGACTCCATTGCCAGTGTCAGACAGACTGATAAATTGGCTCCGGGCTATTCAAATTTCACAGACTTGTTTTTCACCGGCTGCATGAACAAGTGATCATTGTTTGGGCCGCATAATTGCCCTAGAATGCAATAGTGCGGAAAAGGGTTCTGGACCGGCTCTGTATTTATGCCACGTTGCATTAATATATAGTAAATAACTGATGCATGCTGGGTTTGAATAATGCTGGCCTCCCGTGAGACTGATGTCAAGATTCTTGAAGCTGTGCGATCCGTAATGATTAAAATTCCCTTTAAGAGGCAGCACATACGCGTTTACATTTGAATGCATAAGCAGTTGTGCGTGCAATGACAGTCTATAGAGTCATTTCAGAAATTCCTAAAGCACTCTCGGTTTGGAAAGCAGAACATTGGGAGACAATTCAAAGGCTGAAGTTAGTTGAAGTGAAATTGCTCCTGTTGTTTTGCTGGGCTGTAAAGATCTGTCATTTTTCTGTATTATTTAACTGATTTTATTTACACTAATAGACCCATAGACTGTAAAATAACATGAAAACGTGTACATTTCATTTAAATGTAAATGTTATATTACGTTTTTTTCTGTCGCAGACCGTAACTAAAGGAAATATTACTGTTTTTTTACAGTGTTGGCTCAGACATTTAAGGTTATTCATTCATTTAACCAACAGGAGGTGCACAAATGAAGAGTTTATGAAAGGTCAGAGTAGGGCTTTTTAACAATAACACGGTGTAAACATTTTTTGTATCGCCAGACCTTTCGTACAATTCTGTTGTGTAGTTATTGTGGTAATATTTCTTGTCATGTAGCATCAATGTTGTAGTGTAAATTTAGCTTAAGTATATTTTGAGCTTACATCATTAATTACAATATATCGTATATTGCAAATAAATAAAAACTGTACAAATTTGTACATATTTTTTAATTATTTTCCAATTGTCACTGTCGGAAAATTCTAGAATTGTCTGTAGCACAGGGAAGGTGGGATGAAGCGATGACGGGTGACTACATCTGGAATTTGGTCCGAACAGTATTAGTCACAAAAGACAAAAACGATCAAATGTACACGTCTGAAGTTTTGCATGGCTAATTTTTAGCAACTGTTTTGTTAAACTGTTGATATATTTTTGAGCTCAGTGTTATGCCAGTATCTTGTCATTTCTACGAACGAGTATTAATATAAAAATGTATAAAAGCGTGAAGATATTTTTCGTTTTTTGTACAAACAATGGTAAAAACAATAAATGCGGTTTTCGTATTCAGCATGTTAAACTTAATAAAGAAACGTATCAAATAATGTGAAAAATGACTTTATTGTGGATAATCGGATCCAGAACAAATTTTGTGTTGACATAAAAGGCTATATGTCTGTGCACTGTGCATATTTATACACAATTTATTTTAAAATAATTGTATAAACAAATACAAATTTGCATATTGCACAGACATAGAGTATATTATGTAAACACAAACTTTTATTCTGATGCATGCGACCGGATTAATCGTCGAAAAGCCCAAGGTCTGACTTTTAGAGTGATTGTAGAAAGCGTAAAATACAAGCGAAGAAACACAGGTGACCTATCCTCTTCCTAACAGTGCTCCGCATCCCCGCTGTGATAAAGACACTCGACATCATGACCTCAGGAAATTGCTTTTCACTGTTGCGCATTTCTTCTCTATTTTCTATTTATTTCTGTCACGCGGCCTTTTGTGTATGGTTTATTTGTATTTTCCATGGAAGGTAAATCCTGCCAAATTTTAATTAATAAATTAAACGATGAAAATGAAAACCAGAATAACAATGTCATTATGCACAACTAAAACGTGAAAAAGAAATTGTTATTGTAAATTTTTATTAATGTGCATGCAAGAATACTGAAATGCACAGTCAGTTGTAATCATTACAAAGAGCTCAGACCAAGCGCCTAACACAAGTTCATTCGAATGAATGGATATGACATTTTTGTGGGCGTTCCCAGTAATGCAGACGCTCATCCACACCCACTGATTAACATGATATTTGCATGACTTTGAAAATGAGCTGTAATAAAAGAGAAAATACAATTAAAATCAAACTTTACATTTTAATTTGAATTGTTTCAGTATTATTGCGTGAGCATTAATAAAAACCACTGTAATAAAAATTTAGCATTTTCTTTTTCAATTCGACAAAAATGAGAATTAAATATTTTCCTTTTATTCTTCATTTTGGCACATATTGTTAATCTGGGTTTTTTTTTAATCGTTTAATTTATTTATTTAAATTTGGCAGCGTTTACCTTCCATACTGAACCAGTTTCAGTGTTAAGGCACCCTGCCCATCTCTTAAAGGTCAGCATGCTTAGCATCTCCATTGACCCTGGTCGCTATGGAAGCAGGAGCACGGCTGAACATTTCCAGCTCTTGAAAGACATAAGCTTGTTCGATCAAATAATGTGAACTGATGGGATTCTGAGCCCTTTGACAGGTCATCCCTTATTTCAGCCAATTGACTTTAGATGGGCCACCGAGTTCTTCTCTATTGTGTGGCTGTACGACCTGTTCTGACACTGAACATGGAACGTTGAAATTATTGTCTGAGTCCGATTTGATTTGACATTTCAGATTTAACGTTTCAAAGTAGCTTTCTCTATAGATGGCTACTTCTGTGGTTTTCACCTGTTTTGCGGCTGAATGAAACGAAAAGGAAATAAATTCAACACTGAGTAGATGTAATGTTTTATACAGCATCTGCGTGGTCTAGCTCAGAGGAGGCGTTCTGCACCAAACCTGCTGCTGGGGAAAGCTTTGGGAATGTCTTGGAGCCCGATAAGGTACGATGATGTATATCTATACTTTGAATAAGCATTTTCTTCAAAAACGTGTTCGACCGGCAGTGATGCTTATGTGTTGATGGATTTTATGATCTTTCAACACAATGTTTTTAGAGATGTTCTCTGTCTTCAGGGAAGAAACTCAATTTATGGTGGCAGTGCATCAGTGTCCCTTTGTGTTGGGATTGACCAATGAGAACTCAGAGCTGATTCTGGACACGTGTGCTCAGCTGACCGAAGGACTAAAGACCAGAGAAAGACATCTTTTCCTTTTCTCTGACGTCTTGGTCATTGCCAAGCTCAAGTAAGAACCGACATACTGTACGTTGATGTTGTTTCAACAACACATTTTCTGATATACAGCCATAACTAAAGCAAGAATCAACATTATTTGTTTGAACTATACATAAATGTGCATTTGGGCTCCTCGTGCTAAAATTTGACCTGTTGAATTGAAAATGACCCCACATAAGCATTTGGATTTGCAAAAACAATATACTTTTACAGGAGATACTTTCAAAGAAAACCCAACTAATATCGAGCAAAATCTTCTTCTTTTCATTAAATAACACACCTTCATGTCTTTAATTCTTTCTTCTAATGTTCTTCTCTGTTCTAAAGTCCATAATAATATTGCAAACCATGTGACTCACTAACACAGTGATGACCTCTGCCTTAGGTTTCACTTTAGGAATGAAATGAGAATCACCCAGTAAACTGAGACATCATATGCGTTTCCCCCACAACTAGTTTTACATGTGGCTAAACTTTTTTCAGTTCTTTGGTTGAATGTCGACAACGTGTATTATTTGACCTTGGTGAAGACACGGGCATCTTATTTTATAAGAATTAGATACATTCTAACTATAGACAAGGTTTCTTTATTCATCTTATGTTTTTAATAGTAAGTTATAAAAAGTGACAAAGCTAGAAAGAATAAGAGATAGAAATAAAAACATCAAGAATAAAAGATCACATGACAGTTTAAAAAGACCTTGAAAACGAATGAAAAATAACTGTTGGCTTTAGGGAAGTCGCAACTTCCCCGGTAGTACATCGCATTGACACTGACAATGTAACAAACACTTGCGGAGTGACGATGCCACACATGAGAAGTGAAGTAAACTGGTTGTGATTTTAATGCAAAGTGAACAGGGGAACAGATGACAGGTGATAATCCAACAGACAGGTAACATCCACGCCCTCTCAACCAATAGGTAACATCCACGGGTAAGTAAGGTCTGGGCTAGTAACAAACTAGAAAAGACAAAGAACTCAACAAAAGACATGGTAGATATAGTGTCCAGGGGATAAGGTTCAGGTGTGGGTGCAATGTCTTTCAGGTAGGGGTGAAATCTAAGATGGTGTCCGGTGCAAGGGGGTGACGGGAAATGAAGTCCATGAAATTAAATGTCCAGTGAAAGGGAGTCTATGGGGTGAAAATATGGGGGAAACTGTCAGGGGAACACAAGGGGGCAGACAGGACCGTGACGGACAATGACTATGAAAAACACTTCATAAACCATTTCAATTTGCTCTTAAAGTCATTGATGTTTAGCTAACCCCATAAAAGTAACTTCTTGCAGATTTTTTTACTCATTTTATGCTCTTATGTATTAATATGCTTATAGTATACTTGTTCAGTTATGACACTAATACACTACCAGTCAGAGGTCTAAAAAACTTTTCTGTATTGTTTGAAAAACGTTTAGTTTTAACACTGTCACAGAAGATGTGTAATGTGTAAAGATGTGCAATATCATATGCATAACTATGGTGTACATAATGAAGCGTTATGTTTCTATGGCTCTACAATTAGTTATTTCAATCTAAATACGCCGCAGGTCCCCTTACACGAAATTCACGATGTTGTTTCTACAGTAGCCCTAAACGGACAAACAGCTACAGAGCGCTTTTAGTAAATACCTAATCCCCTCTGTTAAAGAAGCGAAAACGTGATGACATGTTTGTCTTGTGTCAGTTGACATAGTCTTTCATAAGGTGGGTGAGCCATTGGTTGCAATTTCGTAACCTCACCACTAGATGCCGCTAACATGTCCACATTGCTCCTTTAACGACAAAAAAAACTGTCGGTGTGTCAGGCGCATGGTTCATAAGGGTTGTGCCTATTCTGTTAATGAGTCATGGGTGCGTTTTGTGCGTAACGTGCAAAAACAATTTCAAAGATGTCATTTTATCATGAATATAAGCATCTCTCTGCTCTTTTCTATTGACTGGTTCTGTATTGATTTATTCTCTGACCTGTCTGAATATTTCAGAGAGCAAATAATGTCAGTTGCAGTTAGGACCCATGGTGTCTAACCATATGCCAGAGGAAAGGAAAAATATAAACAAACAAAAAAAAACGTGTCAAATTGTAACTTCAGTAACCCCTAAATGTCAAAGTCAAACTAGCATTTTACCACATTTTGGTTTCTAGTCGTGTATGCTGATCATGGTCATAATTTCTTTTCTGAATGACTTACCCAAAACGTCAACTCGCACATACGTTACAACTGTGAAAACAGTATTTGTGTCTATGTACAGGTCAAATGCAAGCTACAGACTGAAACACAGGATAGATCTAAAGGACTTGTGGGTGTGCAGCTTAGAAAGTGATGAGGAAGAGGTTGAGAATGACGATACAAATGTTGACTTAAGGACGTCCATCATACTGGCCTGGTCTGTCTCTGTGTGCCTGGTGTCATTCAGGTGAGTTTCCTTTTCCTTGTCTCTGCAATGTTCTGATCCAGAGTGGGTTGTTTCAACCCATCGTGGGGTAAAATATGGACAAACCTAACCGTTGGTTTACATGATCCTAGAAAATGTCCATATTTGACCCAACCATGTGTTGAAACTATGCAGTATTTTGAGTATGCTTAATTTCAGTGAAAGTCTATGGGGTTGGTTACTAGGGTGTGGCTAAGAAGTAACTACATTTTTAAATATTTGCTCCTGGCCAACCCTAAACTGTAAGAAAATCCAGTAAAAATCCCGTAAAAAACTGGTGCGCCATAAATAAATTAAAAGTACATGATTTTTATGGTATTTTACACCCATTTCTGTCATTTCAGTTTTTTACCGCATTTCAAAAATACAGTATATTACAGTGTAGTCAAATAACCTTTTCTATACGTTTTTGACATTATCGTCCATAGATAGGATTGCACCAAGGTCTTGTCAATGTTCATGGTATTTTCCACCTGAATTCTGAATAACTAGCTAACTACTACGTATGAATGTTTACATTAATTTCACATAAAAACAGTAAAAAAATTAATCTAAATCGATCACTGCTGTGAAAGCAGATTGTACCAAAACTTACAAATAACATTAGGCCTATAAGAATTCACACAACGTCATCAGGGGCTGAGTGACGGACTTTTCGCTTCAGTCCTGCATGTTCAAAAATTTGAAGAAAAGTCAAAGAGACAGTTTTTCCCAATAAGTTTAAGTAAAATTTATTATCAGATGTAAAAGCTTCTTTCCAGCTGGGGTTGCCTCTCAACATATATATGAGCGAACAACTGAAAAACACACTTCCGGGTTACAGATATTATAATATATGTGACGTCAATTCTCTCTTCAGGCTCCTCCCCTTCCTTGGGCGGGCGTTCAATCCTCTAGAACCGATCCCCTCGTGCCACGATAATCTGACTCCATTCTCCCCAAACTGTTGGTTCTCTGTAACACATAATATGAATACAGCCCGGGCCTGCCGAAAAATGTGATTTACGACAGGAACGCACACACTCATTATTTGAAACCCAGCTCCTGCATTCCTCACAGCTCTTGTTTCACACTCCTGCCAACTAGTTTTCAAGACAAGAACCCAGCACAGCATGGACATACTCATATTAATATATTTTACAGTAAAACAACAGTAAACATAAACTTATAATACATAGAATTCACTCATGGTTTCTGTCTGCCGATTGGCAGAAGTTTGATTTTCTTTAGTCTGATTGGCTGACATTCTGCTTGGCCTCTGTAATTTGATTGGCTGGAGTTGCGTGAACTCTGTCTTTCTCATTTGATTGGTCAACTTTTTGACATTGACGAGCGGTAGCCGCTGGAACCGCTGCTGCAGCTGCACCGAGTTACTATAGGGCAGAGAAACCACGAGAAAAGCTAGGAACAATTATTATTTATTTATATCTCAACAGTGGGTCGGCACACATTGAGCAACATAGACTATTCGCCTTGTGTTAACATTAGCCATTAACCGGTAATCTCTGCATCAGTTTTCACATCACATAAATATAAATATACACGTTCACAGTAATAACCATGCCACTGTAATAATGATCAATCTGAAAAGTTTACAAATTTAACTCACCATACGGACGGACGGACAGACTAAAAACACGAACCGGACGCGTATGTACGGGGCCAAGAATGCCAGGGCCAACTGAAAGTTCCAGTCCAGCCCTGCACGTATCACAACAAGCACAATGCAATGTATTAGGTGTCAAGGGAAATGAAGTCACTGTGAGATATGCTGTAGGTGAGACTTGAGGCTTCCTTTGAAAGTAGCCGGGTCGTCAACGAACCAGAAGCGGCTGTTCTTAGAGTTCTTCCTCTTGGCCAACTGATTCATGCCCTTTTGTATACAGAAGTATGAATGTGTGGTTTAAGGCATGAAAGATATAAGGGAAGTATGTGGTGTATTTCCATCTGCTTTAAAGAACAGTAAGTATAACAGAAATAACAGTGAAGTAGTGCTGTGGTCAAATAATATTGCTAATATAGTCAGCACACAGCGAAACGGCCTGGGGAAAAAGCTACGAAAAACTACTGAGCCAATCAGAATCTCTCTTTGCCTGTGGATAATTTTGTGAGTTTGAGTTGTGAGAGACGTGTGAAGGGTGGGGTTTGAAAGAGTGTTTGAGAGAATGAGAGTAGTTACACTTACATTTGATGCATTCGGCAGACAGTTTCAGCCAAAGCTACAGTGCTTCTATACTATACGTTTGAATGTGGGTTGTCTTGGGAATGAAACTTGTGACCTACTGCTATAAACGCATTTTTTCCTGTGATTTAGAAAAATCCAGAAAACAAAAGTGAAATATTATGTTATTGTGTTCTTTATAAATACAAACAGGAAGTGTGAAGTGCAAAACTATAAACGAACAAATCATATTTTCTGGCGAAACCTTTGATGCTTCGCACTATTCCGCAACTACCAGTGTTTACCAAAATCTACTTTCTCTCCTCACCTGCACGTTTCAATCTACCTCACAACTTTACTTTCACTGCAAAAGTCGGCGAAGCTGCAGTCTGAAAAGAGGAAGTGGTAGCTGTGATGCTGTTTCCTGCCCTGTGACATATCGAGACTTTCCTGCTCTTTTAGTTGTAAAGAGGTCGAGTGTGTGTGGCCTCCTCATACTCACAACATCTGCATGTGTTCTGAAGTCTGCGCGTGGACTCGCTCAAACTCATATCATGCTGTTTTCTCACTTGCAGTCCGCCTGAGCTGAAGGACCACTGGTTAGATACTCTACACGGGTAAGCTGTCATTTAATCCGTCAAACTCTTCCATACACGTCCACTATAAAAATCATCATCAACACGTGATGCCAATATAGTGCCGGCAGATCAATGGCTCTGTGTAAAACATTACTCTAATAATGCTCCAAAAATACAGCCGGGTTCAGATGTCCACATGGAAAATGGATTTTAAATCTATTTAAAGCTTAAGAAAACTGAAGAAATATATTCATCTGAATTATTTAGGACTTTAATTGTATATGTATAATTCGGATTTCTATGTCGACTGATCTAAAAAAGATGGAACAACTTCATTTCATGCAGTCGGTTTTTAACACGTTACAAGTAAGCTTGGGCGTGTGCTATCTTGAAAGCATCATAAAATTCACGTAAACAGAATTGTTTTGACAATAATATACTTTGTATAAAGGAAATAATGTATTAGAAAAACGCACAAGAGAAGGATTATTATAGTGGACTTCTTTTAGTTCTAATATCTATAGGTTTGCATTACTCGAGAGACATTTCAGTGTGTGCAGTTGATAACAGAAATGTTGAACTTTCATGGCAGTAAAACTGCAGAGGCGAGATCGAGAGCAGGCATCGCTTCACCACCGCCCAGCGTCCACATGAAGGTGCTGAGTGGTAATACCACGGTACACATATCCCTTTTAACTACTCAAAATGATGTGTTGCAAACTTTTGCATCTTAAAGATGACGTACTTTAATTCTACGGATTTTATGGATACTTGAACTTGACTGAATTTTGCTTTCTTACAGAATAAAACTCTAAGTGGAGTTGGGATGGACTCTGTCGTAGAGCCTCTTGGTGTAAGCGTTGAAGATTTTCAAAATGTTTCGCATCATATTGAATTTGTTGCTTTGCAAACGGTTTATATGTAAATTAAAAGCAGTCACATTTTTTACAACTGCATGTGCGTAAAAGTGTGTTTTTGTTCGCATCGAGTCACACCCTTCTGTGACTTCATGTGCTCATGACAAAACATGTGCCTGTTTCCAGAGCAACGGCAAAAACTCCACCTTCTCGAAGCAGTTTCATAACCAGGATACGCATGCACAGCAGCCGATTGGTGAGTTTAAACCAGCCGACATGGTTGTTCGCATCACATGTGGTTAGGAGCCCGCCAGAATCGACCAATGAAACTTAGTGGGAGTAAAAAAAAAAGTGCAACTTTGAAAGCAAACGTGAGAAACATGTGGTGCTTGTTGAGGTTTTGTGTAGTGTCAAAGTAAACAAACCTCCATGATAAATCATACGGTATGTCACTCAGCTACTGTTAATAAAGATCTGAAGGAGAATGTGTTTAAATCTCAAGAGGTTTAATAATATCTTTCTTGTCCTCAGGAGATAATGGAGGCATAAAGAGCTTGTTCTCTTTTAAACTGAAGAGAAGCTCCACAAACTCAAGCATTGCTGCACACTCCGACTCAAACTCGAAGAACTTGCTGTTTGGACGACAGCTTCAAGATGATACCACGCTTCCAAAACCAATTATTGTACGTCCAACTATCGAATTTATGAATTGTTGTTTGCTATATGTGTTGTTTTCTTCCAACGCAGTAGCAATTTGTAGAAAACGTGAAGATCTTTTAGATAGAAGTCATGCAGCTTCTTGCAAACCTTATCGAAACCTCCATCTGAGAATATGGTTGCTTTTATAGAATTAACCAAACCCATGATAAAAGATAGAAGATAAAAAGATCAAAAATAGAAAAAGTTAAAACACGCAAATGAAAATTAATTAAAAAAAATCCAAGTTAACATTTACAACCCATTTTGGAGAAGTTTGAGTTGAAAAACGAAAGACTTCGGAGGCGTTTCCAAAACCGTTTTTAACAAAAATCTTTATGCGTTTGGAAGTTTGTTTACTGATAACATGTGCGTCGAAAGCGCGATAAAACAGGTTTCTAAGTGCAAGTTTTGTGAAAACGTTACCAATAGACAGTTATTGGTTAGTCAATAAATGCGGACCAGGTATATTTTGAGCTGTTTTTTGAAAGTTGTGAAGGATGCTGCAGTTTGGATGGAACTGATCAAATCTGAAAAAAGTTTCAGAGATGAAAAAGATGACGCATTAAAAAGTGAATATGGTCAATCTCAATTGCATGATCTGCTGACCTTTTAAAGATTCATGTTTTGCTCCTCCACTAGGAAATACTCCTTATGTTGTTCAAGAAGGGTCTGTTCACCGAGGGAGTCTTCAGAGTGCCCTGTAACGTCAGAAACCTGAGTGCCCTCAGAGAGCAGCTGAGCTCCGGTGCTGAGGTGGACATGGAAGCACTGCCTGTGACTCTCCTAGTTGGATTGTTGAAAGTAAGCAATACTCTGTGGTGCCGTTAGGTCTTGCCTATGCCTACATCCTTGCAGTTGTGACGTGTCTAAGCGACGACTGTGAGTCATGACTTTATTTTTAAAATACTGACAGATTTTCTTGAGGGAACTCCCTGGAGGCCTCCTTGTGTTTGAGTACTATGAAAGCTGGATCAGCGCTCTGGAGAAAGAGAGTATGCAGGAAATTCACAGTGAGCTTAGCAGGTGAGTGCGGGCATTGTGTGACTTCACAGCAAATGGCCAAGAGAAAGTGAAGGCTGGTTAAAGAAAGTCCCTAGGTCTCCGGTTAGAGTCGAGAGGGGTGGGACTTTTCGGTGGGCTTTCTATGGACTCTTCAAACATGTAAAAAAGGGAAACGAGTAGCTGAAGTTAGACCGCAAAATGTCAGAAACACAGCTCTGTTTTTTCCTTCCTCCCTCTTCAAAATGAATGGATGAAACAAAAACCTTTTGGTTCTCTAATTCCAGAATGGCAGAGAAGCTGCCCAGAGCAAACAATCTTCTATTACAGCACCTGCTGTGTCTGTTTCATCACATCAGCCAGCGTTCAGACACCAACAAAATGACTGCCCAGAACCTGGCAGTTTGCATCGCTCCAACACTTCTTCACAGAGACAGCCAATCTCTAAACAGGGATGATGTGGACAAGGTCAGACACCTGGGATGACACCTTTTTATATATAGATTAAGAATCACACACAACAATTAATTTGACCTCTGCTGTACACTTCAATACTAAAGTAGTGAACATAGAACTTAATTTAGTAGTGAAACATGAATATGAGTCATGATTGAGCTATAATATATGTCAGATGTCTTTTCAACAAACACCTCTGCATTCTCGTTTTGACTGATCTTATGATCAAAGTTTGAAACCTGGCATGGTCGCTGCAAGTTTTTAGATGCGCATGAAACCGCAGGACTGAAAGCACTGTAACATTTTTTTGTTTCTGAGAGCTGCAAGTTAAACACTGAAACACTAAAATAACATTACATTAAAAATATACATGTTAAATAGACACTATTATGGTTTTATAGGTTGCTAAGCTTATCCAGTTCCTCATTGAACACTGCAGTGATGTATTTGGACGTACCATCGAGACTCTTCTTAAGGAGTTAGAGAAGCAGGAGTCTATTGAAAAGTTTGGTAAATATTATTGTTCAATATACCCCATCCTACTGTATGCATACTTTTCTGATGCACTGTTCTCAAGGTTAAAAAAATACTGTAGCAACGTTCATATTTGGGCTAAAGTGTTTCTTTAACACGTTGCATTTGGACAAATACTTTAACATTGCATGATCCTCTACAGATTCAGTGTGTCTGATGTCCCCCGAAATATCCTTTGACATCCACCAGCATGACTCGGCATACGACAGCACAGATCCCGATGGCGACTGTCTGGATGCTGATGGACAGGCTCAAGAAGACAACACGATGCCACACGGAAGCCCAGCGATGAGCAGGATGGGACTTTCTGACATTCATTGTTGTTCCTCTGATGCTATATTTGAAGCTTTTACGAAACCTGTCGATCGACGCTGCTCAGAGCCCTCCATCTTCCCCTTAGCCAACACAATGGGGTTAAGAGGGTTGGCCCGCAGCCATGACAACTTTTCCACAGAGAAGGAAGACCTTGAGGAACAGCCACTGAAGAAGCAAAGTTCAGATTCCGTCCTGCATCCCCAACGCTACAACGACAAAAGATCACAAGCATCCTTCAAAAAACTGGTCAGAGGATCGCCCATGGACCTACCCTTGAGTTTTTCTTCTCCTACGTCTGAGGCTGGCTCCTGCCCCTCCTTTTGTTCTTCAGATAGCACCTCTTCAAATGTCTCTGAACAGTCGATAACCTCGTCACCTCTTCCATCCCCCGAAAGTCCCCGCAAAGGTCAGTCTACTAGGCACGCATCCTTTATGAGCAAGCCTAGAGCTAACCCTACCAAAGTAGAGCTGGAAGGAAATCGACGATTCTTCTCGATGAGAGCCAAAAGTCTTAGCATTAACTTCCCGTTCAACAGAGGAAGTCTGAAAAAGGGTGAGTCCCAGAAAGACGTCGTCTTTCCATGTGGAACTCTTCCGGAGGACTCACAAAGCGATGCAGAGAACCCTGATGAGCTCGTTCGGCGACGAAGGCCCCTGTCCGCCATTGAGGTCTTCCAACATGTGGACAGTCGGATGCGGTGCAACCCACCGTCTTATGAGCAGGCCCTTCAGAATGGAGCCCAGCCGGCTCCCCCTCGGTACGGGACCATGACGGTTCAACGCGCCAGAGAGCTGGGCAGGAAATCTCGACCCATCTCAATGAACGATAACCTGCTGGGCATTTTCCAAGATACCGAAACCATGGAATACGCAGAAACATTTACAGAAAGCTCTCAATTAGATGAAGCGCAGCCGGTTGCGTTCCGGCAAAGAGCGATGTCGGAATCAGTTCACCAGTCGAGACATGAAAGAGCGTCACATAGGTGTAGTCAGCCCGTGTTTGAAGAGTTTTCCTATGCAAAAGAATCTTATGTGTGAGTGTTTCTTTATTCATCGCAATGCTATACTCCTTTCAGCATAGATGCAGAACTAGCCTGCAACAGTTAAGCTAAAATATTTCACTTATAAGTGGTTTCATATGATAATATTGTTTTAACTCTTGCCAGTATGAAGCTATGTAAATAGACCAGTTTCTATATTGCAATTTTATAGTAAAATAATGCGGTAACAGAATTAATAATGTTTATATAGTCAGAATGTACAGTTGTAAATTACTTTGTTCTTGTGTCAATGCTACTCTTTGTTTCACTACAATAAAGACAGAGAACATATTGTTTGTAATAGCTGTTTATATGAATCATCATGTTGTGTGGACTTCAGAGAAATAATAAAAGTTGGAATTAATTCAGTTCCTCTGACCTTTTCCAAACCCAGCAAGCAGATATGTATTATAAAGTTATCGTGAACTTTTCGAACTGTGACACAGATGTTACCGTCGCTTCTACAATTTACATCTGTGGTCTTTGAGAGCCCAACCACAAGTTATGTAGCCTTTCATACAGGTGTATATCGACATGTACAGTCATAAACATGTGACGTTGCCAGCAATCAGTTCTTATGAGAACCGTAAAGGTCAGAGAGTATCAAGCCGATACTTCGATGTTAAGAAGATTTGTCAAGCTATCCAAAGTCTCGGGGTCTCAGATACCTCAATGGGAAGCGTATGTTGGGATCCAATCAAAATGATTCCTTTGAGAGATATGAGGAACCGACAGACATGGGTCGCTTTCAAACAGACGGTTATTTTGATTGGCCGTGTTCCTCGTGCTGGCAAGGGTTGCATAATATAGAGAACAAAATGTCAATGAGAACATCTTGTCCCTTGTGACAGAGGAAGTCGACGATCATGTGGACTGATTTGGTTTTTCGCTGAATTTGGTCTGTTGCTTCACTCGGCTGCTATAGATGTGCCCCCATTTCCTCTTTTTCAGCCGTACCGAGAAACAAACTGCACAGTGTCAGATGTCTGTCAGATGTTTGTCGCTTTTGAGTTTCTAGAGTAAATGTGCTCGCGTCGGTCTGTGTATGGGGAGTGCAACTTTTGAAGATGCTAATGCTCTGATTACCCTTTTAGTTGTTCCGAAATATTTTTATGGCGTGCACAGTTTTTGTAAGTTAAAAAAAGGTGTTAAAGGCTACAACGCTGGGGCAGATATCACCATTTACACACTTAAGTGTCTGTGTCTTTGTCCCCCAATGATTATATAAAACACCAAAATAGGTTTGTATCTCTTTGAGTGTGAATCATTTTGAATGATTTGTATACGTCTAATATGTAAGAATTCTGCCATCATCTACACTGCATAATGCTGCTTATATAAAACTAATATGACATTTTTTAATAGAACACAAACAGTATCTGTAACAATATCAAAGGCGCTCTTCAATACTACGTCAATGCATGATGATAACCGACTGTTCATTTGCATGCTTACAAAATGTATAACAGTAGACATCCAATGCTTTAACAGACAACCACTGAAGTTTCAAGACATGTTTTATTTTATTTTGGTGACATCGCATCTCATCAAGGTCTTTCAAAGTGAGTCAAGAGGACCACCACTGGTTTCCCTTTAAAAAAACGTATGCATGCATGCATCTGCTAAACTCGTGTTGCTAAGATCGCTTTTTGTTCTCAAATTCAATGAAAGTATCTTCCAATCTTCCAAACTCTAAAATAGGGGTAGTAGGAATGAGATTTCCTAAAGTAGGACATGTTGCTGGATCTACATTAGCATTGGTCATGGATTTCTATCAACCAATCAGATTTTAGTATTACGATTAAGGTCAAAGTTACAAGGACTGGGTCAATTATTATCTACCATTTTTTAACAAAGTTTAAGTTTTTGACAGGGATTTTGATCCAGGAACACACTTGAAATATTTCTTTTTACACCCCAATTTTACGCAACATGCACACATGACACGACAGGCCAATTAATACAGAACGCTCATTATAAGTGATAGGGATAAAGCAACTGCAGTTGTTACATCATGAAACTGTGAGCATGTGGTCACATATACAGGTTACATGATCTTGGTTACATAACGCTGCAGGGTTGCACTCTGATGCTATGGGCCCATGGCTGCAATGTCCATTGTACAGTCATGAATGAGGGCTTTATGTGACGGATGCTTTGATTCTTAATGCATTCAAATTAAAAACCAATTAGTGATAGTATGGCATACGCTTTACCATGGCAACACTATTATCAATAATGATCTCTGGTGTGCATATGTGGTGACCAAATGATTTCTGTCAGCATCAGAGAACCCAAAACCACTTCCTGGTGTCACATCTGTCACAAATTGTTTATTAAAAAACAAACCATCCAAGAAAAACCTTGATTTGTATGACACAAACTCTTTTGGGCACTAGTGTTATATAAATACAAACTCTCAAACAAGCTCATTATTACCAATATTTGAAACCATATAAACCCCCGTTGATAGAGCCTAGACATCAGAAAAATATCAGTCTATGCACAAGTTTTCCATTTAAAAAAAGTAAATAGACACAGACGTGACAACACACCCGTTTTTGAGAGACGGCATACTTTGTATGATTTGAGTGAATTGAAATGCATAAAGCAGAAACAATAATACCCAACAAATAGAGAAGTGATGTCTCTTCATCGTCCGTTCATGTGCTCATTTGTGTGAAATATGGATTGACTCTATCCTGTTGAAGTATAATCTTTAGATTTTGATATAGTTTTGCCATGTCAAGGACTTCGTAGTTGTCACACACCGGGTCACACTTATGAGTGTAAGTTGCACCTGTTATTGACATTGATAGTTTATTATAATAATCAACAATGAACATTTGTGCAGTTTTATCAAGCACCCGTTGCACTTCTAGATTGCTGGCAGTGTCTCTAGCCTGAGGCTGGCCAAGAGTTCTCATCTCTTATCATCTAAAACAATTATGAACATGCGTCGTACTTTTCTGACACGAAACGATGTTGTTACGTATCCACGTGCTTATTTTTAAGTGGGTATACGGAAATCCTTGATCTTGTCATGATTCTGCCTGCTCTTGTCTTGATTTTCTGGTCTAGGGGCAGAATCATGACAGACCCACGTGTTTTATGTGGAGAGAAACATATATTATTGTCAATCAGGACATAATATGCGTTCTCTCCTGTCTCGTCATTTGGCCCCGCCCCTCTCGTTCCTAGTATAGCTTTCCTCCTGTGTCGCATTACCCACTCCTGCCCATCGTTATCTCCTTTGTTAGTCTCCCTATATAATACCCTCTTGTCCATTGTCTTGTGCTGGTTGATTGTACCTGTATACTTGTAATCCCTGTACATGGTCCCTGCTAGTGTGTGTAGTTCAAGTTCCTGGTTCCTGTATCGTGTATGTTTAGTTCAAGTTCCTTGTTTGTATTTCTAGTAGTTTGTTTTTCTAGTAGTTTGTTTTTGCCCCCCATGTGGGAAGTATTTGTTTTCAGTGTTGGATTTTAGTTTGTCAGTGTTTTCCCCCCATCGCGGGTGTTTGCTTTGTGTTTATTATTTATTAAAACCTGTTTAACCCCTTCATCCCCGTGTCTGCCTGCACTTGGGTTATCTGTCACAGTTCATGACAGAATCAACCAGCCATTACAGAACCCAGCAGGCAAGATGGAGGCAAGGCGAGCGACCCAGGCTCATCGCCTACTCCGTCTACGCCAGGGCCATTCAGATGTGTTGGAGTTTGCGGACCGTTTTTTTGAGGTGGCAGGGGAGATGGTCCACAGTGAGCAGGAACAGATGGTCCTGTTCAATGGCGGCCTCAACCAACCACTAGCGGGGTGGGAGATGCAGATGCTGAGACCGCTGGGCTTCACAGACCTGATCAGGTATGCCATGAATCGGCCGGAGCCCAGTGTCTCAGCTCAACCCAGTCTTTCCCCCCCGCTGGCCGCCATCCCCGAGGGTCGTACCATGCAAATCGGGGTTGTGGGCCTCTCCTCACACTCTGCAACCTCCACCTCATCCACCGCACCACCTCCTACAGTCTCCCCACCCGCAGTCAGCCTTGGTGGCAAGAGGGGTAGGCGAGAGTCCTGGGGGTCCTCGTCAGAGGCCTCCAACCCGGAGACAGCCACGCCTTTCACCTCCTTCCTACAGCCGACCACCAGACGGGTGGCTCGGCTGAAGAAGAAGAGGCAACGGAGGGCGGTCCCAAGTCCGGTGGTCCCGTCAAGTCCGGTGGTCCCGTCAAGTCCGGTGGTCCCGTCAAGTCCGGTGGTCCCGTCAAGTCCGGTGGTCCCGTCAAGTCCGGTGGTCCCGTCAAGTCCGGTGGTCCCAAGTCCGGTGGTCCCAAGTCCGGTGGTCCCAAGTCCGGTGGTCCCAAGTCCGGTGGTCCCAAGTCCGGTGGTCCCAAGTCCGGTGGTCCCAAGTCCGGTGGTCCCAAGTCCGGTGGTCCCAAGTCCGGTGGTCCCAAGTCCGGTGGTCCCAAGTCCGGTGGTCCCAAGTCCGGTGGTCCCAAGTCCGGTGGTCCCTCAGCCGGCCTTCCAGCCGGCCTCAAGTCCTGTTCCTCAGCCGGCCTTCCAGCCGGCCTCAAGTCCTGTTCCTCAGCCGGCCTTCCAGCCGGCCTCAAGTCCTGTTCCTCAGCCGGCCTTCCAGCCGGCCTCAAGTCCTGTTCCTCAGCCGGCCTTCCAGCCGGCCTCAAGCCATGTTCCTCAGCCGGGGACTCCTAGAGCCCCTGGGACTTCGCGCTCTCGAGCGCCGCCCCCCAGGGTGTCCCCTAAGTCCCCTGGGACTCCGCGCTTCCGAGCACCAGGGACAAAAACTGTTCCCCCTTATCCCAACCCCTTTGGACTTCCCCCCATGGACTCATGTGTTCCCCCCATGAACTTTGTTGTTCCCCCTCCCCCCCTCCCTTGTTTGTTATTTTTAGTATGTCACCCTAACCCTTTTATCATGTATTCTTGTATGCCCCTAATTGTGTTTACCATGTTTTGTTGGATGTTGTCTGTTTCCCAGTCGGTCTTGTCTCGTTAGTCTGCTCCCTTGGTGAACGCCAGGGGGCGTTCATTAAGGGGGGGGGTTCTGTCATGATTCTGCCTGCTCTTGTCTTGATTTTCTGGTCTAGGGGCAGAATCATGACAGACCCACGTGTTTTATGTGGAGAGAAACATATATTATTGTCAATCAGGACATAATATGCGTTCTCTCCTGTCTCGTCATTTGGCCCCGCCCCTCTCGTTCCTAGTATAGCTTTCCTCCTGTGTCGCATTACCCACTCCTGCCCATCGTTATCTCCTTTGTTAGTCTCCCTATATAATACCCTCTTGTCCATTGTCTTGTGCTGGTTGATTGTACCTGTATACTTGTAATCCCTGTACATGGTCCCTGCTAGTGTGTGTAGTTCAAGTTCCTGGTTCCTGTATCGTGTATGTTTAGTTCAAGTTCCTTGTTTGTATTTCTAGTAGTTTGTTTTTCTAGTAGTTTGTTTTTGCCCCCCATGTGGGAAGTATTTGTTTTCAGTGTTGGATTTTAGTTTGTCAGTGTTTTCCCCCCATCGCGGGTGTTTGCTTTGTGTTTATTATTTATTAAAACCTGTTTAACCCCTTCATCCCCGTGTCTGCCTGCACTTGGGTTCTCTGTCACAGTTCATGACAGATCTTGGTGGGTATACCTGCGTATCACGTAGACTACACCACTGCTGTATGTGTTATATAACAGGGTCAGGCCATGGAGCTGGATTGTTTTGCACAAAATGTTAGACTTTACCATTACGTAAACCACTGATCTAGTGATTATTTATCTAAGCAAAAGCAATTACACTGAACGCAAATAAAAAGCTTAATGTAAAGGTCCATTTCCAAAAGCACAAAGTTATTGTAATGTTTTAATAACTGTTTGTAATGACTGTATACAGTTTGCAAAAATTAAAATATTGAATTCAATTTGAGAATGGTAACTAATGTATTATTTTCATATTTGTTATATTTTTGCAGTCATTGAATTGTCAGTTAACTGTTTTGATCATTTGCAATGGTATGTAGGCCTACCGTATTTACTATTTTCACAGTTTCCATGGAGTTTTGGTAAACTTTATTGAAAACAGTTGTGGATCAATATTGTTTTTAATTGGAATAATAGAGAAACTCATTAATAACGGTTTGCAACAAAAAAAGACGAACATGTTTTGTCCCAGCATTTAATTGATCCATTTTTACAAATGAGATTTCAATGATATTTGACCATTTACCTAGAACATTTCCCGGTTTCCATCTAAAAATTTTCCTAA
Source organism: Barbatula barbatula (assembly GCF_947034865.1). Lineage (NCBI taxonomy): Eukaryota > Metazoa > Chordata > Actinopteri > Cypriniformes > Nemacheilidae > Barbatula > Barbatula barbatula. The sequence continues at coordinate 21,617,533 of NC_136778.1, read as the reverse complement.
ATTTAACCCACATTGCTCCTTTAAATAACTGTGTACTTGTTTGTCTCCCCCTGCCGGATATTGCGATGCTGTGCAGACAGAAATGTATTTGCTGTAAAATATTTTGGTGCTGAAAAAAATCACCATCAACCAATTTAGATGTAAACCAGCCGCAGACTTTCAGCAAATGAGTTTAACTGAACAATTTGACTCTATAAACCTTTTTATAAACTTACTCAACGTAGCCTACTACTTTAACGTGTTGGCGAATACGTGCGTTTTACTATAATTATGTTTGAATACTATAAACATGAGTTTTAAAAATAACCCTAAGCATTATATTTCATTTCATTTCACAATAATAAAAGTCATCTATCGACCCGGAAGTAAAAAGAAGTGACAGCAGTCGTTGATACGACGGCCATCGATCGCCATGGCAACAGTAGCTACAACAACAGCCACTTGAGCGAATGCAACAAGCTGAATTGAAGCGCTTCATCCTGCGGTCACGTGTTGGATATATATATATGTGTTTAAAAGCAGAACATGGCCTCATCTTTACAGACTCAACACGACACGCAGGGCGGCGTTTACACGTTCTCCAGCCGCCCGAGACCCGTTCCCAACCGGGCCAAATACAGAACCGCCGCTGCGCCTCTGTGAGTCAACTTAACGTCAACTGCTGCAATGATCTGAACATGAAATGATCTAAATAGACATCTGCTTTAAATTGTATTTTTATTCCCCTTTATACACCATTATGCCTAGAGGCATTATCAGCCAACGTATTATATAATATTATTATAATAAACAAATTCATTCATTTCAAATGATGCTTTATCAAACTTCAAAAAGGTTCAAATAGGCCTATGGGGATTCTAGTGTGTGTGGCAGGAACAGTGAGAAGCTTTTTCGTTTCCTTTATAGTGAACTTTTCACTAATATATAGTTTATGGATGATTTTAACATTTAAGATGATGTAAAAAATGGACTGGTTAAAAAAACTCTTCACTGTCTGATGCAGAAATGAAGAACAGGACAGTCATGGAAACATCATGTATGACAGACGGGTCGTCCGAGGCAATACATACGCTCAACATATCCTCCCTATTGTGAGTATTACGGCACCCTAAGTGACAATAATCTCTGTTGTTTTAGGGATGTGTTTGTGTTTTGTTTTATTTTAAAGTTTTGTACCGTGCATTGATTTGCCAATGATACAAATAATGAGATGAATGTAAACATGCTTAACAGACATCTCAGCCCGATCCAATTGAGTTCCTGAGACAACAGGAGGCCAGAAGAAGAGCGACGTCCAAGAAAAGGTTGAAAGAGCAGTTTGGCACAAAAACCCCAGAACCACTAGAGGGCAGAACAAACATAGATGTTCAGACAGGTAGATGGTGATTTTCAGAAAATAAGCTTGAATAGCACGACATTCGTCGTGGGATGTTGGCCTGCTTCTACAAGGCTTCTGAACAACATCACTAAATGGACCAGAATGGAAATTTGTTCTTAACAGAGATGCTCTGAAGTACTTGATGATTCATATTTTAGAGATGTATCTGGAAGAACTGAGCGATCGTGTAGAGGAAGTGAGCGTGGAATGTCAAACAGACATGTTCCTGGATAAACCCGCCACCCCCGTCTTCGTTCCAGCCAAAAGTGGTCGAGATGCAGCCACACAAATAGAAGAGGGAGAGGTATACAGTGTGGATTCCCTTTTTGTCAAAATTTGCTTTTGTCTACTGTCCATTACTACCAGGGCCATTATGCACAACAAACACTTTCACAATTATCCTGCTTAAGAATGATTATTGACAAATGTAGATGTGAGAAAAATGCAGTTAATAAATGCTTGTCATCCCTGCAGCTGTTTGATTTTGACGTGGAGGTTCAGCCCGTGCTGCAGGTGCTGGTGGGTAAGACGATCGAGCAGGCTTTGCTGGAAGTGATGGAGGAGGAGGAGCTGGACAACTTGAGAGCCCGGTACCGAGCGTTTACGGAGATCCGCAATGCTGAACTGGTGGAGGTACAGAGGCTAGAGGAGAGGGAACGGCGCGTCCGTGTGGAGAGAGTAAGAAATCACACCTTCTCCCGTATACAGCAGACATCTGGGACTGGGTGATGCAGATGTTTTAAAAGTCGCATGTCTTGCAACAATTTTAATGCTTGTTTGTGAGGTAATATGTGTTTTGGGGTTTTTCTTCAACTTTTTTTTGTCTTTTCATAACTGCAGGAGAACCGGATAAAGCAGCAAAAGGCAGTGCTGGAAAAGGAGAAAGAGACTGCGGATAAAATCGCTGCAAGAGCGTTTGCTCAGCAGTACCTCACCGATTTACTTCCCTCAGTCTATTCCAATCTAAAAGAATCGGGCTATTTCTATGACTCTGTGAAGAGAGGCAAGTTATCCAGCATGCGAACATATAGACAAACTGAATGGGTCTTCATTTTCAAGTTGAATGAATGCTCATCTATCTGTTGCAGATCTAGAGACCGGATTCCTGCCTTGGCTGATGGAAGAAGTCAGCAACACTTTAGAGAAGAGATATGTAGCCCGAACAGTGGTTGACCGTAAGTAGAAACTTGTTCACACAACTTTCCTCACATTCAGATGATAGAATGGTATGATCTGGTCGTTCCGTGGTCACCGTGTTGAAATTCGTCATTTCTACTTTTCTTCCCTAGAACTCATTCGGGACGTGACTAACCGAAGACTTCAGGCTTTTCAACAGCAAAAATAAACCTTTCTTTGTAGTAGAAGTATTCAAGATCACATTATAGAACATGTTAAGAAGGATAGAGTGTGGCCTATATTTACGCCTCTGTGACACGTGACTTTTCCTTTTTTCCTAATTTAATTCCAATAAATAATTTCCTATACTCCGCTACCCAAACAATGCCATTTTGATCCCAAAGCAATGTTTAAACAAATCAGACTGTTTTATTTCAAATACAAAGATGACAAAGAATTGAACGAACCTTGTTTCTCTTTATTATTTATTTGATAAATAACTACTTGAGGATGATGAAACTGCATCTTCAAAATATTAAAACGATCAAATGTTTATAAAAACGAATATTTGTTGTTGGGGTACTTTATCAAAAGCTGTTTTTAAACCACACTTAATATTCAAGCTGTCATCACCCGACTGTACAACACCTTTACTTCAAATCCTCTAGATGGCGCTGCTGATGTTGCACACGTGGATAATCGCTTCCGGCTATTAAGACCCCAGTCTCTTTCGTGGCTTTAACACAAGCACTGTAAGGGAAGTTTGTGACAGGTCCTCGTGGTTATATTTAGAGTGTGTAAAACAGCATTTATTTGTGGATATTAATGCAGATTGTGTTTAGTGACATTCTAAAAGAATAAAAAAGTGATGCTATGTGTTCAAATATAAGGTCCTTAAAACAGAATTCGGTAGGTATTATATGTCGACAGAATAAACATTAATAAAGTGAAAGGAGAATGCTTTTCCGCGTGACTCTGACTGAACATGAGGACCGTTTGACGCATGAGGGTTCGCTCGTGTCGCCTTTATACAGCTCTATTTAAATCCCGCGTCCGCATTGGTGGGATCTCACCTCTGGCCACGCCCACTAGGTGATTCGACGTTTCACTTTGGGCGGATGCGGCTCTTAGAAACACAAATAGAAACAGAGGCGTGCTGGTGTAAATATAACGCAAGGAAAGACCTGTGAGTCACATCAGACTTAACTGACTTATTCAGACCATCAAACGATGATCTCAGTCGAGCTTCATCACTAAAGGCTGGATCTATTGTGTTCAGAGGCCTCACAATGGGCAAAGTCACAAATCAAATACAGTTTAGCAGATCTCTGGTTGTCTCTCTGTCTCTCGCCTTCAATTCCCTTTAATAATTTAGCAGCATCTTGCAATAGTAGTCTCATTGAAAGTGCATAGACAGGGAAAGTCTGCGTGTCATACACACTGTATACTGTCATATAAAAAATGTCTCCTGTATTCTTTCTTTTGGTGTGCAGTTGTGTAATGCGTGTAATATCATGACGTGTCCATCATTCCCGAGGATGAGCCCAGCGAAGAACACACACAAACATGTTTACCTGCTTATATGGAAATATGACTTTTTGTTATTATACGACGCCATTGGAATATGTTTTCATCAAAATATTGGACTAATAAAGGCCTGACACTGCAGTCTGAACGGAGAGCACTTGAAGTGCAGATTTGTGTCAGCGTAATGAATTATGTGTGTCCTAGAAAGCACGTAAAATTAGATTGTGCCCACTGTGCTCCAGTTTGGTAAGCCGGTGGAAGGAAATGAAGGAGGGTGGGTAAACACCCTCTTTTATCACAAGGACTTCCAAGTAACGGACGTGTAACACACTAATACGGTAGCTATATACTGTGTGTTTTCAAGTGTGTTGTGCTTTCCCCGTGATAAGAACAGAATTGGAGAAGGTGATGACAGTAATATTTTCCACCTAGTTATTACTCACAGGTCCCACACTTTCAATGCACTGATGAATAGACATCTGCCAGAATTCTCTGAACACCTGTCTGTCTGTTTAAACCATTCGGCAGGTTTATTATTTGTGAGTTTGAATTTAATAATAATTTAAAAAAGTCAAGTCTTCAATTACAGCTCAAAGTGTGGGGCGGGCCCCACTGGTGGGGAATAGAGACATGGGGCGCGGCAAATGGGTGGACATTTTGTCATTTTTGTCTCTATTAATGACTTTATTATTGACCATACACTCAAAACAAAACAATGACATTTAAATGTAAGCCTTACATCTATCTGCACCAGCAGAGAAAACCAAGACAGACAGTGGACCTAAAGTTTATTACCCTTATGTTTTTGGCTATCGGGGACAGGTGGGGCTCGGACCCCTTCCCTACCTCCAAAGTGGGGAAAGTTTGAGTAACACTGAATTCTAGTATTACCATGAATGTCCTCGTTGAACTTTTTACCCAGAAACCTTCGAATTCAAAGTAACACCAGCCACTATGACTTCTGACTGAGCAAATATTATTAATATACTACATTTCTTATATTTGTCCACGAGCCACAATGAAACTTTTCTGGTGATAAGAAATAGCGCAGGCAGGGCGAGCGCCCTTAAAGGGACAGGCGCACGATAACCCGATAGCCTGCACGCTGCTCGTCCGTTCGCAGGGCACCTGTTTGTCTCTGTTGTACTTTATTCATACGCATCTCGAGCAAACACGCTCGCTGAGTTTTTCATGCGAACCGTCGAGCCCCTCTCATGATGTAAAAGGAGCTCGCGTTATTGATCGCATCCGCTGCCGTGGGCGTCGCGCCGCGCCAAACAGGAACTGTAGCCGCCGTCTTTCATCCGAGCGCACAAAGGTGAGACGCACCGTCAGCCATATTACTGCCGCAGGACTCCGTTCTCTGTACCGCGGAGGGAGGGGAGATTTTAGGGTGAAGCTTCGCCAACTCACCGCCGGCTCGCGTGCTCTGGTAAGACGCGTCGCGTAACGATCGATTTTCACGCGGCACCGCGAAACAGTTAGTTGGCGTTTCATTGACGCGCTTCTGTTTGGACAGACGCCGCCCGATTCAAAGAGAAATCTCCACCAACAGGTGTTGCTCTGATTATTGGTGCGGGGTAAGCTTAGATGTTTCCTCGCGTTCGCCCGACTCTTACCCCGAGAAAAATCACCTCGATGCAAACGGTAACGTTTGAACTTCGATCAACCATTCGAGATCCGTAAACAAAGCAAACATGCTCGACTTGTCTCATTTTATTTGACTGCCATCTGTAGATGGTTTCGGTGAAGGGACAATAACCCTTTATAGTTTGAACGCGACTCTTCGTGAACATCGAAACTTCTAAATAGTGATGTTTGCGCATCTTTTACGCACAGGCTTTTGCGTAAAAGAGACGCCGAATATTCGCGCAATCGAAGTTGGTCGTTGTTTGCATTAATTCGCCAATAAAGTAAAATCTTGGTTCTTGATTCGGTTCTGAGGGAAACCGAGACCGGAGTAAATATTTGCAGAATGGGGTGGGGACTCCGAATTGAAAGGCGGTGTTACCTCTTGTGGCATTTTGGGTGAGGCTCTGATAATCTTGAGTTCCAGGTTTTATCGTGATTCATATGGCTGGAGATTGTGCGTCAGGACTCATCGATGTTTAAATGACAGCTGGACTGTGCGTGAGTCAGTTTCACTCAAACGCGTTTCTCCTGTTTCTGCTTTACAGTCTCTGCGGGAAGATCCGATTATTCTGACACTTTGACACGAGAGATCGACAACAGGACTCAAAATGCCGAAACCTGTAAGTATCCACCTGTGCTTTGATTGTAGTTCCTTAAAAAGTTGTTAAAGGTTGAAAGAATGTTTCGTCTGTGTTTTATTTTCTTGTTGATAGTGTTGTATCTTTACCTTCATGTATGTATAATGTACATTCATATAGGAAACTTGTAATGTGTACACATGCAAAGCAAAGCAAAGCGATGGCCGTGTTCTCATTGACACTGGCGTTCGGCTCATTTCTCCATTCGTATCGGTGAGAATTTGCGACATTTTCACAGCTTTGGATGGATTTGCGTTCCCCGATACCGGGACGGTCCGGGGTTTGAATGTTATCAGTGTCCGCTTACGAACGCTGTGCCAGAAGTTCCTTGGACATCCAACGCCGCCTGAAGCATGTGTTGTGGGTTTGTTGGGACGGTAAGGCGGTTGTCAGGAGCAGGTCGGGAAATGACATCATCGTTCCGCTTTACTCTGAGCTCCTTATTCATGCCTGGCCCACAGCACTGCCTGTTCCAGCGCTGAATGCAGAGACTTGTTCTTGGTGTCAGTTTGGGTGGAAGTGGAGGATTTGCTAATGACTTGGGTTCAAAAGAGTGCTGTTTCGAGACCTTCGGATGGAGTTGGGTCATCTGTGAATTCACATGTAGACGAAAATAAGCGATTCACCCATATATTCGCTTCTTTTAAGCACACAGACGATTTTGCGTTAGTTTGCTTTAATGTCTCTCTTGGCACTTGCATCATTGTTTAGGACGGTACTGATCACGCTGTCAAAAGAATAGCCCAGAACACGACGATCACAAAGAGCGAATCAGGAAATCCAAGTCGGATTTCAGTTTCGAAGAGACACTTGACGATGACTCAGAGTCTTGTACATTTCTGCCTGGTGTTTCAGAACATATTCAGAACATATTTCAGGTTTGTTTATTCAGCAGCTGTGGGCGTTTCCTCTCCGAGTCCCAAATCGTTGTTATCATTTGTTCTTCTGAATAATTGATAACCAAATAATGGCTGTTACGCCCTTTGGTGATGTAGCACAAAAGCTCATTGTGTTGTAATCAATCCTCACGTGCGCTTTGGCTTATGCTCATGCCAGCGCAATGAAAGTCTAGCAGAGCTGTCCAGATCACAACTTAACACAAACAGCAATTTGGAGACACGTTTTTCTCCTTTGCGCTTTTTTTATAGATGCGTTTAGGGCTGCTTTTAGTGATGCTAAATGTTCAGTGGTCATTATGTTCAGCAATTTTATGGGTCCTTAAATTTAAGTTTTTTAAGTTTAGTCATGTAAATGACCATTGACAGTGTATATATAATGAAATGTTTAATACGACAGTATGCAATAAAACTATACCCTTAACAAAGGTCAAATAAAGACGAGCTTAAGATGAAAAAAAAGAACAAATTATATCATATACAAAAGAAATTGTTGTTCATATTTATGAAAAATGATGGAATTGTATATGTACCTGAATTTGCATGCAAGTTGGTTGTTCTTTACAGATCAAACCGGATGTAAAGCTTAAAACTTAAGTACATACACCAAACCAAAAAGCTTTTGAGATTTTAAACTTCAACAGGCATTTGAGAACCTTTTTGAACTTGCTTGATAGTCCCAACAAAACTAGAAGTGTGCAGTAAAATAGCGTTATTTTTGTGAGCGAGCTTTATTGCCAGACCTCCACTTTCTAATCTGTGTGATGTCTTGTAACTTGGATCGATCTGAACTGAAGACACTAAACGAAACCTGATTTCAGCATGTTTGAGTATCAGCCCAACCTTTATTTCTGCAAGTCGAGCGATGCGGAGAAATGGCGATACTGTATTAAAATGCAGACTGATGCAGGAGGTGGATCGCTGGCTGGATGTTTCTGAAAGAGGCTCTTTGTTTCATTGGGTAAATGGATACCCCTCCGTCTCCCCCCTCTGTGGCCGGTATACATGGCAGTCTTCAAGCTCAACTCTTTACCGCCAGATTTCACAAGCCGAGCATGCTTACAGTGCGATGATCTGTGTGTTTTTATCATTGTCAATAGAGGCTTTATTTCAAGTTGTTTATTTTAAATATTTGCTATAGTATATTTAATATGAATTAGTGAACGGCAGGTATGAATGGGGAATTTGTGCATGTGAGCTTGAATGTGTGAAACCCTGATTGTGTGTTTACCGGGCTGTGAAGCAACTATCACAGTGCTGTTTTCATGGATCAGGATGGGTCCCAGCAGTCTTCGCTGAGCTTAGTACAGGACGTTCTATTCGTATTGCAATGATTATAGTGCATATTGTGAACTTGACACGTTGACAGGGATTTCTATTGTATAATATTGTGACGTCTTGAGCGAAATTACAGTAAATACAGAAACGCATTCGTGTGGTATTCAGTTCTATGAACATGCCGTGACAGACTTGACTTCTTTTTTTGACAAGAAAAAGTTGACAAAGGTAAGAAGCGTTTGGTAGCAAATAGCAGACGAACGCCATGACATGCACGAAGGCAGCCCAGAGGAACAGATAGCGTAACAGAAGTCTATTTGAATATAAACAGAGATGACCTTTGCAATAACTGATCACATATTTAAAAACTAGAAATGCAATCAGAAGTTGTTGAAAGTAAAACTAAGCGTACATTTATACAAAACTATGCTGCAACTGGCGGTTCGGCAGCCATTTAATTTTTTTGAGCTTGAGCCTTCTCGACCAATCACGTTCCTCGCATGTCATTACGGAAATGACAGGTCTCTGTCATTGGTTAGCCGTGAGAAAGGAGCTTTGCTCAGGGCGTTTTTCTTTTTTCAGAAAAGTTGAACTTTTTGACGTTCTAAGCTGCAGAAAAAGACGGCGGCGCTGGCGTTTAAAAAAAAAACGCTAGGGATGTTTTTTGAAACAATGTTTACTTCATAGGATTATAATGTAAAACGGACGCTAGCAAAAAAGTCAAGTCCAAACACGGCCTAATGCTGCAATCTGTAACCTTTTGTTTTACAAAAAAATAGCAAAAATCTGGTATCGTGATTCGCAACGGTACATTTATAATGGTAATTACAATGTGTGCTGTCAGATACGCTTTTGCGGAAAGTGTCAATTTGCCGTCATTTGACTTGAACACGCCTACAAATATGTAAATATGGTGCTTTAATATATGTTTGTGCACTTATTCATTTTGTATTCATGAACAAATACACGCACATATTTAAGGTAAATCCTAAACATTTGTTAATGTTTATTCTGTATATTATTTAAATGATCTATAAATATTACTATATACATGCAAATATTTGCTACATGTATGTGTTAATACGTTATTATTTATAAAGTGATACAAACGCAGAGGCGTCCCGGTGCTTTTATGCTAAATTGAAACACTAGTATAACTTAGACATTGAAATTCCATGCTTAACATGCAAATGAAACTTTGCGGATGTTTCCTCTGTTGTTTGCACTGCTGGGAAAATTTGTCTGATCTGCATTCTGTTTTAGCTTGAATCGTTGTGCGAGTTTCTGTTTTGCATTGTTCATAGCGAGGCATTTGTTTGTTTTAAGAGCACTTACATAATTATGACTTTCTCTTCTTGTTTACCAGACAACTCGATGCTCACACCCAGTACGGCGTGTTTTGTGATTCTCCGCCAATTGTCAACACTCCACATCTTTTTGTTCGTCCGTCTTTAGTTTTTAACAGTGCCCATGAAATCACATGACTGTGAATCACTGAATCGATGGAGAAGTTAAGAGTCGGCGCTTTGCAATCGGGCTTATCTAACAATGGCAATTCTTGTCTAGTGAAACCTCCTTCAGACATGTTCTTTTCATGTCTCGGGGGAAATTATTAACGCTCTCTCCTGTAGATGTGAACTGGTTCTCACAGACGAGACCTCGTCCCATGATTCTTTCATGTACCATGAAAAGGACTCTGTTAGTCTATAAAATGCTTGCTTAGGTTTAATGCTTGTTTATTTAACCCTGTCAAACATTTACTATAGGATGGAGTAATCTAAATATGTAGGGGACGTCAATGGAACTGCCTTTTGGATTTGTGCTACTGTAAAATGAACAGTTTTCGGTGTCTTTGGAAGGCGAGGTGGATGTGGTTGCTCATAAGTTTTCTTTCTCTCCTCAGGTAAATGTTCGCGTCACTACGATGGACGCTGAGCTGGAGTTTGCCATCCAGCCCAGCACAACTGGCAAACAGCTCTTTGACCAGGTCTGCGCAGCTACGCATCTACACATCTACACATCTACACGACCGAACTAGCATGGCCTACAATGAGCACATGATCAAATGGATGCCATGAGGAGATGCGTGCTTTAAACGGATACTCAACCCCAAAATGATGTCGTAATTTACTCACCACAAAGTTGTTCCAAACCAGTATAAATGTATTGGTTTTGATGAACACACAGAAAGCTATTTGGAAGAATGTTAGAAATCATTGAGTACCATAATAACATTCTTTCTTTGTGTTTAACAAATGTGTTTTCACAGGGTTGGACCAACTTGAGGGTGAATAAATGATGAGTATTCCTTTAAACTGTTCAGTGGTCAAAAGAAGGAAGTCTCAACATTTGCCGACTAACTTAAGACACCATTTAAACTATATTTATTTTGTTATTTAAGACACTTTTAGGTTGCAGGATTTCCGTTACTAGCACTAGCGTTAATATCTTTAGTCTTGGGGTCCTTTCAAACCGGGATGGTTTTTATTTGCCAAAAATCAAGGGGGTGATTCCTAATTCCTTTCTACCATTGGACGGCTGAAAATGCCAATGCTGTTTGGAAATGCTCAGTAATTGAGAAATGGGCTTTGCACTTTCCTGATTGGATGATTAAGAAACGCCTATCCCTGTTTGGAAACCGACAATAATTGAGTAACGCCCTTTCCTTGTTCTGCCAAGAGCAGTACTTCCTTTGATGAAGAAATCTTAATAATGCAAGTTTCAATTCGCAGTGATAAACATCCCTAATGTGAATACAATGGCTAAACATTTCCTGCTTTGAAGTGAATAAACTGTAAACCAGTGATTGACAATGACTCCGATGACCCAGCTCTCAAAAGTTCCAGTTGTGTTAACCTATAATGGACATCTGTAATCCGTCAGCATAATCTGTCAATGACAGCGGCTCATTCTCTTCCCGAAATCCCTTGATCTTAAACAAATGTATGTCTGTTAGCTAATGCGAAGAGAAACGTTTAAAGGATCGTAAACGGTAAATCAAGACAAACAAAGGAGTGATTTCCATTTGTTTTCATATGCAACGCAAACCGTCATGCAAACACAAGCCGGGCAAGGTAGTACATGCAATAGTTTAACTGGATGAAAGCAGGAGAAAAACATTATGTGAATGGACAGTAAAAATTACATCATAGACCTGAAGTGTTCAATCAATATTCATTCGAATCTTAGAGGATCAACTCCCAGAGTTCATTGGGAAAGTGTGTGTCAGTAGCGCCGATGCTTTTGGCCTAATTTAATTAATGGCTTGGTGACATGGAATAATCCCCTGTAAATAGCAGCAGACACACAGGGAGGGTTTTTCGTGATGGTGACTCATGGAGAGCATCTGTGTGCCGTTAAACGCAGCGTCTGTGGGACCGGTGAATAAGAGTCGTTCCTCGCCGATCGCGTTCAGAAGCCACGGCTGAGCGGTGTCCACTTCAGACTGAGAGCTCTTAAAGAGCCAGTCATGAGCTTTGAATTGCAAGCAAAACCGATGAGAGGTTTTCACTGAAGCCCTCGGGAAATACAGCTGGCCGAACGGACTTTCATTAAAAACATGACTGCATTTGTTTGAAAGCAGAAAGAAGAGAGAATCTGTCTTCCGTTGAAAACAAAAGACTGTTGAATGTTGGTTTTTCAATGAAAGTGAATGCTGACCGGGGCTGCTAAGCTTTAAACGCATCGGAACGAAGCATAATTCACATGGCTTATGAACACCATGAATCATTCTGTGACATTCTCTTGAATCTCATTTCTGTACGTTAAAGGGATAGTTCACCCCCCAAAAAAATCCTGTCATCGTTTAATCACTTTTAAGTTGTTCTTGTACACATTTCTTTGTTCTGATGAACACAGAGAAAGATACTTGGATGAATGCTTGTAACCAAACAGTTCTGAGACCCCATGGACTACCATAGTATGATTAGTAGGATGATTGTTTTGCACTGTTGAACACAAAAGAAGATATTTTGAAGAATGTCGGACAGTTCTGGGACACTTTTGACTACCGTTGTCATTTTTCTTACTATGGTGGTCAATGGGGTCCAAGAACTGTTTGGTTACAAGCACTTGTCCAAATATCTTTCTGTGTTCAACCAAGCAAATAAATGTGTACAGGTTTGGAACAACAAGAGTGTGAGTAAACCATGATAGAAATCCCTTTAAATAGCCACGTTTGTTTTCAGAGGGTTGTGATCCAAAACTGACACAAGCAATCCAGATTTTAAAGTCACATTTCGATTTTATTTCTTATAGACCGCTGTTTTGATACTTTTATGGTGGTTTTATTGTCATTTTAGTTTTGTAGTTCAATAGCTTGTCTCCTTGGAACTTCGTTACGTGAGACTGTCCTGCGAATATTCTGTGGAAATGAAAATCGTGCTGGTTTTGAATGATGTAAAAGTTTTTTACAATTTTTAGTATAACAAATGTCCTAAATCTCTAGTTTTATCGAAAAAGGTGCTTTTAATTTATAGCCTAATAACAAATATACAATAACTTCATAGATCTGCTTTTGCCGTGTAGCTTTACCTTCCAGTTTTCTAGACGCTTGAAACCTGTTCAACTGGTTTACAACATTTTTGTTGCGCCTTTGTTACCAGCTTATAAAAAGCTTGGGATATGGTCTGATTTTGACTGTTGATAGAAGGCAATAGAGAAGTGAAAGATGACATCATGTTGTTGTTAAATGCTGCCTTTGTTCAACTCAGATTGTTTAAGTGTTTGTCAGCATTTCTGAGACATTCTGTTTATAGCACTGTGTGTTCTGGGAAAACTATGCAAAATCTGAAACAAGCAAATGTTCAAATGTAAAATAACATTTGAAATTTTTTAATATATTTGTGAGAACCTCAAAATTGTTAGCGAAAATGTTCGGACGAGGTCCGAAACAAAAGATGCTTTTTGGAACATTTGCAAATAAGGCTTTGTGACCCGAGTTCATTCTAGTTTGACTTTATTTAGCCAGTTCCTCACCATCGTCACACATCAGAAAGTTTTGGTTTGAACTTGCATTGCCTGCGTGAGCACCACAGCTCAACATCTCGGAGTGTATGTGAAAAACACATTATTTGTAAGTCAGTTATGCCTTGTCCAAATGGGAGGTTTTCAGCAGTTGTTGTAGCTGAGAACAGCTGAACGCGTGGTGGACCAGAGCCTCGGGGAAACCACACGCATAATAGACCCTTTGAAATCTAAAGTTTTGCTTTGAGGGTTTCACCCCCATGTCGACCTTAGTTTTGAGGGAAGAAGACAAAAATATCTGTATTATTCTGCTTCAGCATTATATTCAGTGTGGTGTAGCAACCACACTCGATGAGGAACGTTTACTACTAGTAAATACAAATTGATAAAACACAAACAACCAGCGTGTGCCACTAGACATATAACCGTCATAAAGCTTTCAGCAACTGTTTCATAATTGATGAATGTATTTATCGTGTGTTCATTTTTCTGATAGGTGGTGAAGACTATAGGCTTACGTGAAGTATGGTACTTCGGACTACAGCATATGGACAGCAAAGGCTACAATACATGGTTGAAACTTGATAAAAAGGTAAAGGACACACATTTACAGCAACAGAATTATAATTCATATAAAATATATCAATCTCTTTCAGTAAAGCTATGTCAAACACATCCGTTTCACACCCACATTTTTAATCTCAATGTTCACTTTTAACCTGGAGGATGATTACATAGTCAGTAGGTTAACTGCGTGTCCTTGATGTTGTCTTTCGCATAATGTAACACATTACAAAGGAACAAGGAATTCATTGTGGAACTTAATTGAGTTGAGTTTCTTATAAAACTTCTTTATTTTTATCCAAAAAAAGAGAATCATTGTAGTTGTTAGGTATTACACACCACAAGAGTATACTTAAGCATAAGAATTTACTCCCACCGACCAACATTGAACTATGGTATTTGTAGTAAAACTACCGTTTCTTGGCAGTAATCATATTTTTATCATTAAATTATAATTAAACTATATGGCAATACAAATGGTTACTGGTTAACACACTTTTACTGTAGTAAAACTAAATAATTTATTTAAGAGAAGCTTCAAACTGAACCGACAGCATTGAACTTTCCTTCACACACTGAGAAAGGAAACATGCAGACAAATGTAATGTGTGTCCATTTTGAGACGGAAGAGTAAAAACTGGAGAGGGCCGAGCAGTAATGTGGAACCTCGGGTTTCAGTCAATGAGTTGATGAAAGCATTTTTCAGCTTGAATTCTTGGGTGAAAAATGTACACGCGTTGAATGTTTAAAGGAATGCACATCCTACATAAGAAGTTAAAGGGTATACAGGTGAGACGCATCACATAAATCATGAAGAGTAACACCAAAGAAGAAACTTGTTTGGCTTCATTCTTTTGGTAAACAGCATACAGATCTCAAAATGAAGGCTCGAAAGAGCATTGGTTTAACCCTGAAACGCCTGGTTTGTTTCAAATGGAAATATATTTGTATGGTGTTGGTGGCTAGATATGCATCTAAACGAACATTTCAAGAAAAACTGTAAATACCATCTGTAACTGTTTGATCTTTTTAGAAAATAAAATTGAATTCTAACTTCAGTATCTCCTGACTGTGGCCAAACTGTGTCAAGGGATATTTTATTCAAGGGTACTTTTCAAGTGTTGCTACGAAGAAGAATTCCAAAGAAGCAGCTTTTGATAAGAAAATGATGTGGTATGGGGAAGTCAATATCAGATTTGCATCACAAGGGTTGTCACAGCACTTTTGAGACTAAATTAAAAAACATCTCACAATTTTGCTTTTCATCATTTGAAAGGTGTCATCTCAGGAGGTGAAGAAAGAAAACCCCCTACAGTTCAAGTTCCGCGCCAAGTTCTTCCCAGAAGATGTGGCCGACGAGCTGATTCAAGACGTCACTCAGAAGCTATTCTTCATGCAGGTGAAGGACGGAATCCTCAGCGATGAGATCTACTGTCCTCCGGAGACCGCCGTGCTTCTGGCCTCCTATTCTGTACAGGCCAAATTTGGCGATTTTAACAAAGAAATTCACAGGCCTGGATACCTGACATCCGATCGCCTCCTGCCCCAACGGTGAGGAAGCTTCAGCTTGGCTAAGGATAAATGTTTTCAGTTCTTTCTGGTAATGAAATCAATGTAAGGCCTAAAAAAGTCATTTTGGCATGGGAGATGTTGAGACAAAGATTGGTATGACTCATGTCATGCCATGGCCTAAATTCCTTATCTTGATGTAGATCTTGATGTATATTATTTAGAAAATGATTTCATGTCTGTCCTCCTGTTACATTGTCCATCGCTTACAGGGTTTTGGACCAGCACAAGTTGTCACGTGAACAGTGGGAGGAGAGAATCCAGGTGTGGCACGAGGAGCATCGTGGAATGCTGAGGTAAGATTTGACTTCTACATATGTTTGACATTACACAGGGTCACACAAGTGCTTCGATGTAACCAAACATCTTTGATGAGCTCTGTTGATTATAATGGGAGCAATTATGTTTTGAAGCATTGTGACCCATTCTTGTGTCCAATCTGTGTAAACTTGCGTAACTCTCGCTGGTTGTGGCCTAGTAAATATGTAAATACAACATTAATATTCTTAATGCGATGAATCGTTCATCGTCATATACATGAAATCTTCTTGGTGTCCATAAATCTGAATGTCTAAGAAGAAATAACCAATGGAAGTTCCAAATTATCATTTTACATTTATCCCTACTATTATTCACCCTTTCCGTCTGTTTTTTGGGTTTTGCATGTATTTAATAACTCAAAAAAAGGTTTTAAAAGAGGTTTGTGACTAAACCTCGTAACTCCATTGGATCTTTAAACCTTAACCTCGCAACTCCACCCGCCTCTATTATGAATAAAGTTTGGACACATTGAGGAGCGTCTTTTGAAGCGTTATGGTACATACAAAACAGAAAAAGGCATTTCTTTAGTCGACAAACACTCCCCATACGAAAATGACCGTACATTTTCTTTCGTGGTAAAAGTGTAGCAACCTTGTTTTTTTCTTTAACTGTAGTAAACCATGTTATTTTGCTTTAAACCTTGTTGTATGGATATTTATATGTTGATGCACGGTATTTGAAGATCGTCTTAGTCTAGCGTTTATCGTCAAGTCATAGCCTTTTAAATACCACTTCATCTGAGATTTTCAACTTTATAAAGTGATGTAAGTTATAAAAAAAATTGCAATTCAATGCACTTTTGCCACAGTTGTCAACCCTAAATGTTCAACAACAAAAAAATAAGCGTATATCTCCATTGGAGCTTGATTTTGGACTTTGGAGTTATGGGATGTCTACATGTTTTATACGTTATATCTGTGTTATGGGTTATGATGACATGTATATAGTTTAATATCGGATTAGGGTCCTTTGTAAAAGGTTATGCTAAGGTTTCATCGGTTCAATAATGATCATTGTGTCGTGTGAACAGAGAGGACGCAATGCTGGAATATTTAAAAATCGCCCAGGATTTGGAAATGTACGGCGTGAACTATTTCGACATCAAGAACAAGAAAGGGACAGAGCTGTGGCTGGGTGTGGATGCCCTGGGCCTGAATATCTACGAGAAAGAGGACAAGTGAGTTTTCTCTTCGCCTACAGACATTTGACTGTCAACATCACTAAACTTCTGCTTCACTTTCAGTGTATGGTTGCATAGATCTGGGATGATGGTTCATGTCATACTTCTTCATTATAGAAGCGTACCATGCTCCAGTGGTGGAAATACAGTTGACGTCTCTTAGCTTGTGATTCTAAGAACGGGATTTATTTTACATAACCTGTATTTTATTTCCATTGTTTCCACTCACAGAGATTTCGGTGTGTACAGTTTAGTGGCAACTAATGGATTTTCTCTACAATGGCCTCTGTGTTACCCGTAGCAACAAAGACTGGTTTTTCCAGCTGCACAGTCCTTGAAAACGTTGTGCAAGAAATGCGTGTGCGAGACAGAATGAAGCTCTCACAAGTGCACACACACGTGAAGATAAGAAACCGTGTCACACGTCAACTCGAGAAATAGTTGAAATTCGTTGGATCCTTGCTTGTGTTGTGTGGGATGCTTGCCGTGTGTTTACTCGGTGTCTAGATTCTGGTTTCTCACTCGCCGGTGGCACGCGGTCACAGTTTATAATGTTATAACCGTCCCGCAGTGAACTTAACTTGTGTCTGTTTTCTTGTTGACATCTGCTGTCCTCGGCTTATCCTCCACACACACGTTTAAAAGAAGCACGCTTATTCCTAACAATTCAACGTTTAATCTCTCCGAGATGTTAGCTGAGATAAAGAATATTTAGTTTTGTTTATTTGCCTTAATGATTGAATTTCTTTTAAACATTTCTGCATTTTTAAAATCAAGATGCTAAAATTCCAAGTAGCTAGTCGAGTGTTTAAAAGGTTTGTAATGCGCGTCTTTAATCCAAGCCTTTAAGATAAACACAAGCTGTCCGTGTCATAAGATGATGACATAAACTCGCTCTAGTTTGGGATGTAGTTGCTGGTATAGATTTCAAATAATTTAAAGTTATGTTGTAAACGTTATAATAATCCAATCCAGAATAACGCAGTCTGAAGTGAGATTTTGTCCTTGGGGAAAAAAACAAAGCGGTTTATCAAGGTGCAGCTAGCACCTCTATTCCGTCTAGATTCAGTCACCACGACAACCTCTCACCACGTTCAGTTCCCCCTAGAGCCAATCAGAGCCAAGCATGAGATATGACCTCACAGACGAACGGACAAACATTAGATACGAAGATGATTTTGTTAAATAATAGAAGAAAAAGAGTTTTCAGGGTTTTGATACGTTGTCTTGTCATGCAGTGATGTTCCATATATTTTGCATAAAGTTGCAAATATTGTTACTGCTGTGATAGAAATTGTAATACAAAATACATACAGAGCCCGTGAATTGAGATGGGTTGTGATTGGCTGTCAATGTTCTATCGTAATGATATCATCTGTCTGTATTGTCAGCAGGCCCGGTACTAGGCTGGCTTCTTGTTGGGCATATATAATCAAAGTTTATGGCATGCATCATTTAAAAACATTTCTGTGATTTAAGTTGACAGGACGTTATTAAATAGATGATACAAATAAGTATTTACAAAGTTTTTAAGTCCACCCGATATTTTTGGAAGCCCCGATTGTTAGCGTTATAGTTGTGGTGTTGTTGCTGCGATTTCTCGGAATTTAGAGCGATTTTATGTGTTGTTATAGTTACCGTTTTTGGTTATTGTTAGGGCCTTTATTCTGGTATTTTAGTTTTGAGTATGGTTACCACAATGCACTTCTCTAAGCGCATCTAAAAAAAGCAAAAATCCCACACAAAAATAATAATATGAACCGTGCGAATGCCGTTTTCTCAGAGTCATCGTCGTGATCAGTAAATTTCATTGGCGAAGGGCTGTGCCATGTGTCATACGGGATGGCCAAAATGGCTTTGTGTTCTCTAAGCTACGTGTAAAGACAATGTGACATGCACGCTGGAAAGCGCAATCCCATGAGCTCACTGAGCCCAGTACACCCCTCTTGCGATGATGTCACAGGCCCCGCCCATTCATCACATTCCTGGAGTATCTCAACGTGGATGAATCACATACCTCAATGCTTATTCAAAAAATTGAGCGCAAATTTAGCTTTCGCTTGATAGAATTATCATAGTTTTTAAGTAGAGAGACGGTTTTGCTGTTCTTTTGAATGACTGTAGGTTTGGAATGACATGTCTTTTTGTAATTGTGTCTTCAGGCTGACTCCGAAAATCGGTTTCCCCTGGAGCGAAATAAGAAACATTTCCTTCAACGATAAGAAGTTTGCCATCAAGCCTATTGATAAAAAGGCACCGGTAAGTGAACCCGGGCTTGCGACACGAGACTCATTCATACCACACAAGCACATGTACAGGACAGATTTGAGCCAAAGCAGTTATTAAGCGTTACAAGCAGTCAATGTACCAGATTTGTATTAGTATTTACTATAGTAAGCTGTTGTAGCCATCCTAGTTATAACTATACTTTAGTATTATATTGTTATACTAAAGCTGTGAAGAATTGGTGAAATGTTTGGTCGGGACATGTGTCTTTGGTTACCCGCGCACAATAAATCAGTGTAAAGACACAGTTAACACAGATATGGTTGTCGTAGCAGGACCGTTTTAGCTGATACATGGCAGCAGTTTGTTGTCTCTGACATCCAGACCTTCATATAATGTTATCTGTGAA
This sequence comes from Barbatula barbatula, assembly GCF_947034865.1. Lineage (NCBI taxonomy): Eukaryota > Metazoa > Chordata > Actinopteri > Cypriniformes > Nemacheilidae > Barbatula > Barbatula barbatula. The sequence goes on along the minus strand of NC_136778.1, from coordinate 21,597,834 downwards.
TGTCAGACCCTGTCTGCGACTGCGGCTGCGCAGTGCCTCTGCTTTAGATTAAATTCACTCTCAAAGCAGTTCAAGTGTTTTAAGTACAGTGTTCACATTTAGCTGTATTACTATATGATTTACGGTGGATGATGTTTTCCATGTACAACGTTTACGTATGATTTAGAATACTGTACATTTAATACAATCATTTGGAAAAGCAATTCACATCGAGCCCCTGCATGTACCTTTGTCCCCCCGCAGGATTTTGTGTTCTACGCCCCACGTTTGCGCATTAACAAACGCATCCTGCAGCTGTGCATGGGGAACCATGAGCTGTACATGCGTCGCAGGAAGCCGGACACCATCGAGGTGCAACAGATGAAAGCGCAGGCACGTGAGGAGAAACAACACAAACAGATGGAGAGGTGAGGCTGAATCGCCATGGCGACGTGAGGAGTGATACTGTCATGTTGCCAGGACGGACTTTGATGTTCAATTGAAAAGGCTTTTATGTTTGAAGGTTACAGTCTGAGTTTATTTTAGGCCTTACAAAGAGAAGGAGAAAGAGAAAGAGAGAGTGAGTCAAATATATATATATAGGAGGTTGCTAGGGCGTTGCTATGGTTTTCATTTGACTGGTTAATAGACAGATGTTAAGGCATTAAATGGAGGGGCGGTAGCTAGATGGTGGCTTAGGTGCTTTCAGTGGTTGCTAGGGGGTTGTTATGCATTGCTATGCGAGACCCGAGGAGTTCTAAATGGTTATTAGGCAAATTATAAAAGATATATTTGCGTTACTTAAAATAACCGATCAGACTTTAACGCTTTTGCTTTTATACCTTTCAAACTTTCATATGTAAATGACTTTTCTTACCATTGGTTAACAAGCTATAGTTCATCAGGAGATGCTTATAAATGCCGAATAGAAATGATGTGGCAGTGTGTGGTGACGTCTCTTTGCTCGTGTGTGTTATCTGCAGAGCTCAGCTGGAGAGCGAGAAGAAGAGACGAGAGGCTATCGAGAGAGAGAAAGAGCAGATGGAGAGAGAGAAACAGGATCTGATGATGAGACTTTACCAGTTTGAGGAAAAGACCAAAAAAGCAGAAAAAGGTAAGATTCAGTTTTTAGTCTGCACGTCTTTATAGAGTGGATTGAGTGACAGAAATAAATGCTAATGCAAGATAATATTCTTTCTGAGTTTATAATTCACTAGGGGTTTAACAAAATACTGTTTTCAAGATTCAATACAAACCATGAAACTGGGATCACAATATGATGAACAAATTTTGTGAAATTCAAACAGATTTGTTTCCAAAACAATAAGAAAATGTAATAGCAGCTCCAGAAACAACCTTCTGTATTGAATTAAACTTAATTCAAATGAAGAAATTAAGGAAAATCTAAATAGCTAAACCTCAACCATTAAAACAATTCACATTGGCATCTTAACCAATAGGAATACACATTTGATCTGATATTATAATCCTGTCATTCTCAAACCCAGTTCAGATTTTTGAGTATTTCGTTTTCTCAAGATGGCTTTCTAAAATGTCCTGGATTAAATAACGTTCTTTTATTACAAGAACATTACATGGGGTCATTCATGCTAGAATCATCAGACAAGGACTTTTAAACATCTCCACATGAACCCCATCACAAAATGACATCACTTCCTCTAACAGATTGAGGTTTACAAGATGTTCGCAGTTGAAAGTAAAGGTGTGGATGTGTGTTTCAGACTTGCAGGAACAGATGCAGAGAGCCAAGCAGCTGGAGAATGAACGGAGAAAGGCGGCGGAAGAGGCCATCAAACTGGAGGCCGAGAGACAGGCCGCTCTGCTCGCCAAAGAAGAACTGGCCCGACAAGCTCATGACCAGATAAAGAGTCAAGAACAGTTGGTGAGAACACAACACTCCTCCACGTAAACATCCCAATACCATCAGAAAGTTATCGTTCTTTTCAATGATAATCGTGTTTGTTTTTCGTGTCTCAGGCGGCTGAGCTGGCAGAACACACAGCTCGCATCGCTCTTCTGGAGGAATCCAAAAACCGCAAGGAGCAGGAGGCGATGACGTGGCAGCACAGAGTAAGCTCGGACGTGTTTTAGAGCGACTTGTCGTGGGCGCTGTATATACTTGCGTTTTTAAGCCTTTGGATTGGTGACTGATAGTTACCGCCGGTCTGTATTCCTCCAGGCGCAGGAGGCCCAGGAAGACCTCATTAAGACCCGGGAGGAGCTTCACATGGTGATGACGGCACCGCCTCCCCCTCCGCCACCTCCCGTGTACGACCACTACCTCAACGACATGGAGGACGGCGAGGAGAGCGCCAGCAGCTACAGCGCAGAACTGCAGAGCGAGGGAATCAATGACCACCGTTACGAAGAAGAGCGAATCACAGAGGCGGCCAAGAACGAACGAGTCCAGAAACAGCTGCTGGTGAGAGGGAAACACTATCATGTCTTCGCAAGGTCAACGTGGGCCGTCAATCAGATTTTAGGGTTTCGAGTTCTTCATTTAGAGTTGTTCCTGCAGAGTTTAGTTCCAATCTACTTGTAATATTGCATTTCTGTCAGTAGAGCTTCCAAAAAATGACACATTGGCCTAGAACGACATTTATTGTCTCCTAATGATTTTTGTGTGATTCGAGGAGTGGGGTCAATGTTTTAGTACTGAGCTCATAGTTCTTACAGGAACAACAAGGGGACGGTAATCCAACAACATATCCTGTTGGATAAATCACACTGTCTTACTCGCACAAAGATTAGCGTCATTCTGCCAACAAATCCTTGTTGGTCCTGGGGAACATCTTAACCAATCAGGTTTCAGGATTAGGATTTGAGCTAGACGTTCTTATCGACCTGTCAGTTCCATCTGCTTTTACGAGTAGATAGGGCCTTGTGGTTTGTGTCGTAATTCAAACTCAAGGTCTAAATATAGATTCCGCTGTCATAACCTGATTTTCTTTTCCAGGCTCTGACCTCCGAGTTGGAACACGCTCGCGATCACACCATGAAGACGCAGAACGACCTTCTGCATACGGAGAACGTCCGCGCCGGCCGAGACAAATACAAAACTCTCCGGCAGATCCGCCAGGGCAACACGAAACAGAGAATCGACGAGTTCGAGGCCTTATAAGAGATCCAGACGGGCCTTCTGTCCTCGAGTCTGAGTGGTGAATACAAAAGGCATAATCTGCGTTAGACAGCACACACACGTGGCACAAAAAAAAAACACGCGTTTATTTTCTTACGAGAGCCGCGAGAGCACTCCTTCAACATCCACTAAGAACTGAAACATTTTAAATTTTTCAAATAACGCACAAGAAATATTGTCATTATATACACTTTACAGTAAGGTTGCATACGTTATTGTTGATTTAGTTTTTTTCACAGCGTTTATTTCTATTAATTTATTACTATCGCTTCATGTTCATACAAATGGGAATGTTTGCATATGTCGACGCTGTCATTAACAAAGATGAATAAATGCTGTGAAAAGATCATTCAGTTCATTGTTAGGTCAGTACGGTTACAATCGCAACCTTACTGTAAAGGGTTCCACCATTGGGTTTATTCACGGGCTGTGCTGAAATAAAGCGAATGATTTGCTAACGTGCCAACAATGCCTCCCCTTTTTGGTAATAACTTGATGGTTTGTTATTCGATGATCTGAGCAGATTCTTGTTTTATCCAGTTAAGGGTTGTAATGAGATGTAGGTTTTCTTTTTGTTTGTTTGTTTTGTTGATCCACTCGGCGCAGGGCTCGGCAGTATAATCTCAACTCCTTTATGTATTGACTTATATTAAAACTTTCATTCATGTTGAATATGACTTTTGCCAGGCAATTTATTATAGCGTTTATTTATTCAGTCTTTGGGATATTAAAGTTTTTTTTTTGGCTTCTATACTAATAACAGTACAGGTTTCTATTTCCTGGTTCTGTACTGACCACCAAATGATGATTCATATTCTTAAATGTAATACTAGATTATTTGTTTAAAAGATTAGAGAGTTATCTTTTTTTAAATATATATTGGCTGTTGCGTGTAAAATCATTAGAAATGACTAAATTAAAATCTTTGTGATATTCAGATTTAACCCCGATCATCTCCATTAGCATCCGATGAGCGTCTCATAATATTTTTTTATGAAACCTGGAAATAAAACCAATGAACATGTTGACGGTACAGGCATTCAGCACTTGATAGTAAAGAGAAAATGTCATTTATTGTTGCTGCCACATAGAAAAAGAGGAAAATGTTTTGTCAAAAGCTGTACTGTTGCTTTTACATGTTTGTTTCCACCATATGAAAATATTCATTGTTTTTTCCCTATTGAAATCAATTTTACACATCACTTACGAGCTGCTTGGGAAATAATATTTTTGATAAAACTCAAGGATTAATTCATTCGTAAGCCTTTCACGCAACATTTCACTCTTGTCATTTTAAGGGCGGCTTTTAACCCTGGGACGTGAAGCCCAACTGTGGTGCCAAAGGTGTAAAATACAGTTTGAGTTGCTAACCGAACGTGTGTAAAACACGCTAACCCAGGGTCACAAGTTAACAATTTCAAGTGTGAGAAAAGCCTGTGAGAATATTAAAAAGAGAGTTGGAACGATGGAGGCTCACATGTGCTGGATATATTTATTTTCCCCCTAAGAAAAGGTGTTTATTATTAGAAATAAAGATTTATGAAGACCAGATCCGAGTGAATCGCATTATTTACTGCACAACATTAAATAAACAATAAGTTATGGAAGTTAAAAAAAATAACAACGAAGTAGTTCATTGAGTGTTATACCATGGTCCGGCTGCCGGGTGTGCGTTAAATATCACCAATAACAGCTTTAACTTGGCAAATAACCATGGAATAAGCGGGATAATCCACGGCTAGCTGTGTAATATCCCTCACATAAAACAGTCATCAGGATATATTTTTGAGTATATCTAAACACATCTGTATCTGAGACTTTGGGTGGTTCTGTTATGATGTCATGTTTACATCTGAATGCAGCGGAAGAACGTAGTCATGCCACACGCCTGGCATCTGCTGCAGCCGTTCCCATGACGATCCTGATGAAATACACGTCATAAGACTACAATACATGCATCACGGACTTGTGTCCTACAGTAGAAATGAAATCATATCTCTGATATCTTATGTGAAGCGTGTGAGACTGACCTGCACACAGTTGTGCTGATCTCAGTAAACGCTTGCTGTGCCTCAGGCTGCCTCTCTCCCACATACTGAACAGTAACATGGCCTGCTGCAGATCTTGATGCGTCAGTCTGCTGAAGTTCATCTGCAGGGTGCCGGCTATCTTCTTTAGAGCCGGAGATCTCTGGACGAGCACTCTGTCTCCAGAAAGGCAAAGGATTCTGGGAACAAAAATATGAATAGTGAATATAAGTTGATATAATAAATCTACATACTATTTGGGAATATAATTAGATCAATGTAAACATAAGAAGCTGCTTATAGATATTCGCATGGACACACCCAGCGGATGTTTACTCACCCCTCAATGTAAGCTGTTTTTGATATGGAGTGCAGCTTTGAAACATCACAGATGAGAACGATGAGCTGCCCGTGTGTTTCCATTAAACTGTCTGTGTAGATGAAATAAAAGCCTTTTCGTTTTTAAATCATGATTGTTTTATAAGAGCGCTTGCATACATACATTTAACAAGCACGTTTGTAATGAGCACTGAATTTGTTTGATTGTTTTTTACATTGATCATAACTAGCATTTGGATGACATGAGTTTCATTATAGAGGACATTTGGACAACAGGTGGGGAACCATGGTGTAAAATGAATTTATTACTAATTCACTGCAAACAATTCACTGCGATTCCTGTTTGCCTTAAAGTCCCTGTGAACCGGAACTCGCGATCGTTTTTACTTCCGTATTTTGACGCATTTTCGAGGGAAATTTCGAATGAGAAAACTAGTGGGTTTGGCTTTCGTTGCATTTTGAAATGGAACTGGCAGCAGACTGAAGGTTGGGGGGCGGAGTTAACGGACGCTCTGCCCAAGACGTCTAACATGCGTCATTTAAAATGAAGATAAAGAAAGTGCATTTTCAGATTTTAATTTGAGATTATGAGGGCAAACGCATTTTAAAAATAGAATGACCCACATTGATAAACTATTTAAAATAAACGCTGCAATATTTCATGAAAAAATAGGCATTGTCATTTTTTATTTCCGTGGGACTTTAACATTTTTAGTTATTTCAACTTAAAAAAATAAATCAACTCAAGTAAACTCAAGGAGAAATTCATTACGTTAACTATAAACTTTAAGGCAACCATTTTTTAATTGAACCAACAAAAAAAAGATGAGTAGCTTGGGATTTCTTTTTTCATTATTAAAACTAAATTGTAAAAATAAGGAATTACATAGACAGTTAAGTGTTGTATTTAAAGTCACAGATTTGTCAACGGGACAAACACAGTCATTTCTATTTCTGAGTTGACTGTAAATGACAGAGTCGGCGTGCTAAATAAAGTGTGTGTGTCATACCATCAGTATGTGGGTCAGTCTGTGGCAGGAACTTGACTTTGAGTATCAGCTGTGATGAATAGAGATCGACATCACCTCCCAGTGGATGATCCTGCTATTACACAACAAACAACAGTCCTGTCATTTCATTCTGTTTTATTCACACACATTCAGCATAATGATATAAATATATTCATCTATTAATCCTTTAAGTGACAGAGGACACATTTTTAATCATGACACGCAATTTTTTACAAGTTATCAAGTCTTTATTACTATGATAAAAATGATTATGAATTTGTTTATTATGAAAATTTCCACTTTCCAAATGTCCGTTTGGTGAAAAAATCACTTATAGGTTATACAGCACCCCACAGTGGAATAAAAACTCTAGGCTAACACCGTTGTTGCACTTTATAACTTTGTTTTGTGCATTTACTATCGTAATAGGCTAACTGTAAATCATAAAAATGTCTAACCCGGTAAAAAGTAGGCCTACATGTTTTTAATAAATTAACAAAAAATGTACATTTAGAAGACTTCATGTCACCCTACATCCGATCTCAAGAACGAGTTCAGTGATGAAAGTACCTTTGGAGTGAGCGTGTACCAAACAGAGTTCAGATGATCTGTGTTCTCCAGACGGATGAACGTCTCACCCAGAAACACCTTCTTCTTGAGTCCTCTCGTGTGCCAAACTAAGATGTGAAGAACACTGGTGACAAGCTCCTCACGAGCGACAACACACTGCAAACACAAGCCAACATTTACATCAACAGATGTGCCTTTGTATGACTTTATATCATATTATATTATTGCTACGTATATGATATTCTTTGTTATGCACAATATTTGTTTGTAACGTCGTCTTTTGTTCGCTTTCATTGTGTGCGCTCACCGTGAATGTTTCGTTGTAAACTGGGTTATTTCCCGTCTTGACTGTCGTTTTCATCTTTTGAGTCAGATTCGTCTTCGGGAGCAAGCAGATGGTCACATACCTGTGTGTGAACGACGGAAACGTGTTAAAGAAGTCTGTCTTGTGACATTTATCTGCACTTTAACCAAAACAACTTACGGATGACACTTCCTCTTTTTCATATCTCCATGCATCAGATTTTTGCAGGCTTTGACAGTTATCTCCAAACAGGACGTCTTGTAACCGATGGCAACCTGTATTTCTCCAGACACACTACTGGTGTTTTCAAAAGTCCCAAAATCCATACTGTTGATGTCCTGCACAAAACATGTTTTGGAATCGATTCATACAGTATTTCTTTCTATACATGAACATAATGAGACAAACATAAGCCTGCATGCGTTATCTTATCGACCGCAGCGTCTTATCAGATAGATGTCGTGCACACGTCTTGCAGAATTTGCAGATCTTGCAGAAGTGCGTTCGGTTATCAGACGAAAGAAAATGCGTATGAATAAACGTGAATACCCGCTGCTCGTCGCTGTATTCAGATGTGTGTGACACATTGTCATCTGTAAGGCTCGCTGAGCCGCTCTGATCTGAGCCGCTGAACATCGTCTGGGACAGGTTGGGTAAACTCGGAACTTTGCACAGCTGGAATGAAGAACAAACATCAGTTATAGAAAGCTTGAGATTTAGCAGATGGACGTGTTGTCTTAACACCATCAGTTATTTAAACTTACTTGTCACTCGTGGTTTTGCTACACTGATCTTATTTCTAGCGAAACCATACTTGTGCAAATGATATGAACATTTTTTGGTTTAGCTTTGGGTGTCGAGTCATCCACGCCTGGCATCAAATCAAAAGAGATGGAGTCTAATGCTGTACGACCTTGTTTGACCTCAACTATTTATTCAACCATATATCTCCATTCGAACATCAAGCGCAATGAAGGTCAACAACCTTTCGACACATCATCACATGAATCCATCCCTGCAGCTGATCATACAGAGACGCATATACACAACATCAATAGCAAACCGTGTTTATGTGTAACGTGATGTTTTCCCCGTAGTCATTCATCATAAGTGTTTAGACATCAGTCCTGTCTATCATCCGACGCGCGCACGACTAACTCGCATTTGACTTTCTGTTTGTGTTTGGCAAGTGTCTAATAATATAACCATTTATATTTTCTAATGTTCATATTCATTTGTGTTATTATTTCCTTGTATAATAATTGTATTCATATATTATTTGTTGAATGTTCATTTTATTCATATGTTGAATGGGTCCTGTAGATTAGTCACATATAAAGAAACCGTATGGTACATAGATATCCAGCAATTGAGCTTGGCATCGCAGTCTAAATTCAAAATGTTTAGCCAAGTAAAGATTTTTTGACTTGTGATCCGAAACAATCTGCAGGCGATGTGAACGTGTACCGGAAGTTTACTGCGGCACACGAACATGCACATGTGCAGTGTTTGTTTATGTTGTTGCTTTGAAACCGTCTTTTAGCTGAGGTCATGTGTACATTGATAAACGTCTATGCAGAAGATTTATACCTGCATGTTGATTTATATCATCTAAATTTCGTTGAAAACTTGACCACGGACTAAAATGTAAAAGTAAAAGTGACACTGTTACACTATTCATTTTCGAATGAAAGAAACAGTCGGTTCATACATTACTAGCTTTATCGATGGCGCTCTCCGATTGGCTCTTCCGGCCGGGGTTCTGCGTCAGTGCATGAACCACAGTCAGGTGACCTGCCCCCATACTCAAATCATTCTGAGATTTGGAAAGTTCTAGAATGGAGAACAAACAACATCAGATTTCACGAGAGGAATGTCACAAATATCTTCTTAATATGTCTAAAGAGTTTAAATGGAAACTTTTGCTTTAGTCTCGTTCGTGTCTCAGATGTCACAAATGTGTCTGTCGTTCGAGTTTCAGAAGAGATGTCAAACTGAGCTCAGATTCTTCAAGTCAATATGATGGGAGATCTCGATTTGAACATTTCTCTTCGGATTGACTTAAATCCAGATTATTTTACCTTTCTACATTCATTTGACACCGTTTAAACTACTTTAGGAGAAACATCTGGACCACGGTTGGTATTTGAATAAAACCACGAAATTGAGAGCTCCATCAAATCTCCTGAGCTAGGAAAAAAAACTTTTAAAGTGTGTACGCCATCTTTGACAAAAATCATTCCATAGATGCAATGCTGTTGCCAAAGATTTTACAGTATAAGGCGTTGCACAATATGTAAAAAAAGTATTGCAAAAAGTTGTCCGATTTCAAAATCTCAAAAATGATCTTTTTTTAAGTTTCAGCGAGTTTTCACAGCAAGGGTTTCAAGTAGCATCTCTTACTTTTTATGTGAGTGCTGACAGACACCATCAGGTTTTCCATGGATTTAGTAAAGGGCTTGGATGTTTTGAGGTCCTAGACGTACGCAACCACACAAATGCACAAATATTAGGTGAATTGACTACAAAAAAGAAGAACAAACAAATAATAATCGTGTCATTTACCTCCAGTCTGTGAAATGAGTATCTCACAGGAGCTTCATAAAAGGGAGGAGGAGTGGGAGGCACGACTCTAATGCAACTAAAACATCAAAAATATGATTCAAACGATTAAAGACGGCCACACGAGCGTGTATCAAAGCAAAGTTTATTGACCGTTAAAAAATAGAAATAAAAAAGAAAATAATATAATGCGGTCACCTAAACTGTTGACAAGACTGCAATAGTTTGTCTCCGGTGGTCTCGTGTCTGTTTTCTAAACCAATACAGCAAACGGTTCAACTTCGGCAACACCACAAATGTACAGTACAGTACACAAAAAGTGTCATTCGTGTAATGTAATGCATATGTCATTTATAATAAAAGCAGACATACCTTCGGGGAATTTCTTGGCTTGCTGTTCCAGAAACCATTCACCAGATTTGATCTTAAATTCCCTACAGAGATAATATTTCATATATTATTATTCTTCTAAGAACCCAAGTTGCCTCAGTGATTCAGGTTCGGAAATGAACGGGCTTTGTGTTTACCTGTACGCGTGACACACGGTGCACTTCCAGTCCTGCGCTGACCGGACGACCCGACACTTGTCACAGATGCGGTGACTGCATCCGCAGCACACAGATCCGCAATCCCAAAACTGTCCTAAAATCCGCCGACATCTCGCGCACGACCTCTGACCGTACGGCCGAGCGAAGCTCTGGGTGCCCTGCCCGCAGATGTTCTGCAGTTCTGTCCTTAACCTCCTAAAAACACAAAACCCATATGCTTTATTGTTCTGCACAATTTGAATGGAAACTATTATGGTCCCTCTCTCTTGGGTAAATCGATTGGTTTCCATTCAAACCATTTAGAAATTCCTTTTTTGTAGTGTGTGTTGGGCATTATTCCAGTTCGAATTATAACATCGCATCCATCACATACCAGAAGAACCATTACAGTCTCCATTACAGCCAGTACAAATCCCTTTAAAACCATTATAACTTCTTTAATTGTTTCTATTGTTTTTCAGCCAGCTAATGGTTTATAATGGTTTGTAATGGAAACCAATTTTCCAAGCAGAATGTACCTGATTCTCTCGGCTTCAATGGTTCTCAGTGCTTTATCTCGTCTCAGAACCTCCAGGACACGTTCGCTCTCCAGAGCCTGAAATAGCTCCAGATCTGTGGTGCAGAAGCGATGTTCTAACTTCATTTCGTCTCCGGGGTCGGAGGGTCCAGCTCTGCTAAGAAAACGATGAAATAACTGTAAGCAGGACAAGAGTTTCAAATGATGCTGCTCGTCTGAACGACTACACAATGAAGCAGTGGTTGGACAGAGTCAAGTCTGACTCAGTCAGTTCCCACGTTTCGCTTTTGATCATTTACGTGAAGTCTCTGTGATGAACCGAAGGGTTATGTGGGAACCCACAAGGTCCGGACATGACAGCTCAGCGTGAGGGGCTTCAACTGAAAGACCCACTTCCAGGAAACGCATACTGTATGATACACGCCACTGAGAAAACTTCACACAGATCAAAATCGATATACTCAGATATTCTTCTGGTGTTTTGACTTTCTTTAATCTTCAAATCGCGTGTTTGAGATATGCATGCTATTGAGATGCATGTGTAAGACTTCCAAGTATCAATGTTAAAGTCAAACACAGAAAACATTACACTGCTTGATTTATAATGCAAATGATAATAAATGACACATATGTAAAGTTGAAATGCTTACTTTTGATCCAGTTCGATGTTACAGTTCAGAGATACAATCACAACCCTTTTTAAAGAGACAGACGCACGTCACGTCGCTTCCTTCCTGAAGAGATGATTATGACAGCAGCCCAGTAAAACTGAAACCAGCACAAACCACCGGCCGGTCTGAGGTCCTGAAGAACCTGAAGGGTCCCATGACACGACTCATTGCTGTAAATGAAAAAAACGGATTTTTGAGAAATACATACGTCAGCGCTGTTATATCTGCATGAAGTTTATGAAAACTTCCTGCGTATTGGGTAAACTTGTTGGTTGATTTGATTACTACTACTAAAACAATTCAAGAAATATGCTTTTACTTAACTAAACTCCAAAACCCTTTACCATGTATTGGATTTAAAGGTTACAATGGGAATTGATTTAGTTTTACTGGAAACTGTAATGGTGTCAACTAGAGATGCACCGATGCTTAATTTCTCCACCGATTTTTCAGAGTGGCATCTGTCAATACCGATCCTGAAGATCACATGAATATTTCTTAACTTTCTAAATGTTATTCATTCATATAACAACTATTAATATTGAACGTTAAACTGGTGATGTTTCTTAACATTTTCTATATACGGAGCACAAAGCATCGCATTTTCTGCCCTCTATTGATTGACAGGATATATCGGCCCGATCATCGGCTGTTTTTGAAAGTGACCTATTTGTCAGTTCTGGTGACCCTGACCCTGAAAAAAAGAATAGAAACTATTATATGAGTTTTAATGGTTTTGAAGGGATTTGTGTTAGTTTTGATGGAAACTGTAATGGTTTTACTGGTATGTGATGGATTCTACAAAAAAGATTTTTTGTAATGGATTTAATGGAAAAGCTAATGGTTTATAGTGGTATTTTAATGAAAACCGTTAAAATATAATGGTTTCTGTTGGGTTTCTATTGTTTTTTTTCCAGCGGTTGTTTATTTTGTTCCCCGCTGAATAAAAAACAATAGAAACCATAAAACGGTATAAAGGTTTTAAGGGTATCAAAAGGGATTCAAATTGGTTTTAATGGAAACTGCAATGGTTCTACTTGCATGTGATTGATTCAATTGGTGGGATGTTAAATTCTATTGGAATAATGCCCAAATAAAACTACAAAAATACATTTTGTGATGGTTTTAATGGAAAAAGTGATTTTATTTTATTTTAGCTAATGGAAACCATCAGAATTTCTGTAATGGTTTCTGTTGGGTTTCTATTGTTTTCTTAATGTAATATCAACTCATTGTAAGCAAGATGGATTACAGGTTTTGACACGCAAATAAATGCACGACAAACCATTAACCCAAACACAACACATAACTCCAATAATACATGTTAAGCAGATTAATAGTTTTCCTGCCTACAGTGATACTTCAAGGTAACAAGCAGCACAACACAACTGTGAAATACTTCATCATTCTTTATCATAATATGGTCCACGAGAAAACTGCTCCAGAATATAAACCAAAAGACAATCAACGAAAACCCCTTCTTCTTAAACACACAAGGCACTGTACAGTTGGTTTTTCTCAAATACAAATGTAGTAACGAATAAAACTTAATATCAAAACTGACCTGAGAACATGATATTCTGCCATTAAAGGCTCGGTTAGCCCCAAAATGAACATTTGTTCATCATTTACTCATCCTCGTGTCATTTCAAACTTGCATGACTTTCATTCTTCACGAGAACACACCAGAAGGTATTTTGAAGAACGTTGATAACCAAACAACATTGAACCTTCCATCGTATGAACACAAAATTTCCCCAAATATCTTCTTTTGTGTTCCACGAAAGTGTCAGTTACAGGTTTTGAAGAACGTAACGGTGAACAAATGATGAAAGAAGGTTTATTTCTGTAATGCAACAAATATACCACTATCATTCATTAAATCATTTAGGAAATGGATCGGACGTTTCAAGAGTATCTGTTGGATTCTTTGTAGGGCCAAAAACAAACAAAAAGCATTGTGCATTGACAGCCGAAGTGTGATTCCTGCGGTGAATGTGGCTTTCCTGTTGTTTGCAGGAACATTCTGATGCAGTTTATTTCTTGGCCTGGAGTTCTGGAATTGGCTGAAAGCAGAATCAACCACAAATCACTAACATGTGCGTGTAGAAAACCATTGGGCAACAGTTTCTACACCAACCGGTACTTCCCCACTTATAAAAAGATCCCTCCAAATCTTAAAGTAGAGACGGCAAAATGTCAGCAGATGAAAGAGATTCTGGTGAAGTGTAATGATCTGTTCTGTTCATGACCGGCAGACACATTAAAATGAGCTCAAGGTTCACACGCCTCTAAAATGTTTTGAGCAGAGTCTTCAGCTGTAAAGTTTCGATAACAGAAATCCTGTCGTGGTAAAAGCTCAAGCCCGTCAAAAGCTCCACATCTCTGATTCTCGCCGCGTGAAACCGAACCCAATCTTGGACCCATGAAAAGTCTGTGCCGTTCTGTGGAAATAAATAATAAAACCGCATGAGAACATTGAAAAAAGAAATCTACTGGGAGATGTATTATAGGCGATTACATACGTGACATGTTTCTGAGTGATCAGGTCGATGAGGTAGAAGGAAAGCTGAAGCATCCAGCGGACCTTCACATCCGAGGACAGGCAGCCCGAGGTTCTTACAGCTAGTCAGAATCACAAAGAAATGTGTAGGGATGGGCGGCCCATTTCTGAAAGGAGAGGAAGTGCATTGCATTCATGCATTTTGCTTTAATACAATGTAACACGATTCAAGCTTTAGACTTTATAAGCATGTCAACCCTTGGGATCCGAACCCATGACCTCACAGTTGCCATCTGTACGTTGTATCACTCTGAATACTGAAGAAGTGTAATGTTGTACTGTGTGCACTAACAAAACAAACACATTTGGCCACCAGGGGGCAGTAAGTCGGATGACGTGTGCCCAATGGACTTTGGTGAAAGTATCAAAAGTCATGTATGCACAATTTTGACTTGTGACATGAATCAGGTATACCCTTTGATGTTTTTGTGAAACAGTTTTTACTTTTTTAGAAACGTCTTAGTGTTTATACAATGGAAGGAATGGTGTTGTTTGGCTATCAACATTCTTCGAAATATCTTCTTATCTACCAGTTCTATCTTTGCAGAAGAAAGAGGTGAACTCTAAACTAAATCTGGTCGACTGATACATTTGCAGATCAGTAGGGGTTAAATGTTGAAAACTTACGGTGTTCTCTTGTTTGTGAAGTCATAGATCCCATCGAAGTCCACATCGAATATGGGTCCACTCATGACATTGACCCCGTTCAGCTCTCGTGAAAGATTCACCAGCAGAAGATTGTGAAAGTGATCCCAAATATCTGCCGCAAAAACAATAAACAGTTAGGACATCTCGGTGACGCTATGAGAGAGAATGAATGCAAACATTGTGGAATGACTTGACACGAGAAGACAATACAATGAAACTAAATGATATCTCAAGTAAAGTTATAAGCACCATTATTGACTGTTTCATCGGCCCAAAGAGAACTGTTTTTAGCAATAATATGACCATTTATTTCACATTAAATGTAATTCATATGCATTTTCTATTGTGCTTTAATTATATTAAATAAGATTAAAACTACTCGACAGTTCTTGAATCTTTACGGCGGTCTACCAGAAGTTAAGTTTGGGCCACAACGTCGGTTTATGTTGTTGCCATTGAAACGGTTTATGGTGGAGAATGTCCCCTATAATTCCTTCTGAACGTTTTAAGATTATTCACGCTTGTCTTTTTTTATTTGCTACATTCTGCAAATTGGTGAAAATGATTTGAGGCATAACCTGCTGTCTCCAAAACATGCGCATGCCAGTAAAGCAAATAACCAGTTTAATGTAATAATTGTAAACTTGAGTAAGAGATAATATAAATTCATGGTTACAGTAAAATGAAATGATCTCATGTATGGATGTCATGGAAATGTAATGGATAATGTTTACATTGATCTAAACACGGAATAAATAGAGCGTTTACCATACGCAGGTGTTGAAATTACAACTGAAGAGAGTCTGAAGTTAAAACATACAAAACATACAATCCTTTAGTCCACAGGATCATCAGTCACTTCATAAAAACAAAGCCGGACATGAACGTTATACACGATTCACTACGATTTATCCATAAGTGTAATATATATATACTATCTATAAGTGTGTAACTGAATTACAAAGTTATCACAAAAATGTGTATCTGTATATTGTTATTACACAACAAATAAACAAATAAATATGAATACAGGTGTATTAAGTTTTAAATAAGGAAAGGTTGGATGAAAAGGCTGGTTAACATGGTCCAGTCAGCTCTATATAATACTTCTCATTATATTACAGCAGAACTTGAGACAGTGATTTATTTTTCTATGACGTTTAAAACATGAAATAAAAAAAATTCATTCCACCCTTATGACATCACCAACCAGAAATGACATCATTTATCTTTTTTTAACAGCGCTGTGCAGAAACAGGCCAATAATCATATTTTCTATTCTATTTTTGTGTAATTCCATTCTTTGCCATTATTGTTCTGTATCTTTATATTTAGCAGCAAATGTATATTTTATTGTATTGAGTTTGTGAAGAAATAGTTCGTTTTTAACTTTGCCTGTACACTGTATTTGCACATATGACAAAACATTCTTTAGAATTTGAATAATAAGTTCATATTTATATCTGTATTTTATGCGGTTATGTAAAAACATTTTTTTCTGAATTTCCTCTGGTGGACATGTAAAAGTTCGTAATCCTTTAATGTACAGATTGAGCCAAAAATAAGGACATGTGGACTGCATACTAATAATAAATCTTTGCTCTATAGTGCCACTAATAGGGAATAAATATAAGCAAATGTTTTATTTTACAATGCTCTAAAGGAGACATAAAGGTTATTTTTTAAGATCTAAAGCTTTATTTTTGATAACAGAGTTAAGAGAGGATGCTAAGTGTTATGGGATGAGAGAGAGAGACAAAAAAGGAGCCATTACATCCATTTTTGGATAAACGGGGCCCACGAGGCTACTGCCGGCAACAGAAATAGTCAAGTAGAAATTGAACTCTCTGAAATTGTAGAACCAGTGATCAAAGAGAAGAAAGGAGGGAGTGCCCCAGAGGAAATGATGGGTCTGAACTAGACAGACAATCCAACTGGCTTTCATTGACCTTTGAAATATACAACTCACGGTGGGAGACCACGTTCCTTTTCCCCAAAACAAATACAAAACGTAGCCGTAGAACATATGACATCATGAAACATAATGCTGTTGTATTTGTACTTCTGCACTTGCAGCTTCAAGTACCAAAGAAGATTCTTGCCTTTGCAATAACGCTGTTTCTGAAATAAGAGAGTTCAGTTGGTGTAGTGTTGTAGATGTGTGTACCTCTGAACGCAGGAAACATTGGCACCATATTGCTTGTAATTAAAGAGTCTGACTCAGTTCCTGTGGGGCTCAAGTCTGACAGAGAGAGAGGAAAATATTACGAGAGAAAATCCCCATGGCACTTTTTTTTATTTCATTGCATCAGAAAAACACCAGGTCACAGTTGTAGTCTCAATTCTCATAGAAAAAAGATGTAGAACTGAACTCACTTGGCGGATGCAGAAGGCCAAAGGTCAGCGTTGAATTGTTCTTGTAGGAGGAACAGGACGGTCTGGCGCTGGCCTGCAAACGTACATCAGCACGCACACATGTGTTCACCGGCGTCTGCACGCTGACCTTTATTCACCACACAGACAACAAAGAGAGAGAGACAGCAGCCATCAGAAGAAAGTGTGTTTGTGTGTTCTCAAACACACATGAGATCCAATAAACTCATGAATGCTAAGTGCCACGTCTCTGAACATACGGTAAAGGGGTGATTTCTCAGACAGGGATTATTTTAAACCATGACTATGCTTTATTAGTGGACGATCGCACAGAGTGCCTTGAAAACGCTGCGTCTTCAGTTGGCTTTTCAAACAGAGCAGCACGCAGCGTTTTTTTATGTCGCTAGGCACAACCGAAACAGCTGCACTGTCAGTCAAGGCACTTTGTTTTTCAGTGCTGGCATGCCGGTCAATGGCGGCTTTCCCTTTAATACCAACGTCTACTTCACAGAAACATAGTGTGCAAAATCCATGGAAAGCATCTCTACTGCTTTTTGATATGACTTCTTGGTCTTTTGTCCATTCCGGACTAAATGATGTCGGACGTTTCGGCATGTTAACGTTATGATGTGACGTAGCCAGTACGTGGACTCCACCTCCGCTGCGTCCCAATAAAGGTTTTAGAGCGCGTTTTTTAAGGCCGATTCAGCGCAACTCCGAAAAGGAGGACACATGAGTGTCCGGCTTGAGGCTGCGCCGGACGCCGTACAGGGGGCTTAAAATCCACACTGTCCGGCCAAAATCCAGACGTATGGCCACCCTACTGCAGTCTCCGGACGTTTCAAGTAACTGCAAAATTCCGTCACCACAACTTGGCAACTAGGGTTTGGCAACTACAGCTCAAATAATAGTCTCATGCTGAATCATTGAAGCACCAGTTCAACAAACAATCCTTATCTTTTCTGTATGTCATGCCCGGATAACGTTACCTCAACCGAAGCTTGTCTTTTTCAAAAGATTGCAAAAACAGAAGCTGTGGCTTGCAGTATATGCTTTAGAAGTCAGTACAGAGTAGGGGTGTGACAATATATCGATATGGCGATGTATCCTCGTCCTTCTCTGTGCGATACGAGAATCGATATGCTGTGCCAAATATCTGTCTTTTAATTCATTAATAAAACTAGACGCTCTAAATATATGTCCAAGCATTATTACATCATGGCTCCAATGGGTGCACGCAAACGTATACAAACACGTCTGAGAAAGAAGTTTAGGATTGCATGTAAAAAAATATATGCTCCTTGCAAATGTGTAAATGAACTTTAATGTTTTTAGATTTTTTAGATCAGTTGCTGTACTCAAATGGTTAACAATAAGCTGTTTCCAGGTTTAAATAAGTGGCTGTTAAATTTAGAAATGTGCCCGCATAAACATTTTAAATGTGTCAGTTTACAAAGATAAGGTTTTAATTGAAGCATAAAATGTTACATTTACTTGAAATGTTACTCCTGTTGGTAATATATTTATTTACCTACTGAAAAAGCTTCAATAAAGAGACAAATGTTGTTTTCATAGTTAGCCAGATATTGTGATATGAATACATTGATTATCGTAGCATCGTCACATTATGATAATATCCGTATCGTATCGTGAGGTACCTTGTGATTCCCACCCCTAATGCAGAGAACATTTCATTTAAATGTTTTATTTTGGTTGGCTGATAAATTTGGGCTAGCATAAATAGCATAGTTATAAATCTAAATATAACAACGCAAACCACAAAAACAAGGCATGTAGTTCAGAGCCGCCCGGGCAATGCTCTGAGATCTGGATGACACTGAATCTGGGATTCTCTCTTTGTTCGGCACATATAATGACTGACAGCATCTCTCTCGTTTCAAGTTATTCTTGAATTTAAGTATTCATTTTAGGGTCTCAGACAGTATGAAATGGTTTTTACTCTGTGGAAACAGGTGGAGTTCAGAGGTAGAGCTCACGTCCCACTGGACATCATAGGAAAATACTGAAGAAATCCTCCCGCTGGGGAACACAGTGGCAGTTTAGAATGAGCGCTTGTGTGAAACTTCCTCCCACACCTGACAATAAAACGACTTTAAAGGATCAGTTTAACGTAAAATGAACATTCTGTCTGGAGTTACATCCCAAGACTTCAAAAGCCACATGAAAGCTTTGAGTGAGAAACAGATGTCCTATAGACCTCCTTAGATTAAGATATACGAACCGACGATTTAATGTATAAGCATGTCTCACCGTTGCATTCAGCGAGTATGAGACCCAGAGAGGCATGAGAGTGTTTCTGCTGTACGCTGTGATGTATGAGGTGTGCTGGAGGATACAGTAATCTGAACCCTCCTGAAGAACCCGCGGGACACCAAACGGCAAATGAACACCTTTCACACTAGAACCTGAACAGAAGTCACTTTCTTAGAAGCTTGATACATATTTGTACTTATAACTTTACAGTTTTCTCAACAAAGAAATCTTTTTTTCGTTATTCCTGACAAACAGTTCAACTCACTGGAATGTGTGTCGATGAGACGCTGGTTGAGACGGTTCACCTAAAACACATCAGACAAATGTAACACTGTATTAAAAATAAGACACAAAAGAACTTTATGCAAAACAATATACTGTAATCATATAATGGTTAAAAATACAGTGCCAACAAAAAATATTTGGACACAAACACTTGGAAACTTTAAATTACGCTGGATAGATAACAACATGCCAACAAATGACGCAAGCAATGTTAAAGGGATAATTCAGTCCTGTATGACTTTTTCTTTTGTGGAACACGAATGACATGGGGAAATAAATTATAACATAATTACATTTCTGGATGAAATATTCCTCTAATACAGTATATCCTCATTTAACACCCAACAATGGAAAGGAGAACCTCACGAGTAGGGAGGAAACCTTGGGTGTAACCAAAACCAAGTATCTTTATCATCTAATAACAGGCAGTTCAAGAGAACCAGCTTTACACCATATTAAGCAGTGAAGTCATGAGACTTCGTACGAAATGTCCACGTTTAGTTTTGGAGAAAATAAAATCAATCCATTTTTCAGGTGGTATGTTCTTTTATGTTGCACGGTTTTGAATTTGCTCATGAACTTGAGATTTGGAAAACCAACGAAACAGCCCTGCAACGCATTTTTGTATTGTAGTGCTTGGATTAAAACATGGTGATGTCACGACATGACAAATGATGCCAACCTCTGCCTCGGTGAGAGAGTCACATGTGCAGCCGCGGGGGTCGAGAACGGACCCGCTGCCAGGGGAACACGTCGCTGGAGCCGAACGCTCTGCGGGGTACACCGGCCGGTGCGGCGGGTTCTTCAGCAGATGGTTTAAACTGCCATGCGTGCCGTTATTGGGTGCGGGAGGAATACCTAATAAGTCTAAACAGAGACAAGAGATAAAGAGTTAAAGCTACGGCATTAAAGCAGGCCATCGGATAAAAAAATACATCATCTGGTGTATATAGTCTTCATTACTCAGGAGTCGGGTGAGAAATCCTACATCTTATCAAACCGTTATCACACGTCACTGAACTTACCGCATAGGAGATTATAAACTTCAATGTTCTCAAAGGGAGCCACAGTTGTCTTATAGTTCAGTGAGGGTCCATATCCAATAAAAATAGTCTGCAAACATGGAAATGAATCATCATTTTAATAAACACTTAAATTACACTTGGCATTTGCAAACATCATAACTATCTGGTGGTTTCTAGAACCATTTGAAGTCATTCAAAATATCTTGCAAAAGTGCCTCCAAGCATCTTAGGGATGTTGCCACAGCTCTGATGTATTCAGCGCGACACCAAAATCTCACTTGATTCTTACAGTTAATGCTGAAGAATCTTTGTAAGTCTGTACTGATATTTACTTCTAAGGCAACAGGACGACAACAAACATCTTGAAAACATTTCTGTTGAAACATCTAATGTTTTTGTGCAGTACATGTACATCAAATACACTATAAAATAAACTGTTTTTAGTCACAAATGTTTGTCAAACAAGTAACAGACTTATTCATTATTCATCAAAATTCATTAACAATATTTACCATATCTTATGTGCACAAATTTTAGATTTGTAATTATTACTATTATGAAAAAAAATCCTTAAAGGGGGCACCTAATGGGGTCCCGGATCCACCAGCCACTCCTTAATTCAAGCACATGTTTAAATATATACTGTGTATACAAATTCAAACAGACGTTTTTATGTCAGTTTTAAGTGATTTAAGATGGGGATTTTATGCAGGCTGAAACACCATGATAAAAGATTTTGGTGAAGCCCTTTAATAACTGGGTTCAGGACAATATTCCTACTGGTCCTCTCTGATGATGATGCAGACACACCCCGCCTCCCAAACATGATTGAGCGGTGCGGTTAACTCCCCATAAATTGCCCAGAAGAGCTCCAAAAACACAGAGTGCAGTTAAATATAAATCACAGCACATAATACAGATGATGTTTGTAGTCACATACAATCACATTCGACTCTCATCTGACTGAAAACACAGAACCTTTGAGTCTGAGAGCTTAAGACACCATCACTGTTCAAATGTTAAATGTAAGGTTATTGCTGTCCGTTTTGTTTAAATGTATGTCATTTTCCTCAAGTCACTAACATTGATGCCTCTCTAGATTTTCTATGAGAAGTATTTGTGAGCCTTCTGGCTGCTTTAGACAACCACATAAACACAGACGTAAGGAGTAACGCTGCAGACGTCACACAGACATAAATAAAGAGTCCAGACGGAGCTTTACAGGAACTTTTCTCTTAGTGTGAATCCGATAAAAGTTCACATGAAGGCCACGTCTGGATTTTTCACGGTTTCTGGGAAATGAACCCAAAGCCTTTAATATGAATTCACTTTATGCCCAAACGAATGACTCGCTCTTTAAAGCTCATTATATTCCTAAATACAGGTTCGAGCAGAGATGAAATGTCAAACTGAGTTTTGACCAGATCGGGAATGAACTTTGGCAGCTATGACAGATCAACAAATATTAAACAGAATTTTGAGGATAATCCCCTATTTTGTGGCTCAGGGCTGATGTTGACCGGGTTAAAGTCAGGTTGTGAGAAACAGATACTGCAATTCTGACACCCATTTGTACTGAAGATCCTGTTTCTAATAACATAATTATTAATAAAAATAAAAAAACGACTACTACTGTGCTTCACAAAGAATCTTTTCTTATATCCACCTCTTTCACAAAGCACAAAATTACCCATAACGCCTTGCGGATGCGCGTAGGGCTTATGCTTTAGACTTCTGGTTCGCCACTTGATCCCATTACCAAATGATCTTAAAAGCTTTTAAACGGACATTGTAATACTTTTGTGTCATTTAAAACGGCATAATGTCAAAGAGCAGAATATACGTCACCTGCTGTAATGCCGCCCTCCATGAAGACCTCAAGAAAAAGGATGATGTTCATCATACTGTGTCACTTTTGTATAGTATGCTGTGTGCACATTTGTTTTGTATTTATAAACACATACCCTGACATACACATATTTAAGATAAATACATGTTTATATATAATTCAAACGATATATTAGTATATCCATGGGCAATTCCAGCATTATGGACGTGACATAAAAACGATCAGAGAATCTGTTTGTATTTGACTTAACCCTTGTTGATAGAGTTTAAACATCAGACAAATATCAGTCTATGCACAGGTTTTCTATTTGAAAAAAGGGAAATAAACATTAACTGTGAGTTAAAATGGGCAAACTTTAAGCGATGATACCCAACAAATGCAGAAATAAAACCGACCTCCGAACCACCAAATGTTAAGCTTTAGGTGCTGTATAGTAAAAACCTTCAGTTAAAACTGATCATTTTCACGGAATTGCCCACATGCATATATTTCCTCAATATTTATACTGTGTGTGTGTTTATAAATACAAAATAAATATGCACAGTACACAGAGATATATTATGTAAACGCAAACCTTTAGGTTGGATGCGACTAACCGTTGAACAGCCGTAATTTTCACGAACTAATTTGAACTTGTATTAAGCATCAGTGATACATCCATAATAGTTTACTAGCCAATGGTGAATTTTGGACACACGTGTGGATTTACCTTGTGTTTTAAATGAATCTATTTCCATCTATGATGCAACTAACCTGCATGTTCTTAAACACATTATCAGATCCATGGAAGCCCCCACTGCAGTATTTAAGTTCACTGCGTTTCCTGAAAAACAAAAAGTAGTAGAAAAACGCAGTTTGCTACTGGAAATACCAAGTGCTAATTTAAAAGACACAAACTGATCCCTGTGCATCTAAGCGTGTAAGGTTAGTAAAACAAACACGGTCTTTTAAACACATGAATACAATCATGTTAACGGTTAAAACTACGTCACCTTTTGATTCAGGTGTGAAATATTGTGAATGAAACACTTACAGCGCCGCCTGCCACTGCGGCTGCATGTACAGATGAGCTCGCTCTATACGAACGTGTTTGGCAAAATGAAAGCGCTTGGGCAGGTGCTCCTTCAGATACGGTCTCATTGGCTGATTCAATATCCGACACTTGGAAGGAAAAAAAGCAAGAAATAATGAGAAAAAGATTGAGAAACGCAATGAGAACAATCTGAGAAGAAAGACTACAGAGCTGTGTTTCCCGAAACAGACAGCAGAACATTAGTTGACCACATAACCTACTGATAAACCTACTTCATTCAAGTTTGTTATGTGAACGATAGAATCGAATAAATGTTTGATGATCTTACAAGGACGAATCGAAACTGAATCGGGAAAGCCAGCTTAAGTATGTAAACAGAATGTGACGTTCATACCGAGAGGTTTTTCACCAGACCTTCATAATCGACTGCATGATGAACACAGGAACAGAAGAGGTTTACATTTAAACATCATCGCAGAGATGAACTTTTATTAATGTATGATATGCATTAATCATTCAGGAAAGACTTGCAGGAGAAGAATTCATCAGGCAGACGTTTCGGACGGACCCGTGCCGCAGGGCCCTGGATGACGGTGATGTCATCGACGTTTGTCAGATATTTGGAGACGTACTCGGCTTTATCACACGACGCTTCCTCCATGCCTGCGTGTTTAAAATGCTCCTTCTCTTATTATGTTATTCAAACATCAGTGATTTAACGGAAGCGCATCATTGACACGTTCAGTATGGAATACCGGACATTATATTTCATATTAATATACAGCATGAAGTTATAAAGAAAAGGGGCAGTGCTCACCGTGATCAGACAGCAGAATCACATTGACACATCTGTGCAGCTGTCTCTGTTTGAGACCCTCCATCAACAGACCAATCGTTTTATCAACATTCAATAAAGCTTGAATAACCTGCAACGTACAGATGTGACGTCGCCGTTGTGAATGACAACACGTGCTTTCTTTCTTCAACACAAGGTATTTTAAACAACGTTGGTAGCCAGACAACACTGAACTCCATTGACTTCCATTGTATGAACACAAAAGCACATTTCTCAATATATCTTCCTTAGCGTCCAATTACGAAAAAATCACATACAGGCTTCAAAAGAATGAATGGATGATGGCAGAATTAAGATTTTTGGGGTAATAAAACATTTTAAAAATCCACACGTGATCCGGCTTTACCTGGCTACTCATTGGTCCAAACTGATGTCCAGCAGAATCAGGTTCTTCCATGTATAATGTGTACAATTCCGGCCTAAAAGAAAACATTCAATGTTTTTTCCTTCACATCGCACAGACATTGAGATTGAAAAGAATACAAATTATCAAAACAACAGATGATGGTTAAAAATAATGAAATAGAATTACCTCTGTTCTTCAGGCAAATTCAACCAATCAAATATCTTTGCCACCCTGTTGTCAAATAAAATGCTCCTAAAAGAAACGAAACAAAATATTTGCTCATTGTATGAGACTGGAAGAGGAAAATCTCATTTTATGATAGTTAAACATCTTTTATTGTGTACACTAAACTTCATTCCATTTTCGTATGAAGTCAAATCAAATGAGCTTTATGAGTCAGTTGAACTTAAATTATATAGAGAACTGGTTAAATACAACTAGATTTAGTCAATAATTTAAGTGCAACTGACTTTTGAAGCGAATGGGATTTAATTAATTTAATTAAAAATGACATGTTTTTTTGCGGCTTACACCAAACATCCAATTCTAACCTGGTACTTAAAGAGACGGTACACTTAAAATTCTGTCATCATTTATTCACTCTCATGTCATTCAAAATCTGTATGCGAGTCTTTCTTCAGCGGAACCCAAAAGAAGATATTTTAAGAAATGTGATAGTGGTTTTGTGTCCATACAGTGAAAGTCAATGGGGACCAATGTTGTGTGGTTACCAACGTGCAGTTTCACATGCAGGTTTGTCATGACATGAGGGTGAGTAACTGATGAAGGAACTTCCATTTAGGGGTAAAATTATTTAAAAAGTGTTGTGACTTACTGCTTGTTTTGTTCTATTGAAATCCAGTGGATATCAATGACGATCCATGTTTTGGTGTAAACACTCACCTGTTATACATCATCCAGTAATCTGGGTATTTTCCATTGACTTGCACATCAGATCCCGGCCAGAAGAAGGTGGCGGTTTTAAGTTTGTGTTTCATGGCCGTGAGCCAAATCTGCAGACAATCGCAGGAAAAATGCATTGAGTATACCTGCCAACGAGACAAAAGATGCCCTGCAGAAAAGAGATAAGTGACCGCCAACAGTGCCACGGAAGAAACGCCCTTACGAAATTTACACAATAAAACCACAAGTCGCTTTGGCAATAGTCTATGAGACATCACTTTCACGGCAGTCAAGTGCATATTGTATTCCGGTAAGGAACTTGATGACTAAATCCAGCTTCCCATATCTTTTCAAGGAACAACTGTTAGCGCAACACGGTCAAAGAAGAAAGCTTAGAGTCAGCAACCGCAAATCCAGTCGCTGTAATCTAATGTCAACATTTTTAAGATCAAGACTTAATGAACACTGCATATAGGAATTTATTGTGTGTCTGATATTTGACTTGTGTTTTGACTTGCATAACCTTTTATGTTTTACTTATAGTCAATGTTTTCTTGTACAGCTTCTTTGTAACAATGGAAATTGTAAAAAGCGCTATATAATTGTTATAATTGCTTCCAATGTTTCCTCATCTGTAAGTCGCTTTGGATAAAAGCGTCTGCTAAATGACTAAATGTAAATATAAATAAAGCTGACTAAACAAATCCTTTAATCCCCATATAACGGTACTCAGATAAAGATGATGATAAAACTAAGACAAGTAAAAATATTAGTATTGCGTTGTTTAGTAGACATGAGTTCTTTGCAGTTTTAAAGATCTGCAAACATACGGTGGCCTATTTTTAAACAGTTCGTCCAGTTTACAGTATTTTGCAAAGTATCGTCATTTAGTATCTGAGAGAAATGTTGCCACTTATTCACAGAATGAAACTAGGTAGTTAAATAATTTATAGCGATCTCTTGTTTTTCTTGCATCTGTAAAAAATGAAGATAATTTACTATTCATGGTCTGTCGTCTGTGTTTTGGTAAAATGGTCAAATTTTAAATAAAAATATTGTTTCTATTTACATTTATTTGCAGAAAATGAAAACGGGAGAAACAGATAGAAAAAAACTGAACAAGATGCTTTGTACTTTTTCAGACCTCAAATACTGCAAAGAAAACAAGTTCAGGTTCATTTAACTTTTTATGTGATGATCTGGATTTTTCTCACAGTTTTCACGGATCTTGTCATGCTGTCAGTATTTCACATTGCTGTTGGATGACTTCATGACACTCCCGAGGTTTCATTTTGATATTCAACATACACTGGACTGAAATGGACCACAATACATCTAGAAATGCTGATTTAATGAAGAATTGGAATGCTCTCTTATATTTGACCAGAGGTGTATATATGTATATATGTATAAATAAGCATGTACTCACTGGTTCACCTTGATACCATGATGGATTGAATTTCTCGTCCACTCTCAAACTGAAGTAGGCATTGCGAGTCACATCATACATTTTGTTGTCCACGATTCCATGAGATTCTGGATAAAGACCCTTTAAAAAAAAAACAATTTGACACGTCAAAAGCTGCACACTTCCGTTTATTCATGTGGAAACAGTTGGTTGATAACGCATGAATCTTGAGGAAAAGAAACTCTGTGGGATCAGAGCTCTGCTAACAGATGTGTAACACAACTAAATAATTTGGACTGTCAACGAAAAAGTTGAGTATTTAAAGTGGCAATTCGAACTGGAATCCCCTGGTTAGGCCTGTTTTCCCTCTGAGGTTTTTTTTCTCCTCCAATGGAGTTTTGGGTTCCTCTCCACCGTTTGCATACTGTTCTGCACTGTTTGCCTGGCCGGGGGGGGCTGCTAGAATATTATAGTCTTATTTAATTAACACTGCATATAGGAATTTATAGTCTGTCTGATATTTGATCTGTGTTTTGACTTGCATAACCTTATATGTTTTGCTTATAGTCAATGTTTTCTTGTACAGCTGCTTTGTAACAATGCAAATTGTAAATACAAGCGCAATATAAATAAAGCTGACTTGGCATTTCTATGACAATTTTCCTTATTCCCAAAAGCTATTTAATTTAATGTTGACATTATTTTCATTACATGCTGACATGTCAGATAGTGGATGAATGTCCTTCACTTACTGTCACAATGGTGTAATGATTTGGGAAGGTCTTGGTTGGATAAGCAGGTCGCATATATGGTGGAGACGTCCCACATTTCTCTGAGGAAACAAGATGACGTTACGTCGACAAGGAAACACAATATTTTACTGCAATACAAAAAGGGAAAGAGGTATATTTAAAAAAAATGATGCGTGAAGCATAACACTGTGTTAGCGTGTACTGTGTTTCCGAATGTTGGATCTCTGAATAAGAAAAACATGTGATCAATATTATTAGAAGAGACTTTGACTTTTTGTTCTACAATATCTGTGAAAAAAACAAAACGAAAAGAACAACTGCAATATTCCGGCAGCTGGGAAAATCTTAAAATAACACTGACTTAAAGTAACGAAATACATTTCCAGTCCAAATCTGTAACTTGCCATTTTTACAGCATTTCAAAAATACATTGTGTGAAACAAAACAGTAAAGGAGTTACAGTATGACATACTGAGTTTGTTGATGACGGGTAGTAAGTCGCTGTAAGCGTCCATGTATCCCGCCCTGAATCCATCCAGAGACAACAGGATAAGCAGTGGTTTGGAAAATCTGAGGAAAGAAAGTTGTGGTTTTAAATGTCAGCTATTTATAGCATGTGCAGATTCTCCTTTAACATCAGTCACTCATGCAAAAAACATTTCAAATGAAAAAAACATGTCATTGAATCATCAGAGTTTATTGCTTAACTCGGCACATTGTTCCTCTCTGTATAGTTTGTTTTTGTGTTAAGATGTTTTGCTTCGTAATATCATCACCATGAAGTGAAATGATTTCAGTATTTTTCCTTTTCTACTCCCACACAAGAGCCAGCCATCCTTAAGCATTTACATTATCATTCTTCACATGAAAGATTGTGCCATTAAAAATACAGAACGGAATTTCCCACGAAGCATTTGCCTAATGTATTGTCACACTATTAAAAAGTTGAAATATTATCAATGTTTCAATGCGAATAGAACGGCTAAGGGCTAAACTATATTGCACAAGCCCTCCGTGTCATTTTCTTAGACATCGTGTTTTCATGCTTTAAATGGTTTGCAGAATTCTAAGACGTGAAACAAATGTTGTTGTGGCGCAATGAATTTAAAAAGGCTGCGAAAACAGTTCCAACGGAAACACAAGGCTCATTAGGTTGATTATTCATGTTTATGCAAGTGAAAAGCACTATTTGTATTAGCTATTATATAGTTTATATTAGCGCGAATGGAAAAGACAACGCTGACCACACCGTCCATTTACTCAGACATAAACACATACATGCCTAATACCTTCTACGTGCATTGAAAGGGATTTTACTGAAACTGTGTATATACACTGGGATCCAAAAGTTCATGTTTTAAAGCCAGAAATGGAGGGGGGATTCAATGCAAAAAAAGATTTTTTACTTAGTATTTTCGTCTTGTTTTCCGGTACAAATGTCTCAAAATTCTTGAATCTCGAATCTAGACGCATGACCCGTCTTGTTTTTAGACACAAAATTGAAAAGTTCAGTGAATTTGTGCTTACAGCAAGCAAGCAAAACAAATCTGCCAATAAGAAAAATGAATCTTGCATTAAGGTTTAAATTTTTCTTAGTCACTATATTCAAGATTCTGTTCTGACCCCACTTGCAGATTTTTTGACGAATTCACTGAAATTTCATTTTTTTTTGTCTAAAAACAAGACTTATTTGCTCATCAAGAAAATGCATCTTGATTCAAGAATTTTCAGACATTTGTACTGGAAAACAAGACAAAAATACTAAGCACGAAAGTCATTTCTTGCAGTGTTGCAACGGTCAGATATCCTTAGACATTTCTCGAATCATACAGGGTTTTATCATCAGGTTTTATCAGAAAAAAGTCAAACCGCTAGTTTTGCAAATGTCATAAGTTGTTTTCCTTCTCAACAAAACTTCTTTTATCCCTCGAGTTTCCCACACATGCTGTATATCTTGGAAAACCCACAAAGACTCATTACTGTAGATGGACTTGCAAATTGCCGGGTCACAGCGCTGGCAATAACACAGGCCTGCCACACAACGTCTCATCTCTAAACAAGAAAAGAGTTTGTTACCCTGCGGGACATTGAGGAGCTCGGATGTCCTCACAGTCTCCATCGAGCCACGTCTCTTCACCTGCCAGAACAAAAAAAGGAAGACAAAGAATGTCATGTGAAACTCCGTCCAGGTGTGTTTGTTTGTACCAACTAAACAGTTAAAAAAGAGAAATGAAAGTGGGATGAACCATCTAAACTTGTATATGACTCTTCTGTGGAACATATTTTGAGAAACGTCTCAGTGGTTTTATGTTCATACACTGGAAGTCAGTGGGGTTCAGTGATGTTTGGTTAGAAACATTGTTTAAAATATCTTCTTTTGTGTTCTGCAGATGAAAGAAAGTCGTACGGTTGCATCCGAGTCAAAGTTGATGCTTTCTGAGGACTCCATTATGTCTCTCTGAGTAAGACATGATCCAGTCATCTAATGTAAACGTGGATCAGAGATATTATCCAGGCCACGTGTTAATCAAGCCTGCGACACGCCTGTGTTCCAGCAGATAGGCTTTTAAAAGCAGAAGACGGCTAATTGTAAACAGACACAGCCAACATCTGCTTTTCCGGTGTTATTCTTCATCCTGTTTCTCCAGAAATACTTAAAGGGACAGATAGGCCAAACATGAAAACTCGGTCTTCATTTCCTCACAGCCTTTCAAACAATTCCTAAAGCAGTAAAATCCAGTACGATTAACACGAAGTTAAATACTCAAAACAAAAACCATTAGCTCAATGTAGTGTCACAGCACTTCATGTATAAATTAAATTATACAAAGACTCCAGGGGACAGTGTAATGTATTTTTAATGTCATCCGATGGAAGATTAAAACAGTTGAAAAAGGGCAGAAAAAGTCTATTTGTGTGTATTTTTAAATGATTCAATATTGTCTTGTCAAAGTTGTCAAGCGCATTTTAAAGGTGCCGTTCTTTGGCTGTTTTCGAAAAGGAAGTTCATGTTTCTACAAAAACGCTTTCAATTTCTCATATTCCAAGTCTGTTCTTCCCCGCTGTCCCTCTTCTCACAAATGATCTGATATTTAGCGGTTTGTATAAAGTTCCTCCTTCCGAAACGCTCCGATTGGTGACGCTGAACCAGTCTGTCGTGATTGGTTCCCCGCTTACAGCGTGTCGTAAGATGTCCCGCCCATACCATATCAGCGAGCTTCTGCTTCTTAGGCTGTTATGATTGGCCTGTCAGTACCCGTATGGAGTATTCATAAGCTTTAGCTTTTAGCAATAACAGTATTTGGCGTCAGCTTCACTTCATTAGTTAAAAACATGAAGATCGATCAGAACTGAGAAGTGTAACGGGGGTCTGCTAGCGCGTGTGCAAACGTCAAGTTTTGTTAGACATGTTTTTCCTACTATTCCTACTATAGACTATATTCCTACTATTAGTTACTTTAGTATGTGTATAGCTAAATTCTTGTTAGTAGCTGTAACACTGTGATAAAAATTGAAGTAATTAAGTACGTAGCTCAGTCAGATTTTAACTTTGAGCTTTATCATTTTGCAGGTATTGTTTATGCTCTAACAGCAACATTACACACTAACTAAAGTTTGAAAAAAGGGAACCCGGGGAACCGCACCTTTATTACTTATTAACGTTTCAAATGTTGCCACATCCTGCCCAAGGGGGGAGTCACAACGTGTGGAGCACTAGCTCAGGTATAGGGTTTCACCTTGTGATGGATAACTCTAACTTTCCTGGGCTTGTTTATACGGGCAGCTCAGTGATGGATGGGATGCCTGTACTTTGCCCGATGGGGGCGTAGGGAAGCTGGAATAGAGCAATGACTTGCTTGATGAAGGGGAGAAGGCATTTTGCAGACGTACGTCCATCTGACCGCCGGTCCATGCTAGACGCGGGCAAACAAAGGCTCTACATGAAGGTTGTAGAATCTCGCAAAGCCCAACTCGCAGCTCTGCAAATGTCTGCCAGAGAGGTGCCCAGAGCCAGTACCCAAGGGAAGGTTACACCCCTGGTGGAGTGAGGTGAAGGAACCTCTTCAGAGCAAGCCAAGCGGCCAGCAACTCTAGGCAATTTCGGGGAAGGCGTTGCGGCGCAAGCATGGCTGACATCTCGGGTTAACGTGCATGGGAGTGCCCACATCACAATCACCACTGCGGACGGCTTAGCAGCTATGTTGGAACGGGAAGCAGACAATGTTGTGGCCGTGTCCAGAAAGAACACAGCCAACAACACCTTGATCGACATATGCTCGCAATTCGGGTGTGCTGTATCAATGAACGCTACTTCAACATACTGGCAGCCCAAACATGTGATGCAGGTATCGTGCCCGTCAGGTTCGAGGACGAGGCAGCCGCATCCAAGGTCACAACGGCGAGACATGTCAACAGACAATGCACGCTGTGAGAAATAAGCTTTTTTAGACACATAGGTCACTGCCGAAACGCCAAGGGGAAGACGCACAGAGAATAGGACGAGTCCGCTGCTCCACGTCATAGGTCCGGCAGGAGATGAAGCGCTCGGAATAGAATTCGTATGCCTCGCTGTTTCCGAAGAACAAAAGGTGAATGTAGCGAGGTAGGCGGGACTTTTTTTATTTAAGTTAGATTTTTGTTAATTAAAAGTTATTTTATGTTCACCGGTTCCCGTCTCCTTCCTTCCTTTTATTGAACCTTGTTACAGTGAATGAATGGGCATGCCATCTTCCTTTTATAGCTGCATGGACAGGCCGAAGAATGGCATGTCATACCATTCGCCAAGTTCATTGGCCTTTTAAAAGTACAATCAGAGATGATCTCAAGTTCAAACCGCATTCTGTCGACACAATTTCGAGAGACTGACAGAAAGGAAATCTATATTTTTATCTTTCACATTGCTGTTGGATGACGCTCCTGAGGTTTGGTTTTGTAGAAATTCAACAGACACTGGACTGAAATACAATACAACTAGAAATGATGAAAATTTACATTTGGAACGCTCTCTTAATTCTTCCGCAGCTGTGCTGGATGTCGCTACTAGTGAATCCATGCAAACAAAACCAAACGGTGACTAGAAACAGCCGAATGTTCGTGAAAATATTTGAAAGAACAACTGCCCACGAGAACACCCTGAGTGAACTTAACTGCTTATCTCGCTCCGTTTCAGAAGAAAAAACACTGTCACGGTGGCGCTAGTCGTTCAACTGGTATATACCTACTCAGAGCTATTACTATTATTTCTTTATTTAGACAATTAGCAGACACTTTTCTCCAAAGCCACTTATGGTGGATTCAAGTTATACTTTAAGATACACTGGTAATGTAAAGCTCTACTATTAAACTAAAGAACATGAATCAAGAATATGATTGATCTCTTATTTTGTAAATGTAATGACATGGTATCAGTGGCTCTTGCTGTGATTTTCGCTGGTGGACACACATGACTGAACGTCACGGTGTATCTCTGCCAGATTCATGCTGCATGTGTTGTCATGTCTCTGTCACATAGTTTCCTCTGGGGTTTGTTTAAGAGCGGCTCGCAAGAATTGTGGCCCGTTCGTCAACACTACCGTATAAAACACGGTTGGCCTGTGCATCTTAGTCACATTTTGATGCATAGCATGTGTGTCGCTATTAAAACAACGAAGGCGTCGACTTCCAAAAATAAACCAGATGTTCAGTCAAATCCCTATCCCTAGGGGTTTCCTTCGAACTTGATGAGAATGCAGAACAAAGCATGTTGTTTACCTTCACACGTGCTCTTGTAGTTGAAACAGCAGTCGCCCGTGTTCCCACAGTCAGCAGAGCAAGAGCAGAGGCTGTTCGGCAGACGCTTCTCACCACAACGAAATTTAGAACAAGTCCAGAGTTTAGCTGGAAAATCAGAACGGTGTCTGGTGAAACAGAGAATGGCAAAGACAAAAGGACCTTTCTAACCTGATATCCCACCTCAACAAACAGAAGTGAAAGTAAGCTCATGCTCATCCATCAACCCATCTCCAGATGTATAAGACTTCAGTTTTTCAGTTTAATGACACTTCAAGGGAATACTTTACCCAAATTGAAAATTCTGTCATCATTGAATCACCTTTCAAATCTTTATAAATGTCTTTGTTTTCATGAACACAAAAGAAGATATTTTGAAGAATGTAGGACAGCAAACTGTTCTGGGGCACTTCTGACAACCATTATATGTTTTCCTACTATGAATAAATGAATGAATGAGGAATTAATATAGCACTTTATTGTGTACACCCAAAGTGCTTTACAATCATATGAGGGGGTCTCTCCTCACCCACCACCAGTGTGCAGCATCCACTTGGATGATGCGACGGCAGCCACCGTACAACGGCACCAGTGCACTCACCACACACCAGCTATAGGTGGAGAGAGAGATAGAGCCAATTCAGACGGTGAGGATTATTAGGAGGCCATGATTGACAAGGGCCAGTGGAGGGAATCTGGCTAGGACACCGGGGTTACAACCCTACTCTTCTACGAGACGAGCCAGGGGATTTGTAATGACCACAGGTAGTTCCGAAGGACGGCGCTTTTGTCAGTATAGTGTACCCATCACTATACTGGGGCATTAGGACCCACACAGACCACAGGGTGAGCAACCCCTGCTGGCCTCGCTAACACCTCTTCCAACAGCAACCTAGCTTTCCCAGGAGGTCCCTCATCCAGGTACTGACCAGGCTTAGCCCTGTTTAGCTTCAGTGGGCAAACGGGGTAATATGGCCGCCGGGTATTAACACTGACTCGAAAAACATTATGGGAGTCAATGGGGGGCAAAATCTGTCTTCCAAAAATATTTCTCTGTGTTCTCCAGAACAAAGAATTGTATACAGATTTGGAACATCTCGAAGGTGAATAAATGATGACAGAATTTTCATTTTGGGTGAAGTATCCATTTAATGATAGAATGTTTAATCTTTTAACACATGTATAAACATGAAAACCTTACAGCAGGTTCTCAACAGGGGGGTCGGCTGACTTTCGGGGGGGGACTCAGAATGACTAATAATTGAAAATAAGACGAAATCAGGTTTTTTTACTAAAAAAGAAACTTTTGTCATAGTATTTTGCCATTTTTAATATGAATAATGTTTTTCTAGTCAGTGTTAAGCTCTAAAATACTTTATTGAGTTTTTGTGAGTGTGAGGGGGGCCTTTGAATATTGTTGAATACAATGGGGGCCCTAGGATTCAAATATAGTCGCAAAAAGAAGATATTTCAGTCCATTATAAGGGATCACAATAGCATGGTTCATAGCGTGGAAGCTCACAGAGAAATGCAGTCAAAAGTGTTAAAGTACATACAATATGAATCATATAATAAATGTAAAACTAAAACGACACAAAAGAGATTCATGCAACATTTACGATTGTTAAAGCAACTCTCAGATCTAATAAACATAATTAATATTTATATCCAGAGGTCTAGCGTCTGCCCGCAATCATCTTGATGAATCTGAATCTTTAGGACAAAGATGAAGGTAATACACAGCAAACATACCAAAAGTTTACAATAAAGCCACAAAAACATTCTGTATGCAGCTCTTTGTATTTTTGTGTGTATAACCGCTAATACAGTTTTATGCACGTGAGAAAGAACAGAGGAGACTGAAAAAGAGTCTCGAAAGACAGAAAGACACTGATCCTGTATTTGCAATTCACCATATGAAAGCGAAATCCACCCATCCCATCCCATTCCACACATGCAGTGCACATAGCAGGCGCCACGGGCAGGAACATTTGGTGAGCGAGTTGGAAAGCCAATTTAAAACATACGGGGGAACCAAACGTCTGGGAGGCCAAAGTTGGAAAAAGCCACTCGACCGAGGGAATTTTTAACAGGTGGGTGTTAAACAGACATTCTTGTGTTGTGTTTGCAGAGTCAGGCGTTTCGGTTCAGCCCAGGTTAAACGCCCAGCGTCTGTATAAACAAGCTTTTTATATAAACTTTTTTCGCCCGGACTCACAAACACGGTTGGCTGAAGTTAAACTGTTAAAAAGTTTTTCTCTGAGTCCTACGTAACCAGACCTTGACAATGGACATATTGTAGTTTATTTTGGCCGAGAACCGCCCGCTTGGAAAGGAAAAGACTGATGTAATGTGACCAACCACAGTTTGATATAAATTGATGGAATACAAATGGACAAAAAACAAGTTTAAAATGAATAGAGAAAGACAAGGCAGTCTTATATATACAATATATATTTTATACTAATACAGAAACAAATGTGTGCAGATGTTGCGATCGGCAGGAATTCGAATGTAAGACATTTTATCAAAACTTGGTTCTTTTTTGAAACCGTATCAATGTGGCATTTTGTAAACATCACTTTGGTGGCAATGTCCGCCAATCAGATAAGAGGCTGAAAATCACTGCATTGCGTGTCAACTGAGACATAGAGAGACAGAGAGAGAGAGAGAGAGAGAGAGAGAGAGAGAGAGAGAGAGAGAGAGAGAGAGAGAGAGAGAGAGAGAGTAATGGACTGAATAAGAAGAGATATAGAAACAGAGAGACACTTACTTGGCTCCACACAAACTTCCTCATAATCCAAACAGCAGGTGCCTTCACTCACACACGTAGCGTCGCAGTGGCACGCCGCTTTAGCATCACGACTTTTGGACACACAGCGATCTTTACAGCTACTAACTATCCGTCAAAAACACATGATTATAAAGCACGAAACAGCTGCAGAATCTCGAGTACTGACCTGTGATTTATTATAAAAAACATGAAGAGTCGATACCTTTCTCAACGCAGTGGAGTTTCAGTATTAATATGATTGTGAGAACTAAAGCCAGCAGGCAGAGCAGAAGGATCTGCACAGAAGAAAAACAACAGAGCTGAACATCCATCTACTGTATGAGATTCAGTAAAGAAAGAATCATTGTTTTAATACAATCAATCACTGAATGTGGTGTTGGTGGAAACATCAACTGAGCTTCAGAACCATTCGGTGCGACAAATATGTTTGTTGGACAGATGTACGCAAAACAGCAGCGGAGCTCAACTGGCCGTGCGTGGTATTAATAACACCAAGGTCATGGGTTCAAAGCCCAAAAAACACGCACTTAAAAATGTCCTGCACGACACGTTAAAAATAAAACTGTGAGGAAAACATTCCCTTGCATCCATAGTTTAAAACGCCATTTTGTTGATATGTTTTCAGTGTTTTTGAGCATCTGTCAAGGCCGTTGTGTGCTTAATTACCCACCTTGATGTTAAACAGATGTTTCACCGATAACAATTTAAATACCTCAGTCTGTTCTGACTAACAAAGAACGGAGGCAGGACGACTGCATTAACTTAACATGACCTTCCCTGTTAGTTTTCCCAAAATTCCGTAGGAGCCAAATATTATTAGCTGGGCAAGCAAGTGTTTTCTGTTATTAACTCCTAAAAAACAACATCCACCTTCCTCCTTGATGAATCTGCCAACTCGCCACCACAACAGAGCTCTTTCTTCTAAAGCGTTAAAACTTTCCAAAGGACGCACAGTGTTGTAATGTAACAAACTTTTTTGGGAGTATCTGTACTTTACTTGATTCTGCAGACGTTTATATGTTTACTCCACTACATCTCCTGAACAAACTGTATACATTTTCCCAAAGCATGTAAGATGATTCAAAATAAAAGCATAGAAAGAGAACTGAAATAGACAAGACAATGCTGAACCAATCATTGGTTAAAGCTCAACGTGCAAAAAGGTGCTCTTAATGCTCTTAAAGATAAACAGCAGATTTTTCGGTTTCAATGAATGATCTAATGACTTGGGGGGTGGGAGGGAACTATCCTGTTATAAAGTTATACGTTTTAAAGTAAACATGTGGTTTATTAACTTGCATTTTGATGGTTGTACATTTCGTAAGCACCATGTTTTATCTTCATGCATTTTTTTTACGTTTGTTTCAACTTTACTTTAAACACTTAAGTAGATTTAATATAAAACGTACTTTTGATACTTAAGTAAAGTATTTATCTGTTACTTTAAGACTTTTACTCAAGTCATATTCTAAAAGGTTTCTTTCACGTCTACCAAGTACATTTCTGGCAAGATATTTGTACTTTTACTCAAGTATTGCTTTTAAGTACTTAGTACATCACAGAGCATGCATTAAGGCCAGTGTGAATGCCATTGGATGTTAGAAATTGATTTTCGTAATCATCAATTTTGGCCTTCATCAATTACAAAAACAAAGAATCGAAGTAAACGATTATTGTGCCACATTCCATATTGCAAGGATCCTCTCTTTTCTTGTAGCATAAATCCACAGCGCAACCCTTTCCTTTACATTAGTTCGGCAGTGCTATTTCTAAACATTTATCTTTCAGTTAAATTCAGAGTTTAAAAGCCAATTTTCAATTTTCTATGTTGTTTTAAGGGTTAATGAGTAATCGCGTAATCGCGATCTTAATATTGGCCGATATAATCGCGACTATGATTTGTGTCATAATCGAGCAGCCCTACGTTCAGGTATTTATCCGATTATTTGGTGTGTTATACCCCCAAAACACATTGATACAGACTGAACAACAGATAATGATTAATGTGGCCTTTGGCCTTAAATGTGGTTAAACATTTTCTCATGTACAGTCAGATTATCTCTGCTCTGAGAAAGGTCTACTTCCCATTCATTAACCTTTCAACCTACAAAACGTTTGTCATTTAAACCCCATTTCACAAAGCTTTGACATTTAATGCATAGCATTGCAAATAATTGACAACTAAATAAATACCGGACTGCTCATATATATATATATATATGGGAGAGACATATACACATACTCCCACCTAATAGCCTACATAAACAAAATGCAATTTTAAAGAAAGTAAAGTTAGCGCCGTCCGGTAGTTGCTTACATAACCCACAGTAGTGTCGGGAGGACACGCGGGGATTTCTTACCCCGACGAGGATTTTCGCGTATCTTGACATTCTCGTGGAGCTTTGACGCGTCCGGTTGGACTCCTGTCCAGATCCCAGAAGGTTCGCTGCGTGCTCGCTCATGCGTTCATCTCCTTTAACCGGATCCATGACTGATCTCTGGATCTGTGTTCATTTCAAACTCTCTTCCTGAGCTCGTGTTGTTGAGGTACCGCCCAGCTGCCCACAGTAACCCGAGAGGGGAAGCGCGCGGCTCTTACGCGTTACGCGGACGATCATCGCAGCGTGTCCGTGTCCGTCGTTGCGTGTTTTTGTTTTGAAGGGGATGTCACGTGTATGTAACGCTTCTGTGATTTATAACAGCCCTCGTTTAAAGCCCCGGCGCGAGGATACAGATAGTAAACTAAAAGGATCAAACATGGGGATAACGCAATGTGCTAATATTTACAGGTGGGATTTAAATGACAGATAAACGCTTTGGGCAACACGCAAATAAAAGCACGCCACGGTTTAAGCCTTTGTTTGTTCTACTGCACGTCAAACAAACAAATCAAAACCGTGAGAAATATTGCACGGTGTAGCTTAATATCGAAAGATTGAACCTGCCGAGAGTGGACGGGGATTGTCCGAGCGCGCCCTCTCGTGGACAGTCGCCGCTCGTGCGGCTAAAGAGCGCAGGTGAGTCCGTGCTGAAATCGGCCCGTAGGTATCTTACAGGTGGCCGTTGACCACATAACGACATGCGTCGACAAATCAACTTATAAAATGCAATCCATCCCCTGAGGATGTGATGACGTCACGGAATCACTAAAACAAGGGAATTAAAAAGAGTCGCATCACATGGTGACGGTGGTTGGTGCATTCACACGTGTCACTTCTTTCGCATACTATTATGGGATTTCGGTGGTCTGATATCTGGACAGCGATGACCTGAGCTGACAGTATCACGTTACTAATTCATTTAGTTTGGCTCAGAGCATCCTGCAGAAAGACATGCCGTTTGAAAGAACAATAGAAAGAGAGCTCATCACATGAAACTCAATTATTGATCGGACTTTCTAAAGCCATGTCATTTTTTTATAATACGGCACAAAGTCCACCCAACAGCGAAAAGTGGTTTGAATAATGAGACATGTTGTATAACCGAACCGTGCGTTGCCGATGGGAGGCTATAGACATGAAAGAAGAACGCGATGCGTTGACTCAATAGGCACATGTCCACCCGTGGTGCTGAAGGTCCTCGTCGCTGTCTGTCCGTCGCTATGAAACAGATCGGTGCACCTTCATCTCCATCAGTCCTCAAAGTTTGCCGCTCGTTTCGTTCGCTCTGATCATGAAGAGACAAAACATCAGGACCCTGGTGTTGATCATATGCACATTCACGTATCTGCTCGTCGGGGCGGCCGTTTTTGACGCTTTGGAGTCGACGATGGAGACCACCCAGAAGAAGATCCTGGACGACAGCAAACAGGAGCTGATGGACAAGTACAATCTGAGCAGAGCGCATTTTGACGAGCTGGAGAGGGTCGTGCTCCAGCTCAAGCCGCACAAGGCTGGGGTCCAGTGGAGATTCGCGGGATCCTTTTACTTCGCCATCACCGTCATCACCACCATAGGTAGGACGGATGCTCGATGTGCTGCCTGCGTGTGACAGGACAAACTTTTTAGGGATGTTCGTTTCTTTAATAACGAACCAAACGTGCGTCAAGTATGATTAGATGTCGGGAATCCCGTGGCACTGAATGGCAACGACGTCGCTTTTTTGGTTTTCGATACTATACCGGCATGTGCCATAATGATTCAAAAAATGAAGTTTTAAAATATATTGAACCACGCTTTTTAAATACTAATTCGTTTGACAAAGCTTGTACATGATGTATGTGAAACAACACACAAGGATGTCTTGGGAACACTTCCTCCATAAAATCATTTTGCTTCCTTGAGGCGTTTATACTGCTGAGGAGGTCTTTAATTTACTAGAAATGTTGAGTATTGTGTCTGTAGTGTGTATATGTGACACCGGACAGCTCCTTAAGATCACCTAGAAGTCAACATGACTAGGATGCGTACAAGCTCCTTTCATTAATCAGAAAACTGACGGACCATGTTCAGTGATGTCTCTCTCTGTGAGTGTGTGTGTGTGCGTCTTGGCAAGGGTCAATGGGTAGTTGATGTGACATGCCAAACCGTGACAGCAGTGTCTCGCAGCGTGAATTTTTATACTTTATCCACATTTTATACAAATATAAAATATACACATTTTTATATGAGGTGCATGTAGTATACTGTTTGATCTATTAGCTACACAAAACATTAAAAAAACTGCAAAAAAACCCAAAAAACTTTACTATGTTAACCAAAACTTGATTCGTGATGTCATGTGCGGTAAACTAGTTCACACAGCTCAATGCATGCAATATGTCCATGATCATGTATGCTCTGTTTCATGTGCCGCCTAGAGATCAGGTTACTGTGCACACTTGGCATGAGTAATCTAATCATCAGTAGAGCAACCAGGCTTGCCAGCGCCTTATTGTCAATGCAGGGCACTCTGTAAACAAGGCACTGTTTACTATCTGCAGTCTGTGGTATCAGTTAATCCACTATAACCTGAGCTAACCTGTCTATTAGTCTAGTGGACATTTAGGATCAGAATTCTGAGCCCACAGTTTTGTACTGTCACCCGTAACCACTAAAAAGCGGGCGAGGTCCTGCGATATTCTGAATAGTGTTTGATGTGGGTCCTTATCTGTCCCTCCCCGCGGTTATGATATTTGGTTACATGCTTGCTGCCAACTGCACGGTGGCCAGCCGGTTGGCAAGCTGAGAGGTTGGTCTCCGTCGTGTTTCATTTAAGTATCAAGTCTCAAAGTTGCTTTGGAGAAATAAAATAGTTCAAAGTAGCGCTAACAAACTGATTAATCGCGATGAATCGATTTGAATACTTGTGTTTATATATGTAGCAAGGTTCGATAAAAGGAAGGAAGGAGGAGCGAACCGGCGGTGAAGTCCAGGCCTGGTCCTCTCTCGCCCTTCCCTGTTGTCGCTCCTCTCTTGTGCTCCCGGAGCTCCTCCGTGAGAGATGCAAGACCGGTGCTCGTTATCACTCGCATCACCGGCCTCGCACCGTTCCCTCGTGGCTCTCGTCCCGCCCTGCTCGCCACAATATAATATACGATATGTGTGTGTGTTTGGTGGGTATATTCATATATAAATACACAAACAGACATGTCCATATTTAAGAAATATAAGTAATATTCATCTATAGTTGTATATCATGTAAATCATATATTAATAGAAACATTATATGTTATGAAGCTACGTGTTTATGTTAATATTAATGTTTGTTTTATATATATATACAAATAAATATGCACCCCACACGTATATTCTATAAACACAGACATTCAGCACTGGTTCAAACACATGAAGAGTCTGGAGGTGTAAAATGAATGTAGATTGTAGAGGTAAAATAATCTGGATTGGGTCAATTTGTTGAGAACTGTTGGAGTTCATATTGAGATCTTTAAGAATATTGGTGACATCTCAGGAGAAATATACGAGACAAAAATGAAGTTTGCATTTGCTCTCCGTTTAATCTCATTCAAAAGATTTCATCTCTCTTTCATTTACACCCTTGGCTAAGCAAAAATCATTTAACACTGATTTGGAATGGGCATTTTCACAATGTTACAAACAATTTCTTTTTTTTGTTCCCTTCCCCACACCGTCTGTGGTTTCTGAACGTTGAGTTTGAAAGATGTTGATGAGTTGAGTCGTGGGATCAATC
The DNA here is from genome assembly GCF_947034865.1 of Barbatula barbatula. NCBI lineage: Eukaryota > Metazoa > Chordata > Actinopteri > Cypriniformes > Nemacheilidae > Barbatula > Barbatula barbatula. Next base: position 21,555,140 of record NC_136778.1, on the reverse strand, counting down.
GAGTTGCAGGGTCCAGCGACAGTACAGCGGGACACGAGCGTCTCTCTTGCCCTCCTCTGCAGGGAAGGAGTGTTTTGGATGGAAAGAATGTGATCTGAACAAATAAATACCCTCCTGGCCAGCAGAGCAGCAGGTCATAAATCAGTCGGAATCTTTGGCTTTTTGCACTTTATACATTTGGGGACATTTTTCACATAGACGATCTGTCGGTCAGCCTGGCAGCTCTGGCGGCCCGGCTCAAAGGGACAATGGAGGGACTTTTTTATTTACACTAAACACTGACGGGGTTTGTTATTTGTTATGTATCGTATGTGTTATAGACCAGTCCAGCTTTTTTTCTATAAATACGGCTGTTATATGCCACCCAAAGTCTATTTACAAAACACCAGCCACCTGCACGGCATCAGTACTGTACATAAAGGGCTAAGTGAAGTTGTATACCTAAAACATGTTCTTTGTGCTGTATTCACAAACATTCAGTTGATGCCTCTCATGAATATCTTCTCGTGTGTGTTTTCTGCTCTCGGAAATATATTTTCAACTCACAATCGAATCCCATAAAAGTAGGCACTTGTATGCTCGCACATTGGCCCACAAGTTTAAAAATACTCTGCCCTGTAAACCAATGATATATGTAGCTGTATTTTCCCAAAGGAAATTTTTATTGCGCCGAGGTTCCTCTGTCATTGAAGTTCACTTCGGGTTATTTCAAGGAACTCTTTGGAGTTCCCGTCACGTTTCGTTTACTTTTCAACTGCGTTTCAGAGGTTTCTCATAAGATTCCTTAGGATATATAAAAATAGACAGAAAATTAGTTAAATGTTGACATACGGTCTGGAGCTTAAACAAAATGTCATGTCATAATATCATAGTTCGGATTGTTTGGACTTTTAGCATCTCGGCCTGATTTTGGTATCCGAGTACAAAATCTCATAAGAAGATCTCAAGGTTTCCTATTGCTCACTTTTATAGAAATAAAAAGACGCTTTATTATTCCGTTATCACGGAGGGTTGAGAAATCCAGTTTTCCTCGATCTTTGGACACAAAGGAGACCCGAGTCAAAAGATCAAAAGTTTCAGAACTCCTATCTTTCTTCTTACTGTGAAATGGCTAAACGTGTTACCGCACATCAAGGATGCATTTGTCGTAATTGTTATATAACCAACAAAAAGAATTGTGACGTCCGGGAAGTTTGTCTGATGTAAATCTGACTGATCTGGTGTCAGTGAAAGGGTACTTGAGTGTAAAGAAATAAAGTATGGATGCTTCACGCATCACCAGCCAGCTGGACTCCTGCTGGAGGATTAACAGATGTTTAAAGTGAGCGGGTCTTATGATGTGTGTGTTTGGATGGCTCTGTTCTCTGGTGTGAGATGCTTGTGTGCGTAGATACATTTTAATCCATAGTGACATCATTGATGTCCTTGCACAGACATCAGCATTTTAACATTCAGTGATACACTTCTGTTACTCCTTTACGGCACTATTACTAATACCATACAGATCATTTAAAACAAGTTTATCTATTCGATTCACAAATTCTCAACTATTTAAAGGAAAAAATATTTTACAGGTATAAATGACATCATTAGATGAATATTGCGCACATGCATACTGTAGGTTCAGTTCACTGTAAAAAAACTGTAAAAACACGGTAATATGGCAGCTGGGAGAAAATTGTAAATACATTTTTGTAACGTAAAGTGACATGTTTTTCTTCTATTTCATGCATTTCTTATTTTACACCCAACTGTAATGTAACATTTTTACAGCATTTCAAACATATACTGTAAAATTCTGTAAAACTACAGTATATACCTTTATTTCAACAGCAACTCTTCACTGTTGTGGTTATACTGTTGATTGTAATGAATGCATTTGCATTCTATTCAAGGAAACAAAAAGCATTTGCGCTAATGATGGAATATATATCGGAAATGCTTCGATTGTATTTCACAGAAGGGAGTCAGACATTTATAATCAAGAAACCAAATGAAGTCTTATGTAAAAGAGAAACACAAACAGCATTATATAACCACACAACTCTGCTTTGGCTTCCTCGCTTTTTTCAAGAAGATGTGAAAGATTAAAAGTGACAGCAGCGGGACATCTGACCAGAGTATGTCAAGCCCTCAAACGCTGCTAGAGTTACACATCCTAAACATAGCTGCTCAGCACGTGCACGCACACACACACACACACACACACACACACACATTAAGACACAGCCGTTTCTCAATATGTTTAGTCTTGTGTCCTAGTGTACATCATCAATAACCATCAAAGTCCGTTCCAATACTCAAGAACAGAGAAAACGTGAAAGTAACCGGATGTGTTCTCGATATCAAGGATGCATCGTATGCAACCTTGCGTGCCTACGGAATCCGCTTGATTTCCCAGAAGTCACTGCAACGCGTTCATACAAGTTTCTTCATGCGATTCATTGCAAGACCGGTCTCGACCAGAACACAATTCCGTTCTTTGCATTATTGGAATTGAGAAGCGGCCTACATCATTCTGAATAGACCGTTTCATCGGACGTGCGCACGCCTGACCCCAGTTAACTTCTGGTGTGTGTTTGGCTAGTGTCTAATAATATAACTATTTATATATTATTTAATTTATGTTCATATTTGTATTATTATTTTACTGTATAATATTGTATCAAATAAACGATTTGTTGAATATTGTTGTATGTTCATTTTATTTAATAAACAATTTGTTGAACGGGTCCTGTAGTCTTGAGGCGTTTAAAGAAACCGTATGGTGCATTGACATCTGGCGGTTGAGAGTGGTATTGCAGTCTAAATGTAAAATATTGGAGAGATAAATTTAGAAACCGGTACTATCAGGAATAATCTACAGGCACTCGTGAATGTGTACCGAAAGTTCAGTTTTGCTCGCAAAAGTGCGCATCCGCAGTAACGTTTGTTCATGTTGTTAAGATGAAACCGTCTATATATTGATACATATACGAGTCAGTGTGGTGTTACATCTGTGGTAGGCCCTGTAAGATTAACACGTGCCCTTAAATAATCTGATTATAATTGTATTAATCCTAGATTTAAGGCTGGTGAGCTGACAGTGATGTAATTCTAATAAAGGTGGATGTTTTCCAGATCTGTCTTTGATCTTTAACACACACACGCTCTAAGCTTTATAGATTTCACCTATAGATATTAACGTGCTGAACCATCTGTATGTTTTTCTCAATATGGGTTATATCTTTAATCCTTTATTTCACACAATGACTTCTCCCAGCACCACATACGCGAGCGCGCGCACACACACACACACACACACACACACACCTCCTCTAAGTATTTAATCCTTGGCCCCTTTCTAATGTGTGTTGAACTACTGAATGGATTTGCTGTGACTGCAGCACAATCAGCCATAAGTTTGATGAGTTATTTTGGGTGATGTAAGCTGAATGGATGAAGAAGAGCAGAAACATGAAAATGAGCTCTAAACATCAGTCCTGTGTGATGGTTTGTAAGAAATAATTCATGACTGCTTCTTTAAAAAAAATAAACTGGACTTGATTGTGATGCAATGCAAATATACTTACAAATGTGTTTTTATCAGTGAGGTTTCGAAAATTCACACTTTTTGAAAGAACGCAAAACTACAATGGTGTCACTATTAGCTGGAAACAAATGACTTGAGAGATGACTGAAATTTTAGCTTGAAAGAGCATACATTTGATTATTTTTTACAAGAGATGCACCGATATATCGGCCAATAATCGGTATCGGTTGATGTGTTAATCGGTCAAAATGTTAAGAAACATCACCAGTTTGATGTTCAAATCATTAAATGAATTATTAGCATTCAGAAAGTTAAGAAATATTAATTTATTCTTCAGAATCGGCAGATATCACTCTGAATAATCGTTTATCGCTTTCGGTGGACTAATTTAGTATCGGTGCATCTCTAATTATTACCAATATTATTATTATTATTATTATTCATTACTGTTGTTTAATCGAATCTTACTGTATGTGTTCTATTGTTGTCACCAGTCTTTATTGACGTCCACATTGGGCTGACATCTATATAGGCACAAGCACTGTTCTTATGGCATATCCTAAAATGCTGCTTTTATGTGAAATTAAAAAACATACATTAGAGTCAAATAGAGTTGTTTTACCTACTCTAAGGGCTTTAGACTTTGAAACGAAAGGGAAGCTTTAATTTTGTAAGCTAATCTGTTTCCTCCGGCAGTAAGAAGAGCAATTGAAAGTGTTAAATGTGTGAAAGCTTGATGTTACAGATCTGTGCTTGTAACTGACAGGTTGTTTGTTCAGATGTCACGAGAGCTGATCCGTTCAATATGGTACGTGTCCAAAGTTTCAACGTTTCAAATAATTGGCTTTCGGCTTTCATGCTTGTGGACACGTATTCATTCTCTCTTTTTTGTGTTTTTAAAGGTGCTTTGTGTGATATTAAAGAGGAATCTATTGACAGAAATGTTTCATATGTGTATAAAGACCCTGCATAATGAAGCTTTATATTTTATTAGCTTAGAATGAGCTATTTCTATCTACATATCCCGCGGGTCCTCTTGCATGGAATTCTCCATGTTGTTTCTACAGTAGCCCTAAACGGACAAACTGATCTCCAGAGCACATTTCGTAAATCTCCATCGACAAAGAATGGAAAACGTGGCAACATCTTTGTCCGTATCAGCCACCGTAGTGCTCTGAAAGGGAAGGGTGAGCCTTTGGTTGCAATTCACAACCTCACCTAAAGTCTCCACACTGCACCTTTAAGCAAGACACCAAATCTTTGTGTGGTTGCTTTAGACTGTCACCGTTAAACTAATCTCTCTGCTTTGTTGTTTGCAGGGTATGGCCACGCGGCCCCCAGCACCGACGGTGGAAAAGTGTTCTGCATGTTCTACGCTCTCCTGGGGATCCCCCTCACCCTTGTGATGTTCCAGAGCCTGGGCGAACGCATCAACACCTTCGTGAAGTACCTGCTGCACCGTCTCAAAAAGTTTCTCGGCCTTCGACACGCCGAGGTCTCCATGGCCAACATGGTGTGCATTGGCTTGATATCCTGCATGAGCACGCTGTGCGTGGGGGCAGCAGCTTTCTCCCGCTACGAAGACTGGAGCTTCTTTCACGCGTACTATTACTGCTTCATAACGCTCACCACCATCGGATTCGGGGACTATGTGGCCCTGCAGAAGGATAACGCACTGCAGAACAACCCCCAGTACGTAGCCTTCAGCTTCATGTACATCCTGACCGGCCTCACGGTCATCGGCGCCTTCCTCAATCTGGTGGTGCTTCGCTTCATGACCATGAACGCAGAGGACGAACGGCGCGATGCCGAGCAGCGCACCCTGCTGTCCCGCAGCAGGCAGGCGAGCGGTGCGGGGGTCAACCACTGCATGGCCGACCCGCCGTCCTCTTCTGCGGCCGGAGGGTCGGGCAAAGGGTTGTGTAACGTCTACGCCGAAGTGCTGCATTTCCAATCCATGTGCTCCTGTCTCTGGTACAAAAGTCAGGAGAAGATGCGCTACTCGATTCCCATGATCATCTCTCACGATCTGTCCACTTCGGACACCTACATGGAGCACAGCGAGACCTCTGACGCCCTTCACTCCAACGGCTGCGTCTGCAGTGCCTTGCAGGAGCACTCCGCAGCCAGTTCGGTGTACACTGGCCTGCTGAGCCCGGCGCATTACCAAAGACTATCCAAACGCCGCAGCTCCATCTAGTGTGCCGGAGGATGCGTTGCAAGTGAATCTCTTTCGCCTTACGAAACCAACCACTGTTGTATTTGGGGTTGACATACTGCTGCTTTACGATTTGGTTCCTTTTTTGGTCATTACATCTAATGTAGTTGTGGACTGAAAAGGGCAGACTGTAAGCAGATGATTCTTGTGGATGAGAGACAGTAGCGGTTTGCAATAAAAACACAACCTGCATTTAGTCAAGTACGCATTGAGGTTTTGGAGAATGGGTGGAACCCAAACTCCTAGCTCTCTGTTGAGCTTTAAGGGGAGATGGAAACAAATGCAGGGTTTTCAAAACCAACAGTAAAAACTTCCAAAGAATAAGACTTTTCTGGTTTTGACTTTCACTGATGAGTATCTAGTGTTGTGGTGCGACAGCCTCAATAGGGAGTATGTAATGATCCTGACGTATTTGCAGGAGAAACTATTTTGAGATTTAAAATGATAGTAATAATAGTAATAATATAAAATAGTTTAAAGACATATTTTAAAGGATAATTACACTAACGATGTTATGCTTTCTTCTACATTTTAGCTTTAAGTTTAATCTACCCTCATACTCATTTTTCTTATTTTTATTTAAGCACAGCATTTATTTCTTAGCTGTACCATATGCCATAGATATATACAGTTCATATAGATTCCACATTCAGCCGTTACTAATAGGGAACGTTCTTCAAAAATAAAATCAACGTTTGGTGGAAATGATTAAAATGCCAGCACTGGTTGGCCATGTTCTTTCCTAAAACATTGGCAGTGAAACGAGCAACAAACCAGTTTGACCGTTCCAATATGGCGGACGACACAGGCATTGCAGCCCCTAAATAGCTGCTCATGAGTCATCTACTGTATTTATATCTATGGTTTATACACCTGTAACTCTAATCTATCACCAGGTTTGTTTGTTGGTTTTTTTTGCATTGTGTAATACATTTTTGTAGCTATTGTAACATTTGACTTTAGCGATGACTTTAAGGCTTTGATTTTTACAATTGTACAGTTCAAATTGCTTATACTGTACTTGCACTTTAGGTTAAAACTAGCTTCAGGGTCAATATAAAATCGAAATTGGCTTTTTCTAATACACACTCCTGGTTATATTGTGCATGAGCTCCCGTCATTCTAAGGAAAAACTGCTGTCTTTGTATTCTTTCATCAAAGTCCATTTGCTTTTGAAACAACATTCATTATCATCTGATATCTCTGGGCTGTAGTGTGTATGCATGGATGTGACTTTTCCACGTGAACACGATGGGACACGCAGCAAAATGGCTGAGGAGAATAGGAGAAACAAAGAAATCGGGACTAAACCACGCAATCTTTTTTTTTTGCGGAAATTACAAGCAGCTGGACACGAAGGCGATCCTTACGACTTACAAAGGATTGAGGTGTTCCTGGACACTGAAATGTTGCACGGAATTGCGTTTCCGGATATTGTAAGCAATCATTTTGGTGAATGTTTTGCCCCTCTGGCATGCTCACGTGGTGTTCACGTGGTAAAGTGACGACACATCCATACCCTCTATTGGTTGACCAATAGTCAAATAGCTAGTCTTTGTTGTAGATTATCCAATAATATGGGTTAGCGTTGATGTTATAAAGGTTACAGCAATAACGCAGACAACTGTGTTGAGATTCTTCTGACAGTGAACTTGACATTTAGTCCACATCTCATATAGTGTATGTGTGCCTTGCAGTGTCCATTGCAAATTCACAAAAAACACACATTTTATACAATCCATGCCCAAAGGAAAGAACCCCCATCCTGCATCTTTTTCTCATCAAATATCTCAGAAGATGTAATGTGTTGCGAATGTCAACAATAATTAAACTGCAGTAGTATTTTCAAATATGTTTCTCAATAAGACTAAATGAATAGCCTTGTATTCTAACTATTCTTACTTAAGATTAGAAGATGTTGCTATTCTGAAGTTTGACTTACTGTTTTGCATAATGGAAAGTTATAGACATACCGTACGTAAAACCATACGGGTTGAGCTTTGCTACTTAACCGTCAATCCATTATTGAAGGGTTAGTTTACTTTAAATTGATTACGTGATGTTAGTTTGCTCACCCTCAGGCCATCCATGATAAAGAGTATAGAAGTTGTAAATAATGTTGTAAATAACATTCAGTTTCTCGCACAGATCAATCTTTCACATCATAAGACGCCTGTATCTGATTTTTGGACTCAAAGACAGTAAATTGTCTTCAAGGGTCACAAGTGGACCAACATTAAACTGCGCTTTTATCCAAATCATAAATATTACTTTCCTTTGGAAACCGGTTGATATGCAAGGTAGATGCACTTTTAAATAGTGGATTGTACTATTATAACTTTTCATGCATTTGTAATTGTAGCAAAAGAAATAGAAAAGTCACTGCTTACCCTTTAATAATACTAACTGTCATTATAGATGTTTCAAAATTTCTGCGTTCATGCCCATTCATGATATGATCAAGATGTCCAAAGTGATATTTAGAACTCCAACGTTGTTGAAATAAAATGTGCATAAACTTCATTCTGTCTTCGTTTACTAAAAATACTTACTTTACTTTACAGGAATGTGTTTGTGGTTTACGAGGTGGCTGATTTATATGAAATCGTACGATGTGAATCGTACAAAAACGTACAATTATTGAAAAATGCAAGACTGATGTCCCGCCCCATCCCTAAACCTAACCATCACTGAATCGTAATAAAACGTACAAATACGATTAAGCCTCCTCAAAGTAACGATTGAGATTGTGTTGGCAGGACTAGAGATCTCAACGTTTACGACCTTACATTCATTTAAATGTGACCAAATTTCTGTACTAGTACGAATCTGTACGTTATTATTTGATGTCTTGATTTCTTCTCTGCCGGTGTAGTTGAGTTTCATTATTAATTTATTTCCTTGCAACTATGGGTTAAGTTCATCTCTGCCTTTTGGATGCCCCCGGTAGCTTGGCGCCCAAAGCGATTGCCTACCTTTGCCTAATGGGTAAATCCGCCCTTGAATATAACACACTTGTCGTGTGGATCGCTGTTCTGACGCTAGTAAGGAATGATAAAACTTCTGCCGTGACCTTGTTTGCTCTTCCTCACATCGAGTCAATGAGGTCTTTTCTTCGTCATCAGCCCCGAGTACCCTCCCCCTGTCCCATTAAAAGAGTTAAAATGCCCCTTCTCAGCTAAATTGTCAGTTCATATCTTCTTCATTTACATCTGCGTCTCTCCCTCACCATCCCTCATTCTCTGTGTGTGTGTTTGGAAATGAGCCAACACAAAATATCCACCCAGAGGCACAGAAATGATTTGAAAAGTGGGTGGGAGGAGACACTTTAAAGCATTGAAGCATAGTTACCAAAAGTGTGTGGAAACCTACCACTGAAACATGAAATATCCTCCGAGCAAAGTGACTGAAGAAACTGAAGCTTATTTAATAAGTGATTATTACATGTTATGGTTAAAGCATTAAACTTGATACATTCACGTTCAATATATTACCCAATAAAAAGAGAAAACCGTTCAAGTGAAAATGTTATTATTTACTCACCCTCATGTCAGTTCAAACCTTTCCTTTAACTAAAGCACAAATTCTTAAACAAGTGATGTTTTGGACGTTTTCTGGTTACAGTGGGAATGATAGTGGGTCAAAAACACACAAAACAACAAATGATAACCTAATTTGCCTTTAGACACTTTAACTCACAATATAAGGTGCACTGTAAAAGAAAATCCAGCAAAAAAACGGCAATATAGTAACGCAACAATAAAAAATAATGTACATGTTATTTTGCACATTTGCAGTCTATTGCTGTAATTTGACCTTTTAATTTTACAAAATTGTACTGTTATTTTACAGCCAAATACCGTCAAATTACATAAAAGACTGCAAATTTACAAGAAACACAGAAAAACCATCCAACTTTACATAAAAAAAAGATTTCTGTTGCCCCAGCTACCGAAAAGCATTTTTCAGAATTTTTAAAGTGAAGTAAAGGATCCACATTTACTGCACTTCCATTATAACCTCAAAAGGAGGAAGAGAAAAGGGACAGAGGGGAAGACAAACTGTCTGAATGGGAGCTATTAATTATTTAAATAATCTGGAATAATCCTGATGAATCTTGGCAATTCAAATTACAAACAGCAACGTCCCATTTTAACAGCATACAAAAGGAATCAAACCATTTAAAAGGATGAAATAAAAGAAACAGGCTACTTTTTTCATTCAAGAAATTGCCCACGTTGTTTAAAATATAGGAATATCTTTGTCAAATAAGAATTATCAGGAACTGAGAACCTGAGACAAGAGGAGCAAATTTGAGAAGAAAATCATAAATACATAAATGAACCTGATAAAAAGATACACCTATTTTTAATGATGAATTAACAACTACTAGTAAATAATAAATAGTATCTTTTAATATAATGAAATCCTGTTGTACAATAGAGTATAATTGTAAAATAAGATGTATCATTCTTTTAGGCTCTGTATTATTTAAGAATAGTTTTTGAAACCATCCAAAGTCAGAAAGAGATGTGAATTGTGAGCGCAGGGAAAGCTTTGGGATTCCTCTATTAAATAATACAAACACAGCTGTGACATCAGTGTCTCTGTAGAGAGCCTCTTACTTCCCCAACTTCAGCTTCGATTAACATCAAAACCAGCTGAGACCACAGTAGATACCCTCACGCTTCAACACGTCTGAAAGCAAGTCGACTATTGGTTACATGCAGACCCTCAAGTAAAAGTGTAAGAACTATTGCAGACTGACCATGTGTCTCATCATTTTTACAACAAATATCATGGGTAAATGATGGATACCATATAGAGAGATTTTCACAAGTGCATGTGTAAAGACTGATTTAAGTTACGCGTTTGTGCAGATTTTGTAAAGGCTATAAAGAGCATCAGATCATTATAATGTGTAACTGAAAATAGACATTAGTCATTTAATAATAGACATCACATATTTTGATTTCCTCATTTTATATTTTCATCTTTATATTTGATATTTCGCTTCATCTTGATTTGTTGGTCATGTAAGAGTGTAAGGGCTTTTCTTCAGAGCCCTCGGGCCTGAAGAGTACGGGCTTATATAACACTGCCTGCTGCATCTGAACATGTGCTGCAGCTACACGACTGCACCACGAGACCTGCGTCTGTCTGATACATATACAGCAAAAATCAAATACATCCACATTAGATAATCGATAGAAAATGACCTGTTAAGACGATATAAATTACAAGAGAATAAGAAGAAATTACGAGACCAATTAAGTGTTAAAAGCATGAAAATAACCACCATAGACTTCCACGGTATGGACGTAGACATTTCTCAAAATGAATGATAACAGGATACATCTTCAAGGTCCCTTTATAAAGGGGTATATTTTGAATAAGCTGTCATCGTCTGATGTCCAGACTGGATTTGATCCGTGTTGGCTGAGTCAAAGTGTTTTCTCGAAGCATCAGCTGCAGCTGCAGTTTTACAGTTTTATCACCAGCACGCAGAAATAATGTTGATTGACAGCTCAGGTGTAGCCTCCTGTTCCAAATCCTCTGACCTGTTTGCTGTTACTGTGTACCGAGGTAAACTTTTGGATGTTCATAAGCAACATGCTAAAGTTAAAACTCTTAAAGAAAGATTAATTTTCCATCTCCGTTACAGACATGAAGTGGCATTATTACTACTAATCTTCAATACTATTACTAGATTTTTGACCGTTCAATAGTTAAATGTGTAATGTTTCGGACTACACGGCAGGTGTGTCTATTAATGAAACACAACTCAAATGAAATATAGAATATAGAAACTGTCCATTCTTGTTTAAGGGGATACTGGTGATCTATTCATACTTATGTACGTCACAATTCATTATAAAGAAATATAACGATTTACTTGATATATAGAGTGGACGGGCCCGAAATACTGCGCTACATGAGATTTACACAACATTTTCTTCCAATCATTGCCCTCGGATTTTGCTCGGAAGCTGCTCTGATTGGTTGGTTAAATCAGTCTAATATTGTTTATGCTGCGTTTGCATCCTACCCATCCAAAATAATATTTGAAATGAGTATTTTGTACATAATATTTTGACAAAAGTATCCTTAAAGAAGTCAAATTTCACAGTTCCATGCTGACTTTATCGGCTGATATTTTACACGACTACACCGAATGAATAAATGAAATATCTGATGCTTGACTCACTGAATTAATCGTGTAAACATTACATAAGAAATATGAAGAGACGCATAGTATGCATACTCAATTGTATGTTTTTCATTACAAAGAGACAAACTGAGGAGCATCATTAGTCTCGCATACTTAAGACGGAAGCGGATATATTAAAGTGAAGGTCTCTTCTTTGAGACGCTGTTTGAATGTGTCCAAGGTTTTAGGATCAACACAATTAAATGATCAAGCAGAGCAAATACATTTATAGGCAGCTGTAGTGAGAAAGATATAAGGAGAGAGAGTGAAATAAACTAACTGAAGAATGAAAAGTGGCTCTCGATAGAGAATTAAAACTCATTTACACATCGATAAAGATAGAAGCCGTGCAGTTTTTATTAAAACCTAGTCTTGATGAGTCATGAAATGTCTTCTCATGTTGTTGGTTTAAAGCAGAAGGTTAATTGAAAGCAGTGGGGGTCCTGCACGCCTCAATATAGCAACACTGACGTCTACTGACTCACAGGGGTCCTGACCATCCTTCAATATTTCACATGTAGACACAAGTGACAAATCGATTTGGAGGCTATATGAATATATTAAAAGAAGTCTAGGCCCGGATTATAGACAAGGCTTGAGGCTAAAATGAATGTTTGACCCGTCTGAATATAACTTGCCCTGAAACATCTCATTGCTTTGTCTCCAGATGCACACCAGTGATTTATTCTTCTAAGGCATTTTTATAAAAGCGACAAATATCTTAATTGAACTAAGTCATAGTCCTGGCTCAAGCTAAGCCGTGTCTGTTAAACCGGACCATGGTATTGTTACTGTACACTATTAATATTACATTATGATTCTGATCATTAAAGTCTGATATACAAACAAAATGAAATATATATATATCTATATTTTAGTTAGAAAGGGGGAAGATTTGATTTGTTTAAATCGTCTGTGTTCATTTACTCAGATCTGCAGTTTAATGACTCCACTTCGCTTTAATACGCATAAAATAAGTGAAAACTGTGTGTTTTGTGTACGCAGCACACTGGAGTGTAACTGTTGGAAGCGATGTGTCAAAACAGCTTGATACCTTGTAATGTTGTGACAGCAGCGGAAACCATGCAGCAGGGCAAAACTGTTTTAAAAAGCTTTTAAAAATCATTTGTTAACATCACTTCATTAGTCAACATGAATAAACAAAACAACTCAGTTAATATTATTTGAAACATTTACTATTTTTAAAAATAACTGTTCATATTAGTAAATGCACAATGTTTAATAAAAGCTCCACATATGCACCGTGACCTGTTCATATTAGCCAGTTAAACCTTAGCCTGTAAAAAAACTTTATTTAAATCATATTCGTGACATCATATTTCAAAGGCTAGCTACTATCACACTGACGGACAATGGCAATGTTTTTTACTACATTTGATGGAACATTTGTATTTGTGAACTCGTGCATTTGTGCCAGTAGGTGGAGCTGTAAACCGTGACATCCCTCGTGCTCATTTAATAATGAACTAAAACTAATGAAACAAATACTGTTAAAACAAAGCAAGTTGTCTGTCAGAGGATGACATTTGCTGTGTTATGTTTGTGATGAATTAATCTCTCGACTGGTAACTGACCTTTATTTCAAAGCCTCCATCATCATTAAAGCAGCTTCCATCATCCGTCATTACAAAACACATCAGCTCATTAAAACGGACACTTTCTCTATCAAAAACCTGAGCTTCTGTGCGAACCGTTATTTTTCATGCCTTTAATATAACATATATATTTAGGAGTTTTCCATTTTTAGACAATGTTTATAGTCTACTTTTAAAATTATATCATTGTGTATCAGTATTGTCCTATTCAACCACATTCGACCGGTGTATTAAACTAGATGAAACTATAACATGTACAGTTTTATTTTATATAGGAATCAGATTCATTTGATTGTTGAATGATACACAGAACACTCGGTTCCATTATTGCTGCAACTTCTGGTTGTTTTGTGTTTAATGAGCGTTCTCTGTAAAAGCTTCAGTGAAAATCAACACAAGGGATGAAGTCATATTGTGCATAAAGATCACCAATCTGACATGGAAAATATAAACTTTGGCATTTTAATGCAGGGCAGCTCATTACAACAAAAATATTATTTCACATTCTCTCAGCAAAATAACTGAACATGTAATAATGCGTAAAAAGCTTTTTGGTTGAAGCAAAACAACAACAACAACTTTCAATGTTGAATGGAATGTCGGTGACATTTTAAAAACATTATATCATAATCTATAGGTAAACGCATCTTGAAACATTATAGGAATACTATACTGGGAATCCTTTTGGAAAAATATTGTCATCCTTGATTAATGTAGTTGGGCAGTGTTGTGTTTTTCCCTGAGATTAGTTATACCTAAAATTTAGTGTAATCCGTTTAAATCTAAACGCATGCTGTGGAATGTCTAGCCAGTGGACCCGAAGTAATACGATCGAAAATCCATCACTCACCAGACCCACTTTTTTGCACCCCAATAGTAAGGTCTATGTTTATAAAATATAGAGCTAAAAACAAAACTTAATTCCAGCCTTAATATCTTACGAGGAATATTACAGGAAAATACATTTGCAGTGTGAAGGCAGGAATACTGTAGCATACTTACTGTAGTTACATACTAGGACCGCGCTTTACATCCAAAAAAAGACATACATAAAATATATTATCTGTTTTCTGGAAGAAAAATAGCATTTCGACTTAGTCTTTAAAAAACCCTTTCTCTTGGTTCAAATAGAAAGATTATTGCTCACATAAGGTCCACAGCTGTGTTACTGCTCTCTACGGCGGCTTGCATCTGTAAAGCAGTGGTCATGAGAAACAGATGCGGTCGTGTCATTCAGCACAGGTGAGCGTCTCGCTGCTGTCTGTGATGACTTCAGCAGGGTTTTCATCTCTATAGAGGTTGTTGTTGTTGTTGTTATTGTTGCTGTAGGCAAACTGGATGTCGTGTCTGTTGTTCTGAACCGTCTCCTGCAGTCTCAGTTCATCCAGTTTCCTCCACAGTTCCTCTCGTTCCTGCTCTCTCTTCTTCTCTCTGAGGACACACGTGAAAAGCCTGTCACGTGCAGACAGTGTCATTACATACGCAATCCGAACGGGAAAGATGATAGCCTTACCGCTGTCTGTCGGATTTGTATGAAGCTGTTAGTTCGTCAAATAGTTTGCTGTTCATCTCCATCAATGATTTTAAAACATTATAGACCAGGGCCACAATCGTCCTGACGAAAGGAAGAAGGTAAAGACTTCAAACTACACGGATGGCAAAAGCAAAAAGAATACAAAACTCGGATTCTAATGAAAGAAGGTGTAAACTCATACGGGTTCCAGTGTTCCTTGGAGATCCGATACAAGCTTCCAAACATGATGGGAAGGATTTTGGCATTGTTCTCCTCAATCAGACTCAAAATATACTCATTGTTCCAAAAGTATAGTGCACGCTCTGCCACCTGCAAACAGACAGCCATCTTAACAACAAAGCATAATATAAAGCAAGAATGGAATAATGCAGATTTATTCATGCAATATTTGGTGTTTGTAACCTTGAGATGTGTCTCGTGTCTCCACACTATACTGTACCTGGAAATGAGGGCTGGCTACACATTTTGAGATCTGTTTAAACAAAGGCTCCTGAATCTTCTTGAACTGCGTGGGTTCAATAACGTCCAAGATCTCCTCAATTTCCCCTAGAAACATGACCTACACAGGACAGACAGACACATTACCTTAAATCTCGCAGGTTGTCTGATTTTGGTGAAGATGCACCGATATATCTCAATCATAAACATCACTTTGAATTAAAGTTGCTGACTGCAGCTGTAATGTGTCAGAGGACTTCCCCCCCTCCATTTTATTCATCATTGGAGTTTTGGTTCCTCGCCACTTGGTCGTGTTGACTTGCTCACCGTTTTTTAGATTGGCTAAACTCCATTAACATTGCTTTAATAGAACATTGCTTTATTTACTGTATGATGCCTCTCTCTGCAGTTTCTTTTCTCCTGTTGAGCTGCTTTGAAGCAATACTCATTGTAAAAAGCACTATTTAACTATATTGAATTGAATTGAATGGTCCATTAATCGGTATCGGTCGATAAATGCCCTTTTTCACACTATTGGCTGGTAGTTTAAAAACAGCCGATGACCAGAGCCCATATATCTTGTCAATCAAAAGAGAACAGCAAAAAAAAGCAATGAATGTGTGCTCTGTATATAGAAAACAACACAGTTTAATGTTCAATATGAAAAGCCATTATATGAATCGATAACAGTCAAAAAGTTACAAATATTCATTTCGTCTTCAGAATCTGTATTGGCAAATATCACTCAGTATCGGTGCATCTCTCATGTAAAGCTTTTGAAACTAGAGCACGGTCTTACATCCAGGGCTTTTATTACACATCATACAGTACATTTCTTTCAAGCATTCACATAAATAGCATCACAGAATGCATTTACGCTGTAAAGGTACTGTATATTTAGTCATGCTGGGAACGTTTCATAACTTAAACGTATGTCCTTACCTCTTTCTGACTACACGTCTTGGGCCAGATTTTAAGAAGCCCTCGAATCACCTACAAGGGAAACAGTAAATGGAAATTAAATAACACACATGATTTTAATTGGCAACATCATATAGCTCAAGGAATAAATGCAGCAGTCTGAAAATGTAAATGAAAAAGTTAACTCCTGCATTAATCCTATTATATTGTAATGTAGCATGTTTAAATGTTTGAAACGAATACAATTGTTCGACTAAAATTTGTAGTTCTTAAAGAGGTCATGTAATGCTTTTTGAATAAACTATCTGGCGTCTACCATTTTTGTTTAAGAACAGACAGGTGTGTACATTTTTTCAGCCCATCAACAAAGCCATGGATGCCATGTGACTACTCACCCTTGACAGTCATGACAAAAGTGACTTTTACACCATCTGTCTATTACCGGTTTTGAACACGGTGGGAAAAGGGTACAAGTTCTCTGGAGTAAATCTATATTTTTAATCTAGCCATTTGTTATTCTAACCAATTAAAAACACTCACCTATGCAAAATATGATCGAATAATCAAATAATGTCTTTTTCTGCGTCTAATGCGTGTTGTCAGTTAGAGGACTTTGAAATGAACTCATAGGATGAAAAGGTGAGCTGTGGTACGGATGTAATGATGTGAGCAGTACCGTCTCAGTGAGCGTGGGGTCCTTCTCTAAAAACTGCACCACACCGTACGCCAGCTGAAACACAGCAGGTTCACATCAGTGAATGAATGGCCTGACTGAACAAACCTTTGCAAATATTATTCCCAACAAATATCTGCACATGAATGTTATTTCAATGGTTGTCCCCATATTTCATGGATAATTTTAACGTCTGTAGGGAATAATTGGCCAGCTTGCCCATACATCTTATTTGCAGTTCTCAGGCATTTATGCATTTTGGCTCATACTAACATTCTGATCAAATGAGAATTTAAACCAAACACCTTTACACTAGAAAGAAACACTTCTATAAGCAGGTTCAGTTTATTTTGATTGCATACTCGTTGTGTTGTGATGGTGTTGAGGTACCTGTGCATGGAACAGCGCTAGTGCCTTGGCAGTGTGCAGAGGAATGAGGATCTTTACCAGGAACTGCTTGTGTTCGGCTTTCAGTGGAAGAGCGAAGCCATTGATGATGCTGCCATTACAAAGAGACACACAACTAATGTCACTTTGACACAAAATGACTAAAGGTCGACCGATTCATCGTCTTTGCTGATTAATCGGCACCGATAATTTGAACCATCACAATAATCCCAACCGATAGTTTTTCCAGGTTGCGTCTGATCCAGACCTCTAGAGGTGGAAATAAAACTAATACTGACGGCCTGTTTGGTTTGGAGACGTGAGATGGAATCAAGGCTGGGAAGGTGGAAGGTTCCTTTTCAAATGTATTTCGCAACAGATTACAAAATACATGTTTTAAAAAGTTATCTGTAACGTATTTCGATAGATCACAAAAGTTTTGAAACTTAACTAATACTAATAAGGTACATAAAACAAAGGGATCCGTAGACATTATAGTCCACATTTCTAAAAAAATGAGTCAGAATAATGAGTTATAAACTCACAATTGTGAGAAAAAGTCAGAACTGCGAGACAAAAAGTCGCATTTTACCTAAAACTTACTTAAACAAGAAACTCACAAACAAATACCACACTGATTCAGGACAGTACTAAATAACATGGGCGTAGCTAGCCCCTTTTTAGGGGTGCTTCAGCACCCCTAAAAAGAAGCTCAGCACCCCTAAAACTTGGAGTAAGAAATGTTGTTATACTAAAAAACATCGTCTTTTACAAGGTTAAATAATGTCCAAAACATACTCCGTAGTTTTTTGTTTAAAATGTATGTGTTAAGGATGAAAATGAAACATCCCCGCTTAGCAAATGGTGTCTCTTACTCTTCTTCTACTTCTCCTCTGTACCTGCACCGCTCAGCGGAGTGAGAACCCGTTATGTAGTGTTGTGAATCAACTAAGTTGCTCCAAAGCTGTCTCACACTTCTTTCCTTTTACACAGAGTTGTTCTGATTGCGAAACCATATCGGTGAGTACTGGAGTCAGTATCCTGAATCACCATGGTACACCTATAACAAGTGTTTATTTTCGGACTATTTTAGTCCAGCGGGTCGCCGCCGCTGTGGAGTAGCACAGGACCTGGTGACTCGTCCATAGTCATAAACGGAGAGAAGTAGCGCCGGTTAATATGTTCTTCCGCAAGACGCATTCAGTTCTGTTTATTAACTGCTAGCGCGTGAAACAAAAACAACTAAACTGCAGACCTGTGTCTCTGTTGTTAAAGTTTATCGTTCATTTGATACTCACTTTAACAGTCTAGAGTCATGTAAACATGACCTCACATGCGTCTTTTCTGGTCAGTCGTCATGGAAACATGATCGCCCTGGCGTTTGGACCAGAGTGTCAGAGGAAGTGATTCTTTCTGAAGCGCAAGAGTGAGTCTGGTACAGTTCAGATTCATGTTCCCTTCACTGAAAGTCTTTTAGTGCCTTGCGTCGGCTCCATACATGGCTCAGGAGGACCACAGGCCAAAGCAGACTCCAGCACCTATAGCTTTGATGTCTATTGAGAAGGAGTTGCTTGAAATAATTGAACCCCAAAGGGTCATTGACAGGTTTGCCAGCCTCAAAGTGCGGCGACATAGATGAACTCTCCCAAAGTAGGGCAAATATGGGGATTCAGGGGAAGTACTTTAAAGATTTCCCTCTATTTCTTTTTTTATAGCTTTACTTTCGAAGTATTTTCAAGACCTATTTTTGGTTTTACCTTCTTTTTTTATTTATTGATGACTTATATTGGTTTATGAAAGTTCAGACTGTCGTGCAACCAGATATAGATGGCCATTTGTAAATAATTTGCAGAAGATGAATTACATTTTGTTGTCCAAGTACCTGTTACTTTGTTCAATGACAATAAAGATCTAATCTAACCAATCTGATGACTGTTGATACAGAAGGAGGATTATGGAGTTAAGGGTCAGGAAAAGAAGGTTTTGTGTTTGTTACAGGGGGCTGTCTGTGTGAACTCTCACAATTAAGCTGCTGTTCTGAAAAGGTCTCAAACCTTGTTTGGATGTGTTAGCGACCACTCATTCAGTATTTTAGGTTTAGTTCGTTAAAACGGCTCCTTCTGACGTTCTTACTTTAAAGGAATTGCCATGCAAGGAGTTCTGTTCTGCAAAAAAGGTGTTAAAAAAAATCTGGATTTTGGCGTTAGTTGAATCAATGTTAAAATGACAAAGTTATTTTTCAATAGACACATTTTTTGTTTTCGTGTGAAAAGAGGGTGGGTGGTGGCAGTGGGGCTCATTTGGTGCTCAGCACCCCTAAAGCTCTGACCCTAAAATCGCCCCTGCTAAATAATATTAGCATTGTGAAAAATATTCAAATTTAATGGAAAGCAGATAGACATGACAGAGACTGCACAAACGGCTAATGTAATGACAGTCGTTTTAATGTGGACAAACACGCATGTGACCACGGCCATATATATATTGTAAAATATTACGATGGATCAGTCATTCTTATATGCTAATTTTGTGCCAAGAATTTTTTTATTATAATAAATGTAGAAATGACCTACTTATAATTTAGTTTAAATCATACACTGGAGTTTAATATGTACTAATATAGAATATTTGTATGTGTTTTATGTAAAAGTACAACACAGTTTAATGGTTCAAGCTATAGTGTTTATTGTTGTAATACACTTCATTGCTATTTTACTTAAGGTGTTATTTTTTATTTTAAATAAATTAACAAAAAATATGTAATTGATCATTATCAGTAGGGACCATATTAGTTATTTGTATCGCCAAAAACCAATATCAGTCCACCTCTAACAATGACATAACATTAAAGACTGATCAGTGTCAATAAGCAATAGTCTATCACAACAGCGATCAAATTTAACAGTTTGTAAATGCGCTTTATCCTTATCAAATCTATTTGTTAGAAAGATGGAAAGGGAAAAATAAACAAGAACCTCACCTGCCCAGAATCTCTTGAAGTTCAGCAACTCCATTAAAGTGCTCGGTTTCATAGATGAACCTGAAAAACCAATGCAAATTTGCAATACCCAGTGAGCAACATAAAGGGAGATTAATATTAATAACTTGAAATAAGAAAAAACAAAATCACATACAAGGTTTGAGAAGGACAGCAGCAATTCGCTAGTTGCACAAAACTGCACCGGTGAGCTTTTGGCACAGATCCTCTTAAAGTTGCTGAGCATTTCGTGAAGCCAAAACAACTCGATAATGTTATACGGCCAGAAGTTAGTCTGCAGACTCAAAAACTCTCCGGCGCCATCTTGTGCAACAAGCCCATAAACTCTCAATAGACACCATCACTAATTTATAAAAAACAACTTTACCTTATTGTGCAAATGACCATTATGCATCATTAAAAACTAAATTAAATATCTTTGACAAGTAGATAAAATATAAAATATAATTTTACAGAGCATCAATCAACCATACACATATTGTCTATTTCCACATTTTTTCAATTCCATTTAATTTTTAAAGGAGAATTGTGGGATTTTAAGGAGAATTGATTGACAGAAATGTGAGATAATTTACAAAACTATGCCTTGAGGGGTTTATAATAGTGATGGGAAGTTTTTGTGATTCCGATGTTTGAATCTCGTTCAGCAAAATGAACAAATCTAGTCATTTCGTTCATCTGAGCAGAGTTAAATTAATGTTGCATGTTAATAGCCAAATTACCCCATAACGTTATGTATGCTAGTTTTGATCTGATTCACAATAAGAAACCACTTATATTGCAGTTAGGGACAAGTTATGAGAAACCGTAATTCAATTATTTCCTGACAGCTATATGTACAAGAAACAAAGATGATTGTGGCTCAACTCTAGAGACTTCATGCCCGAGTCATTCATTATTTTGCCCATACAAGCCGCATTTACAGGAAACAGAAATTATGAGTTCACCTACTGAGCCCACGGGTGCGAGTCGTTCATTCTTTAGAATAACTTATTTCCTGAGTTCCCTTACAAATATTCATGTAGTTAGTTATTAACTCTTTCTTTTGATTCGTTTCTGAAGTGTTATGTATTTATAATTCATTAACAATTGTGAGTCACTCAGGTATGCAATAAAGGTTGTTGTTTTCTCATGCAGTTAGCAAAGTATATAATAATAGGCTATTGAAATCATTTAAATGTGCAATTATTTAATAAGGGATCATTTGTGTAATATATGCATTAGACATAAACACTGACTGTACTAGTGTTTATATTTGCCAGCACAGTTCTTATGCAAAAGAGTTATTTATTAAATCGGCTCTGCAACGATGTTTCATGCATTCTGACTTCTTTACAATGTTAAACGTGTTGTCTTCTCATGCTAGTCAAAAAACGAGTTGGACGTATGATGTAGTATTTCTGTGCTCGATACACTCCCCCAGCGTACTCCAGATAAACATTAGATAGGCAGAAACTGCCCGAGTAGGGCCGCTTTAAGATACATTAAAAACACACGCAGAAATACACACGAAACATTTATTAATACACTTATAGAAAAAAAGAACAGAACTGTACGTTTTAGAAACGATGTATATTGCAAATATATTTTGATCATTTTATAGTATTTCCTACCTATAATACAACATGCATCGCTGACTGATGATCTGGGAAGCGGTCACATAACATTAAAGACTCGGACGCGAAGACTCTGGCACAGGGTGCTTATAGGTTTGCCTGCGGAGCTACTATATGACAAAAGAACGAAAAGGGCTCGGACCCGATGACTTGGGAGAAGAACTAATAATTTCTCTTTCCAGTGTAAAAGAACGAAAGACTCGGACCCGATGACTCGAGAGACGAATTAGTCATTTCTGTTTTTGGTACAATGTTGCACATGCGCGATCAAAACAACATGTTAAGTCAATATATTTTCTTAGGGTTGGGCAACAGTGAAACATAGTGATGGACGATGCCCTGCGGCATTATAAAGTGAGGCCTTCTTTATACAAACGAGGGCTGTGTGTAAACGCTTCATCTTTATGCATCGCGGGCTGCGCAGACAAGCGTCCTCTTTAAGCTCAGTTTATACCTGTGCGTAGGACCTACGCTGTAGCCTGTACGCACCCGTAGGCAGTCGTTGTCCGCATCGACAGGCAATGACCACTAGGTGTCAGTGTCCACTCATGTGTTGCTTGTGTAACCAAGACAAGAGCCGAAAAAGAAGCAGCTCGTTAGAAGCATTAGCACTGATAGCGGCAAGTAAATGTTAAATACAGAAGAACAAATAATTTACTTAGATAATTCACTCGGAAATGAATTTGAGAAAACATTACGCTATCGCAGAGTTTTTTTTAACCGAGGGAGGGCTTCAAACAGACCAATCACAGCACTCGCGGTCGCGTTAAGTTGATGCGATGTTACATTTTTGGAGAGGTTTGCGTCAGGCTATGGCGTAGGGGTACCCAGCTCTGCGTAGGTCCTATGTGCGAGTATAAACTAAGCGCTATATAACGGTGGCTGCACGGACACACGTCCTCTTTAAACAACATTTGTTGGAATCACAATGCCAGCTCAACATCATGATGTCTTTCAGCCATTGGTAATGGACAGTGGCATCGTCTATCGCCCAACCCTATATTTTCTTTATTTACCTTTCTAAATTACTGTTGCTTGAATGGCTACTATCTGCTGTATCAGCTGACGATTTCTTTTTGTACTGTGGTGGCCACTGTCGTGCTTCAAAAGGAAGGGGTGAGCGGAGGACAGAGAGAGTTTGGTTGCAATTCTCATACTCACCACTAATGGCTGCTAAAATCCCACATTGCAACTTTAAAATGAGAACTTAAAACAAGTTTATTACAGAAATACCAGCACTGCTTAATTAGATGTGGCAATGACAATCCTGTTTTTGTATGAATGTACTGATAGATCCTGCCGACTACGGCAAATTATATACTGTATCATAGGTTTGAAAACAGGACAGTCCTGCAAAACTGACCGCAATGTTTTTTCAAAACTAAAACAGGTTTTATCAGGGATAGTGTTTATGGTCATGTTTGTAATATTGGCATCATTTAACCTTACCTCCATGTATAGAGAAAATATGTGTGTACTGTACATAAAATAAGCGTCTCTTACTTTAGAAAAATGTTGTTGATCTGTTTCCGTATAAAGGCACGCAAACCCAGAAACTTCCCATAGATGCGATGCAGAACTGTTTTTAAAAACTCTCTCTCGCGAGGATCTTCACTGTCAAACAGTTCTAACAGCTCCAAGGTAAAAGGAAAAGAGACAGAAACAAAAGATTCTTTGAAAATCCAGTATAACATTTCACAAATATTGTCAACATTTTTCCCTTTCATGAGGTATTAAAAATGTTGCATTAAAAGCTCAAATAAATGTTTTGTTTTGCAGTCAAGAAGTTATTCAGGATGTTAAAACTATGTGGCATGAGACAATGTGATGAAAGTCACTCTTATAATGACCAGATTCGAGACATTCTACTATTTTATTTAGACATGTTTCCTGTCAAAGCAAGCAGTCCTTGGCCAGTCTGAACTACAAAAAGCACAATTTCATGATGCATATGCTAACAGTATAACAGTATCATCAAAAAACATGTTTTCAGTACAGTAAACTAATATATTAAAAAAGGATTTATTTCAAAATAGAAATTAAAAATAAAACAACACACAAAAGTCTGTATTGCCATGTGATAAACAACAGGTTCCCCAGCTGCCCGCGACTCTTTTATGGGATTGGATTCATCTGGCAATGTCAACTGTAATGTCACATTAGCCCATGTGTGCACAAGCTCACATTATGTAATACATTATCTGGCTACCTTTTGCCCCAGGACAATGAACCCCTGCTGTGAGTGATGTCTTTGTCTGACAGCCAACTTTATGCAACATGATGTTATTTGTTTGACACTAATGAGGTCGAAAACATCAGCAAATCAAAAGCACAATCTAAACAGTGTCAGAAACGTTAATCTCTGCACATGCATGCCGGCTCATTTCTAGCCATCGCCAGCCAGCCGAGCATTGCTTTATCCCCCTCTAGTGTTCAACTCGTGCACATCTGAAAGGGATTTTACTCAAGGCAGTCAGGAAGTCACCTATCATCAGGACCCCACCGTACCGCACATGCATTGATAGAGCTGGTCGATTGTCCTGTATTACTCATGTGTATTCTGATGCCTCTTATTGACTTTTCCATTTCATTTTTAGAACAGCGGAGGGGGGATTTGGAATCTGCGCTCTTCGTGTCAACTAGAATCAAAACGGACCTCATTTACTTAAAAAAGTAGTCCTGCTCTTAGTTCGATTCGAACTGATTCTTTAACAACAAAACTGAATTCATCTGTTTAGGTCCACAAAAGTAACAAACTAAAAACACAGCTTAGTATTATTTTATACCGCATTTCTACTCAAATAAGTGTGTCATTGCACTCTCTGTCCCGGCTTGGACTGCACTGCTCCGTCTTTCCTTCCTGTGTCGTAAAC
Organism: Barbatula barbatula; assembly: GCF_947034865.1. NCBI lineage: Eukaryota > Metazoa > Chordata > Actinopteri > Cypriniformes > Nemacheilidae > Barbatula > Barbatula barbatula. Next base: position 21,530,123 of record NC_136778.1, on the reverse strand, counting down.
AACGGGCCGCTATTTAAAGCATCCCAGGAAACGCTCTCATCATGGAAACTCGTCCCGACCACCTTCTCCTCTGAATCTACATTCCGGAACATTCTGTGCACTCGGAGGGAATGACCGGGTCGAGATGGACAGCTGATGACCTGCTGGTAACGATGGGACGGAGGCTGTCTGAGCGAGATCCAAGAGAGGAACTCAGCCAAGCCCCTCTCAAGCGTACAATTATATTTTTCCAATAATTTTTTTAGCGTTGTGACAGAGGGCAGAAAAACAACTGTCAAGCTAACTTCAATAGAAATGCATTCATAAACCCAGAAATCGACAAAAATGTCTATGTCTGATCATTGGCATAAAGTTTGATCCACGATGGAGAATATAACAAGTTTTGTATGCACAGAATACAGAGCTCTGATCTTGGATATCTAGTATTCTTCATACTAAGTGTCTCAAACAAAACTCACGTTTTGTCAATTTAGTTTGATTTGATGCCATCGTCATGGCACACTTGGCAAATGAAGTGATTCTTCAAATATTCAAATTGACCTAGAGGTTACTATTCCAACGTATAAATAAAGAGAAAAAAGACTTTTGGATTCATACCTGTAACACAAACTTCTGGTCAATGTAACGTTTGGCAATACTTGGTTGGAAGTCTGGATTTTCTATGAATCGAAGGAGAAACTCGTACACCAACTGTAAAAACAAGGAATACAATTAAAATCAAGATTTTATGTTTCCCTAGTGTTTCCAGCATTTTATTTGCAATTCACACATTTCCACAAGAGCTAGCTTCCGTGTCTAGGGATCGGGCTGTCAAGGCACTCTCCTCCGACTGCCGCCCGATCCACTACGCACCGACCCCCTATGGTCCCTCCCGCACCCCTCCTGTGGAGGGTGCTTCGGGAGTATGGGGTCTGTGGTCCTTTACTAAGGGCTGTCAGGTCCCTGTACGGCCGAAGCAGGAGCTTGGTTCGCATTGCCGGCAGTAAGTCGGACTTGTTCCCAGTGCATGTCGGACTCCGGCAGGGGGGTTGACCTTTGTCACCGGTTCTGTTCGTAATTTTTATGGACAGAATTTCTAGGCGCAGCCAGGGGCCGGAGGGTGTCAGGTTTGGGGACCACACGATCTCGCTATTTGCGGATGATGTTGTCGTGTTGGCCCCTTCAAACCAGGACCTTCAGCATGCACTGGGACGGTTTACAGCAGAGTGTGAAGCGGCTGGAATGAAAATCAGTACCTCCAAATCCGAGGCCATGGTCCTCAGTCGGAAAAGGGTGGCTTGCCCACTTCAGGTCGGTGGAGAGTTCCTTCCTCAAGTGGAGGAGTTTAAGTATCTCAGGGTCTTGTTCACGAGTGAGGGAAGGATGGAACGGGAGATTGACAGACGGATCGGTGCAGCTTCTGCAGTAATGCGGTCGATGTACCGGTCCGTCGTGGTGAAGAAAGAGCTGAGCCGCAAGGCGAAGCTCTCAATTTACCGGTCAATCTACGTTCCTACTCTCACCTATGGTCATGAGCTTTGGGTCATGACCGAAAGGACAAGATCCCGGATACAGGCGGCTGAAATGAGCTTCCTCCGCAGGCTGGGCGAGATAGGGTGAGAAGCTCGGTCACCCGGGAGGAGCTCGGAGTAGAGCCGCTGCTCCTCCACATCGAGAGGGGTCAGCTGAGGTGGCTTGGGCATCTGTTACGGATGCCTACTGGACGCCTTCCCCGGAAGGTGTTCCGGGCCCGTCCGACCGGGAGGAGACCCCGGGGAAGACCTAGGACACGCTGGTGGGACTATGTCTCCCGGCTGGCCTGGGAACGCCTCGGTATCCCCCGGAAGAGCTTGAGGAAGTGTCTAGGGTGAGGGATGTCTGGGCATCTCTGCTTAGACTGCTGCCCCCGCGACCCGGCCCCGGATAAGCGGTAGAAAATTGATGGATGGATGGATGGACATTTCCACAAGACTCTTATCCACAACATTTAGGTTTTGTTCAGACAGCCGTTTCCCCAACGGCATATGACTTATTTTCTTTATCTAAACTTTTTAACTGGGACTCAACATGACCAAGCTCCAAAAAGCACATTTATCCATTATTAAAAGAATCAAAATTATAAAAAAATTTGATTCATCATTTAAAAATGTTCTATATGATATGCTTGTGAGAGAAAACTATTTCTGTCTCTTGTGACTGTGAAGTGTGAGCAGTCAGATCTAAGGATCAGATTCAAAAAGCAAATCAGATTGACGTGCAATGTGAACAAAGCCTAAGTCTGCTATTGATTTCATGCTACTATATGCACAATCAAAAAGGTTATAAATATTTTAATAAAATGTGTGTTTGTGGATCATGGCTTGTACTGTATAAGGTCGCAGCAAACCTGCATATGCGGCCAGGAAACCTCCAGGGTCGGTTCATCTTCTTCTGGGTCAAAGTCTGGGTTTTCGCTGGGTGGAAGTGTCCTGAATACATTTGTGCTAACCTATAAAAAAACATCCAGAAACGTTTCACTTCAATGGTCTGTGAAATAAATGACATTAAGGTTCAATGGATGTGGTTTTCATGCTGACCATACTGACGATCTCAGGATACACAGGCTCTATCAGCACACCCCTGTTGGTGGACACATACTCCACGAGTTCGGTGAGAGTGGCTCGCTTGGTCTCTTTGCTTTTGAGGTCGGCGACCGAGTCCAGGAAGTCGAACATTACGCAGCACTGCTGTAGTTTCTGCACAAACAGCTCCTGTTGCTCTGTGGAAGACGCATCTGAAAAAAAAAAACATTTGTTCATGAATCACCATATTAATGCAGCGGCCATTGGATCCTAAAATGGGATTACGAATATGTTCTTTTGTCAAAGGCACCATTTCATTAGATTTTAGCTTTATCAAAATGATGTCATGACATCACCACTCACTACCCATAAAGCCACCTGTCCTCAGATCAGACCTCAATTCTTCAAGTAGACTGAAATAACATCATGTTGCACATCATGAGAGATAATATGTTACAAAGTTATTTTAAGATCTGGAAGCAGAGACAGTAGGAGAGTCTTGTTTCTGTGGTTTAATGTGTGCGCTGATCTAGCTGAATGCTTGAACGCACAGGAATGTTATTAATCGGACTCTTGGGAATTTGTCTTAATCTAGTTATGAAGACAAACCTCCCAGAAATAAGACAAAAGGCCAAACCACAGCTGGTTAGTTCTTCCACTGTTAGATGTCCTATTACTTACAAAAAGAAATCCAAAAATGAATGTAAGACGCGATGATGCTCTTGAATCAAAACAACTGTTCCTTGTGAAGCCTTTCACCCGAGGTGTGAACACACACGCTCGAACAAAAGTTGCTTGGCTATTCATTTCACTCCTTCACATCATGTTCAATGCGAATAGACCTTTGCCGTGCTGATCTGCATGTTGCAACGGTAACGCATATCAATGCGAAATAAGCTTTACAAAAGCAGCACAACCGGGCCTCACCCCCTTTCTTGCGTATTACCGGGGTGGGGTTTCTTTTGGATTACTTACATGATGAATGCATGTGCTTCATTAAGCTTTGCCATGCGTATAAGAAGAAACGTTCAGGGGTGAGTAAACGGAAACAGAATTTTCATATTTTGGTGAACTGGGAATGCACAAAACTGAAATCATGATCACCCTCCTCTCTGCAATGCTCTATCCAGTAGCGCCTTGAACCCCCGGGCAACCAAAGAGTTTCAACAAGTGCTTTTGGGATCTTATCTTACATAAGCCAGCGTGGTTAGAGACGCATGAACACGTTTTCTTAGAGTCTTAGAACTGGTTTTATCAAGCAATATTTGGGTCATCCAGATGAAACCACTGACACATGTTAGTTAAGATTTGAATTAAAAAACATAATCCACGAACACAAAAATGATCATAATTAACACGGTTATTTAACATAATTAATTTTACCATCATTTTACATCAGCAGAAAAAGTACTTCTGTATTTTATTACGAAGTTCTCATTTCCGTAACAAGTCCAAAATTTGCCTGAGAGCATAACACGTTGTAATTTCAACAGAGTTCAATTAAAACATTCAGAAAAAACAATTGGATAGTCTTCTATGTGTTCTCCAATGGCCACATTATTGACAGAATCGTGTCCATGACTAATATTCTCATCCTCCGTAACATTTTTTACACGGACACAGATATATTTACATGAAAGTTCGATTTTATGTGAAGAAACACGTGTGACATTACCTTTCAAATGGATACAGGGCTCTAGACTTGCGACCCACTTTCATAGGTTGGTCGCACCCTTTATATAATTTCCTTTTAAATTCAAGTTATATATTGGCTATGAAATGATATGACACAAATATAACCTGTCGCTCTTCACAATCCTCATTTATTAATTAATAAAATTTAATTAGCTAGCTCAAAACCCATTAGGTTTATTAGAAAGAGAAACAAGGATACGCTAACGGCCTTCTGACACACAGAACAGTACACCTCACGGTTATTCCCAGAGATGGCCCTCGGCAATGGTTCCAACTTTATCCTCCAACCATGTTGTTTAACAACCGGGTATAAATGGACCTACCACTAAACGCCTACTCAGTGATTAAATTCAGGCATAATTTAGCATATGACCTCTTTGGACTAGGGATGCACGGAAATGAAAATTCTTGGTCGTAGCCAAATAAAAATGAAGCACTCGACAGAATACCGCACACGGCTTTTCTTATTTCTTCTATTTACTAAGCCAGTTTTTCACTATTGCATAAACTTAATGGTCAAAATGTGTTTTATATTTTATCTTGCCAGTACAATACAGCCTAACTTAAAATAAAATTTAGCAAAACAAGTTCCTGTTGAACAACGTATGCTGGTTTGGTATGTTTTGATGCTGGTTTGGTATGTTTTGATTGTGTGCACGCGGCCACTGTATGATATCAATTCTTTATACTTTTTAAGCCCCCGCGGACGTTCTTTACTACACATTGTCATAAATAAACTTTAAATACTAAATCTTACTAACCACTCTTGCAAGTCTCGTGAGTTCAGTGTTTGACATACGAGTTGTTTCAACAAAATGAATTGGTTCAAATGAGTCATTACGTCGCGAATCGGACATTAGCGGTTTGTTTTTCACAGGTGTTAGGAAAAAGAAGGAAACCATTTCACTGTATGGGATTTTTCCTTTATGTCATCTTCATATGCATAACACTTGTCAGGGAAGAAAAGGCAACATGTCTTTGAGCACATTCACACCCGGCTGTAATAAAGGGAAAAATATGATCCGAATGCGCCACGTGAAACATGGATTCTGTCTCCCATGTCTGCATTTTGGTCATAAAGTTAGTCTGAACTTGATCATAAACCAACCAACTCAATCCTAGACAGAATATGAGGCAAAATATTTCACATAGTACAGTTCCCCATCCACGACACGGTAGTATTCTTTTAACCTCCTATGTTTTGTATTAAAGTACAACGATATTACCTTGTTAGTTTCTGTACAGAATAATGCTGGGGCTTGTCATCTGAGGACACCTACTCCAAAAGAAAGTACACAGAGCTAAAACAATACATGCTTGAAAAAGCCATTAACCTAAAAGTTTATTTCAGTGATTAACTTTTTTGGCAAAGACTGTCTGTATGTCATGCCTCTGGTGAATTCATGGCGCTGAGGCACAAAGGATTTACCAGTGTAAGCCACTCGCATACGGAGCTGAAGGGGTTCTGACACAACCCCACCGCTACGCTATTAATACACCTTATGTAACCGATCTGAACGCCACTGTCCCTGTGTCTTTCCCAGACCACTTCTGCTTAGACTCACTGTCTTTGACACAAAAGCGAGCCAAGTGGCCATACATAATCAAGGAACACAGCCGAGAGCTTCACTTTGACTTGCCCTAATGCACACAAGAGCATGCACAGGATGAGTCAGTCAATTTGTTCAGGTTCTCATTAACACCCTGGGCATGTGGTTGCCATGGCTACATAACCCGCCCATGGAGAGTCATCATGTCAGAACTTCTAATATGACCGTAAATGCTGTTACAGCGGTTTCACACTGTCAACTGTGATTTATATTTTCAAGCTTTGCAAATACATGCAAATATGACTGTGGAAACAGTAGACTGAGCACATTTCCAAAATGTTAAACAAGTATAGTGCCTACTATATATATATATATGCAAAACTTTAAGTATGTAGGCTTTTAACTAGCTATTTATTTTTACACATGATTTTTTTATGGGAAGCCATGCATAATATAAACAAGGATAACTAAAGACAACGTTTTAAAAAGCATCCTAAATTTAGGAGAATTGAGTAGTAAAAGCTAGAACAATAACAATACATATTTCCGTTCTCAACAATAAAAGAAATGTTCAGCTTTTGTGTGTACATAATGTCTCTTTGCACACTCACAGTGCATATTTATTTTGTATTTTTAAACGCATACAAGCACACACAGGTAGAAATATTTGCATTTATATATTTATATGTGTGGGTGTGGCCAGAGGCATTGAATATTAGTTACGAAACTAGCATAGACCTCCATTGGAAGAATGGAATGCGGAAAGTAACTCGGTCATGGAGCCTCCGATAGTTCAAAACATTGCACCGAAGCCCATTCATTCAGTGTCTCCTAAACGCATTTGCTGTACAGTTGGTGAAATAACTGCATGTTTTTACATTTTAACGAGTTGGCAGTTGAATTTAAATGTGAAGATTAAACACAAAGTTAGATCCTATAGCGCTCCGGAGGTCACGTCATCCATTCTCTTTACACCACCATATTGGCAGGCAAGGACAACTGTGAGCAAATATGAAATCAATGGCGCCAGCATGAGTTTCAAAGCAACAGACTTCACTGCTCACTTTAATTCAAAAGACATAAACATGTACATAGCAAAACTTAATAGATTAAACATTAAAGGTCCCTATAATGCCCCTGGGGTACTTTTAACGTGTATCAATAAAGCAGAAATACTCAAATCTGACTCGCGAGATCCATTTTGAAGGTCATTTGACATTAAAGAACTGCGAGAGCTACCGCGATTATCTTGTTCATGTGCGCTTTATAAGAATTGGGACTGAACTCGACAGGAAAAGGGATCTCTCAAGCCAGATTTGAGTATCACTGCAATAACGGAACAGTGGCGGAGCTAGAATTTTGTGGCCAGGCTACTTTAGGGAGTCCACAGACCATTACAGTAAATTTGTGTGTAACCCTGACTTGGCATCGAATCATAAATAAATAAACAACAGGATTGTAGATTAGAGGTACAAGTGATAATTTACTTCACAATTGTGATAAATGTACACAACAATTGCACAACGTAATGAGTTTAATATAATTCTTAATGCATGTAGATGAAATGAATTGTAAAATAAAAATGATGTAAGCAGTTTAATACTGATAACTATTAGCCCTGATGTTGACATCTTGATTATTAATTTCAGATTTACATGTTTTACATGCGCTACAAGTAAAGCTGAGAAGCGTTTATGAATTATTTGATTACTGTTTTATTGCTGTATTGATTCTCTAAGGAACACAAAATACAGTTCAAACAGGAAATATATAGAAAACAATCAAAGAACATTCAACATCACTAAAACACTCAATATTTCGGCTATACATTAGTCTGACTACTCTACATAAGAATCTCTTTCTTACATTGTATCTGTACACGGTTGATAATGATAAACTTTGTGACAGTGGCACACTTCAGCGCAGCTCTTCCTCACTGTTGAATCATTTAAATACCTCTGATTGGCCAGTATATTCATACCATGAACTTGAACGCTGTCATCGACATTTTATTTAGATTGCTACTGTCGTTCGTTTTTTATTTGTTATTTCTTCACATTGTTGTCATAATTTTCCAAAGCCTCAGTTAATTTCCGACCCTGATGTAAACATACAATGTATGTTAGGGAATGGATACTAGATGAGAAATCTATTAATAGAGCCTAACATTAAATTACACAATGAAAATGTTTAGGAATCCTAAACCCAAGGCTAGAGTGAAACTTATTGAAAATACAATGCTTCCTTCATTTGTATTTCTAAAGTTAGCATGAAGTACACCTGCTTAGAATTCTAAAAGAAATAGGGGATCTCTCCAAAGACTGTTTATATTTATCTAAGGTTAGACAATGCTGGTTAACGTTAATTTACGCAACAAAGGTGTAACGTTTCGAAAGTATAATGGTACGAGTCACGAACGTGGAGGGAACAAGGACAGAGGACCCAACAAAGACAGCTGGTTTAAGTTAATTGTAAGTGAATAAATGAATTATTACATAACAGCGTGTAAAAGTACCTGTCATTGTTACTGACTGGATATGAACATTGGTCTGTAATTAGTATTTAATGCTGAAAACAGAAACATTAAATATATAAACGACTTCTGCTTTATTGGGTATTAAAATACAGTGTGTTCAAAAAACACATGTACGTGGTGATGATGTCACAAACATGCTAATTGGCACGTAATATCACCTTGCACCATAGTGACGGGTAAAATAGATTATGACAGATTTTTTACTTCCGCATCCACCACTGTAAAGGAACGAATAGCATTCCAGACCTGCACTATCCTGATATCTAACGTTACAACTACCTCATCAACTTCCCCTACTCCGGACACTCCTTAAAAAGCCAGAAAAAGCCTGCAGAGGTACAAATAATTATTTTGTGATGAATATTAAACTTTGGAGTCTGCTGGCTAAAACCTGATTTGTCTTCAATGGAAGGCTAAGTCAACGGTGTTGTTAGCTAACGTATTTGACTCTAGCTGTCTTTGTTTGAATAGCCAGCATAGCTAAATCGCCGAGTAACTTAACCGAAATCAAAATAAAATAACTTCCCCTTTGCTTTGCTGGCGTCCTGGCCCACAGCAACTGTACACCATGTAAGTAATAGTAAGGTCGAAACAATCTGGTTTAAAACTGTTGTTCGACCACTGTCGGAATCAATGCTACAGCTGCTCTAGCGCTCTCACGAATGCCTGCCAAAATGGCGGTGTTAACATTGGGTGATGTCAACATCCGGAGGTCTATATTCCTATTACTCCCAAGATCAAATGTACGTAAACGTAGTGATCTGTGTACACAATGTGCTAATGTTAAGCTTAATTTATACAAATACAATTGTTGTTATTCGTCCCACTAAAATCCATTCCAATAGGTTGACCGCGGGGATTTGTTTGGAACTATTGAGGGCTCCATGAACCACGTGACCACAAGGAGGTGAGTGTTGTAACTTTCCGAGTGTGGCTTGGGCGCGTGTCAGCCAGTCAGAAAACTTTGAAACGGCTCTAAACAAGAGCGATGAAACTGGCAAGCATGATTTCAGGCTATGACAAAACAGAGTTGCATAATAATACAACCGAGCAAACGCAAACCTTACGAGGTTTAGCTCAGTGGGAGGAACTATACTACATTTCGTTGCACTGTACTTGTATGTGTGTAATGACAATACATTGAATCCAATCCAATGAAGGGAAAATGGCCGCACACTCACTTCACCAAACTTCGTTTGACAAAATTGCATAACTGTTACAGCTTCTCACTTTCTCATTCGTACGGTATTGACTGATTTACAGAACTGACAACTATGTGACTTGCAGAGGCACAAAACGAGGGCAGGAAACCGCAGGTTGGGCTATGACACAAAGATACTTCCCTTGATGATAAGAGGAGCCTCGGACTGAGACATTATTTTCGCACAATATGTTTTTACAGTCCACACCCAGTTGTAAGTGTTATAGTTGGGCCTCCTGCAACGCTTGAACTTTTAGATTTTCAAAGCTAACAGTAATATATGATGAATTTAAATAAAAGTGCGTCGCTAAGCACTAAACTCCACTTAGCTGCTCTAAATTCACTGAGAGCCACAACTTAATTTATTGCTTTACATTTTAATCCAAAGCGACTTGCAAAGAATTCATAAAGGATTCACAGAATGTCATACAATTGTCATTAGCGATATGTTTTCATTATTTTCATAAAAACATATTTTGTCAAGCAATGCAGTTCTTCAGAAACAATTCAACATAGTGGTTGCCAAGCAACACACAGACGCAGTAACGTAATGCAGTCATAGAACTCGTGTTTTCTTGAGAAATTTACATCGCGGCTCAACCAATCGGAGTCAAGATCTGAACAATACGTTATATTTACACTTGCATTTACGCATTTGGCAGACGCTTATATCCCAAGCGACTTGCATGGCATTATACTACACCTTTTTCTATTATGTGCTGCGATCGAACCCATGACCTTTGGCGTTGCTCTAACCACTGAGCCACGGGAAATATGAATAGCCTACATATAATATAACAGCGTTAAAATGTTTGAGGAAAAGTGTATTTATATTTTGGACTTCGTGACATTGAGGCTTCGTGCGCGCACTAGGCTTTGAGAGAGTCTATTTCCAGAACTTGATCCTCTTACCTTTGAGCTGCGGGAGCGCGGAGATTTCCGGAGGCGCGGGCCTGCAGCTGTTCGCCGCAAACTGAGACGAGCCCTGACAAATTCTCTGTCTCTGAGCCTTCCTCACCGATTTCCGCGTGAACCCGTCCACTTTCTCACACGCAGATATCGCCGACATTGTCCGAACAGGTCTATCCGATAAACGAAGCGCGCGTGTATTGAATGTGCATCAGATGTGCCGCGGACTAAACTCCACAGAGCCCATTTAATGACACGCGCTGTCAATCCGGTCTACTGCATGCTTTCCACTCCACGCAATCCACAGGTATTTTGCGTTTAAGTCATTGACGTAGGAAAGCGCTAAATCATTCAACGGTAAGTCGAAATGTTTAAATAGATCCCAGGCGCCCGTGCGCGACTCTCGGCTGCTGCGTTTCGTCAAACTCGCACGTCCGCGAACTTTGCTCCACGAGCGCGATTCAAGATGTCAGTGTTCAGACAAAACACCGAGTCGCGGTCACGCGGGAATTAAACGCCACGCATTGCCGACGCGGATCCGTCGGTGTCCTGAACTTCATTCAGCCGCTGTTGCGCTTCACTGAGGTAAAAATAAAACTGCGTGGCTTACATAACTGATAGAACGTTCGTCCAATCAGCGTTTGAGCAACACAGTAAAGCCCGCCCATCGACCAATGAGATTCATGCTTTCATGGATTGTTTGTAAACATAGAATCCCATCGAAATCAAACAGACAATAACAAATGGCCAAAAGATCTGAACGCATGCGCAACAGAAGATATTTATGCACCATGTTAAAACATACGTGGAAATAAAACATAGTATGATTATGCAATGTGTTTACACAGTCAAATGTGTCCAAAATTACTTTAAATGACATATTTTGGGATCCAATAACAACTGGAACTATTTAAAGATCAACGGTTTGGACCAGTCGGGTCTTTAAAGGGGCGGGGGTATTCCAGAAAGCTAGTTATGTGCCCTACCCGGGTAAATGTTAGGGTTAGTTAGCTGATAACCTCAATTTTGAGCTACCTTTCAGGGTATGCAAGTAACCATGGCAACGTACTCTCTGAAGATAACCTGGGTTATCTGGGAACTAACCTGGGTTAGGTCATTTCAAGGAAACGTTAACGCTTCATGGGTCGTCTGGGCATGTGCGCTTGTCTATGGCCGTGGAAGCACAGATTATGAATAATATTATAATTTTACTCACAATTACATTTAAAGTCTTACCTATTGCAATTCAGCATACACAACTCATGCTTTTATTATTAACTTTATTTGAACTTTTAAAATGAAATGATATTTTAATAAAATAATGAATTCTGTTATTATTAAACAAATTTAAGGCTTCGTGTATTTACATTGAAGAATATTTATTAAAACATCACTGGATGCAAGTGCACACCCTACAATTTCCAACGGTTAAAGTTAATAGTGAAGCATTTTAGTGCAGAATAAGTTGAGCTATTACATATCATTACTCTTGCCCACATACAGCAATATTTGACACATTGAGTCAAGCATAGTTGTGGAAATGGTGGACTTAAAACTCAGTCTGTTTCCCAGGCTGGCAGGTTTCTAAGGCTTTACTATGTGACCCCGAATGGGATCATCTATGGCATACTGGTTATATATTTAAATTCTTATTATAACTTTAAAGTCACCATGAAACAGAAGTGGCGATTGACTTCTGTTCCATATCGGGGCGTTATTTTGCCCTTCCCTTTTTGATTGGTTTGTTGTATGTTGGGCCCGGAGGGGAGGGCTAACAATCCCTGGCCATTGGACAGTCAGTATAGACCTACCTCTATTTTGTTGCTGACGTCATGTGGTGAAGAGATGTTGTTGAGAGGGGGAGAGGAGCGTAACGTTTTTGATTAAAGATTACAACTGCAAATGAATAAAACATATAAAGTTGTGTGCACGGATAAATCATTGGGAGGTAGATTAAATTTACCCTTCAAACGTGTTCTGGAACCGAGGCCAAGTTAACCCTGCTGGAATACACCCCAAAATGAAAATTCTGTCATTTACCTCTGTAGACATTTCTTTGTTCTGTTAAACACAAAAATTGTAGGGAACCAAACCGTTCTGGAGCACAATTGAGTATCAGAGTAGTTTGGTTTCCTACTACGGAAATCAATGCTGCCCCAGAACTGTTCGGTTGATGACAGAATTGTCCTTTTTGGGTGAACTATCCCTAAACACCAACACATCCCAATGCTCTGAACACAACGTGCTCCAAACATTAGGCAAAAATACAGAACAAACAAGATGAAATATGAAGGTGGAAGCATCGGGACAGGTCTGGGTCCAGCCAACTTTTAAACCACACAACCCTTCGAGTAATAAGCTATGTACAGAATATGTACTTCACATGACACTGTATATAGCTAAAGAAATGTGTCTAAATGTCTCTTCATTATTACAGTACGAGCAAAATGTTAGAGTACAATCTTATGAGAATTTGGGAGGTTCATTATAGATATTCAATATTTCAAAGGCACAGGGATAATTGGAATTGGATTAGTTATGTAAAGTGCTGCTTTACGATCAATAAACTGATGACGTGTATTATGAGACAGCCTCAATAGAGGACTTTACAGATATACATGACAAATTAAAAATCGGTTTTACGAAGTGTTTATACATACTTTGAACACATTTTTAACACAACAGCTTTAAAAGGTGTTAGATAATGTAAAGGTCTGGACTTCAAGGGATTGATCACCCAAAAAGAAAATGTCATGAATTACTCAATCTCTAGTTGTTCCACCCTGTATACATTTCTTCGTTTGGTTGAACACAAAGAGGAAGCAATGGAGATTTCTGGAACATCATTGACTACCATGGTAAAGACAATTTTAATGGTAGTCAAAGGTACCTCAGAACTTTTTGCTTTCCTAAATTGCTCAAAACATATTTTGTGTTAAACAGAACAACACAAATATATACAATAAATGTTAGTGGATGTCTCAGAAATTTCAGTTGCTAACCTTTCGTCAAAATACCTTTCTCTGTGTTCAACCAAACAAAGAAATGTATACAGGTTTGGAACAACTTGAGCAATTCATGACAGAATTTTCATTTCATGGTAAACAATCCCTTTAAGTTACATACATGCTTTTGTACAGTTTGTGGCGTCAAACGATTTCATCCAGTTCTCCAATGTTCACCAAATTCTCCATTGATTTGACCCTTGAAATAAAACCTGTACATATGTAACAACAAACAACTAGGTAAAAATATACTAATTACATACATAAATACAAACTGTCAGCGAATTCTTCAAAGATTAAAATTGTATCTTATATCCCAGGAGACCTGGACTAGAATGTACACCACTGAAAAGTCTTTTGCGAAAACTCAGAATTTCTAAGTTCTCCGAATGATCAGTCTTGGGTCCTTTTCATGAAGTAGCTGGAGATTTTTTTCATGGGTCTGGATGGCGATGTTTTTTGGGCTGGTGAAGGAGAGAGGACCTTTGTGGGACGTGGCGAGACTGCTGCCTAAAAATAAAAAGACAAACAAATTAATCTATATACACACTTGTATTTAACTTTACTATAAACACCCCATCATATGTTGCAAAAGCGTATTTGGATGGATTCACTCACTGGGGAGCTGGGCGTTCTAAAAGCCTCTCGCTTGTTGTTAGGACTTTTGGGTTGAGCTGATCCTTTTAGTCTGTGGCTTATCACAGAGAGCCAGTCAGTCTTTTTCGGTGAGCTGTTCTCCTTTCCCGCCTGAACAGCAGACCTCAGACTCTCATCTCTTTGCAACCTGAACATGGCATGCTTGTCCTCTGTAGAGGACATGTGTGAGATCTCTGAACTCCTGCTTCTCTTGACGGCCGGACACAACGCTGACACCCCGTCACTCTCTTCTTCCACACCAGAAGCATCACCCGTTTCCAGTCGTCGCTTGGCACGTCGTTCAGAGCAGGATCCCTGGAGGACAGGTTTAAGCACCTTACGGCACGGAGACGCACCGCGGGCAGCTGGGGAAGTGCCGCGGCTGATCCACTGCTGGATGGAGGAGGGCAATTTGGGGCTTCTGGGTTTGGCCACAGGTGCAGATGTGTTTGATGGGAGGGGGAGATCAGCACCAGTGGGGGCACAAGCAGCAGGCTGGGGTGAAGCCAGAGACACAGATCTCTCAGACTCTGACATTGGGCTTTTGGCTGGAGTGACAGCAACTGGCCTAAAAGGACCTAAGACAGTGAAAAAGATTTGAACAATTACATACATTTCAAAATAAATCAAATCTGCCAAAAACCGCAAAGCATCTTTTTTGTTTTCAGATAAAAAGCATTTTACAGCATATTTTATTTACATACAGGCTAATACAAGCACTTTAATAACGCACGATAGAGCCCCTAATGCAGGCTTTTTTAATATTGAAAATTCAAGCAAGTGCCCTTTCCGGTTGTGCTCTTAGATACAAGTTCTCTTCATCACAAACCCTACCATGTGTTCTGGTAGGTGACTGGATGTTACGAAGGGTCCACCCAACAACGTTTGCATCTCTGTTCGAAGTGTTCTCTCCATCCGGTCTGCGGTTCAGGCGCCAAATCCTAACAGTGTTGTCATCTGAACATGAAGCAATCTGCAGGAACAAATTCAACATTTTAAAACCTGCACCAAATATACATTAACAATATATATAAAATCAACAATATAATATACAACAACAAGGTTAATGAAGTACACATTTTAATAAAGGGGTGCGGGAAAATTTGATTCTTAGATGCATCGCGCTGTGGACGATTCAGAATATTCACGAATGTCAAAAATCTATTTTCTAAATGTTAAATATTTGACGGAACTCAGTAGCGCCCAGACAGTCTACGGCTTGCACATAAGAGACGACGAAGATGGGTCCGTTTACATTAAAAGCTAATGTGTGGAAGCATTTTGGTTTCTGTGAAGCCGAAGGTAAAAATCGCCTCGACGAGACACACACTATATGAAAGTAGTCAAGCTAAACAAAAATATTTTGGAAACACGACAAACACGGGAAACTATATTGCACGTTCCACCCAGAGGAAGAAAACATTTGTGCCGTAGTTGCTGCCAAACCAGAAATGTCAAAACTGCCACCCAACTCGGAACGGGCAAAGCGAATTACATCCATAGTCATTGAGAACCAGGGCTTTCATGCTATGTTGCAGACTTTAGAGCCGAGATACAACATCTCGTTTCTTATATATTTTACTGACACAGCGATTCCTTGACTTCAGCCTTGGTTATAGAGTGCGGGCAGGATAGCTTTGACGTGACGCGTGGACATCTTTTTCCACAGAAACAAGTGCAGTGAATGAGACCCACACGGGTGCAAATATGGCTGAGCTGTTAAAGAATATAGCAGAGGAATGCCAGATCACTAAAAAGGATTTAGCTGTGACTGTGAAGTGCTATGCACACGTTAAACCTTGCCACTCAAGTTGCCCTCGCCGAAGTCTTGAGACAGTGGGCGAGATGTATTGCAACGTTTTATCATAGAAGTACAATTAAAAAACACCAGTTTGAAGAGAAGCAGAAGCCACTTGGTCTGCTGAGACAAGTCGAAAACGGATGTCAGCACCAGGTGGAACGGAGCGAATGAAATGGTTGTCGGTTTCCTGGAATGACAGCCTGCAGTACCTTACGGTCTCCTCAGGTAATGAGAGGATAGTCTGACAGCTGCACACTTTGTGAAACAGACATCACAAAACTACTCATGTCAGAGGAGAGCATACCCACCATCTGTTTGATTGCGACAGATGTGGTGCTGCTCTACCACAGCTCTTCTTACAAAAGTCGTCGTCATCTCTGCTAGAGAATCTGCTGGGCCAGACCTTTACCGAAGCTAGAATCCAGCAGCCGCCCATGTCGGCCTATGCCAGAGCTGAGAAGGTAATGACCAAGTACTGTAGTGCTCCATCACTCCCCCTTTCTGAGGACCCTCTTAGCTGGTGGCCTAAGATTCATATGAGGTTTCCTCCAATCTCCAAGTTGGCCAAGAGATACTTGTGTATCCTTGGCACCAGTGTCTCTGCAGAAAGCGTTTTCTACGGCAGGAAATACAGCAAAATGTTTTTATGCTCAGGATTTTGTTTAAAGGTCCCATTCCGTGCGATCACATATTCCACATTTAGTTTGTGTGTAATGTCGCTGTTAGAGCATAAACAATACCTGCAAAATGATAAAGCTCAAAATTCAATGCCACGCGAAATAGTGTCTTCAACAGAATTCGCTTTTCAAGGACTACAGAGAATGGCACATGATGTCACTATTCCGAGTGCTTTTAATAACCTCCGCCCACAAGGACAAAAAAAGGCCAGAGGCCTTCCTTAGACAAATGTTTACAATCTCTGATAACCAAACACTACTCTTTCCTTTTCCCTGAGATATGCGCTAAACTACGTTCATTTTCATCACACTCCTACAGCTGCTAATAGGAATTCAGCAACACACATTCTAGGATAACCAACGGTCAAATAACAGCATCCATGACTTGAACATCGCCTGTGAAAGATGTTCTGTGTAACTGATGAAGTGAAGCTGACGACATTGCTACCATTTATTGCTAAAAGCCAAACTTTATGAATGCATGTGTATTGAGAGGGTGGCCGACCAATCACATCATACTGAGAAGCGGAAGCTCGCTGTTATGGTATGGGTGGGACACGGACGCACTGTAAGCCAGGAGCCAATCACGACAGACCCGGTCAACTTTACCAATCAGAGCATTTGGGAAGGAGGGACTTTATATAGACTGGAAGAAATCCAGTAGTTTCGTTAAAAGACGGACAGCGGTGAAAAATACTTGAAATACTTGTTTTTTCTTATTAGAAACATGAACATCCATTGTCAAATCACGTCCATTTGTTTTATTAAAGGATATTTGAAATAATCTCAGTCTGGGTAATTACAAATACTTTGATTTTAATAGCCACACAGCAAGAATTTGTATAAGGGAAAAGATGCATCGAGAATCGTTTTAGCACATCACAGCCCTCTGAACTGTAATAGAATCGTGCCAAGAGATTCTCACCCTTACTTTAATTGACCAATTTAAAATTTTTAATAAGCATTTAAAAAAAATTCTAATACAACAAACGAAAATTCAAATAATGCAAATCAAGCCATTTTAACTAACCTTCGTGAAGTCAGTGGGGCACCACGCTACTGAGGTGACTTCCTGGCTATGGCCCTCAAGCATGATAGGCGGTTGTTTTGGGTCAGCAATCTAGAACAGAAACAGTCAAATATGTGCATTCGGTGATGACTCGACATCAATACTCTCAAATAAATGTAAAAGGACTTTCAGATAGGTGGGCAGGCCACTATCTCCCCGTTCACTCCACCAGCGACAGAGTGAATCTCATTCATTTCAATGGTAGCATAGCAACATCCGGCGAATGGGTGACCTTTGGCGGCAGGAATGCCCTTTTTTTATTATCTGTAAATTTATTTACAGAAATAGCACTGCTGAACCACTGTAAAGGAAAGGGGTGCGCTGTGGGTTTATGCTACAAGAAAAGAGAGGATCCTTGCAAAATGGAATGCGGCACAATAATCGTTTATCTCGATTATTTAGTATTTGTAATTGATGAAGGCCAAAATTGACGATTTGTATTAAATCTATAATCATTGACACGAATCGAGAGATTGTAAATCGGAACATCAGAACCGAGAGCCCAGTCCTACTAGGAACACCTTCTTACGACCTCAAAGCAAGAGACTTGCAACACAGTGACAGAGTCGCTGGCGGTGTGAACGCAGCTTAAGTTTGCTAGATAACTCCTGACCTTCCATATGTAGGCATGATGGTCACTTGAGCCACTGGCCAGGAACTGATCATCTGGACTGACACTGGACTTCACATAAAATGAGGAATTACTGTGGCCTCTGAATACGGCAACTGTGAAAACAGAATTGTTAACTGTGGCTTTTACATTCATATTCATGCAGTCTCATTCAGGAAGCAAGACTTTACGGTGAACAACCCTTAATTCACCCATAACATTTAAGCTTTTAATAATGATGCATAATCTTGCAAATCTAACAAATAATGCAATCAACTCTAAGACACTTCTGTTTTACCTGGAGTTGTTTTTAAACCACTTATGTTGAACATGTAGATGTTGTCATCCGTGCAGTTGGAGAACAGCCTGGAGCCGGTGGAGTCCACAGAAAGACCAGAATAACCTGAGGGGGGATAAGGCTGAAAGTCAGAACGCAAGTTACAACAGTTTCGGTCAAATAACAGGGTGGACGCGAGCCGGGCACCTAGCTTGCGTGTGCAGGAACCCGGGTATGGATATGTCTGCAGGGGGTGGGGGTTGTGGTGGTATGCAGTGTAGTTCTTCCGCAAATCCCACATTTTAATGGTCCTATGAAGAGAAAACATAACTTTAGGAATTTGTGTTAGTAAGAATAAACTATTAAAGATATTCTCCTTGGTTTTGCGCTCGGTAGGCCGAATACAAAAAAACACTCAATAGGGCGTGTGCAGTCAATTCTTGCGTTAAGTGTTTCTTCCCCATCAAAGTTTATAATAAGGAAACAGCTTAACGTACCAAAGCAACAACCACGGAAAACCAAAATAAATTCTTTAGTTTATCACTGATATCAAACCTAAATACAATAACAGAAAAGTGTTATGTTCTCAGTTTGTCGCTGCCTTGACCCACGTTATGTGCTTTCTTTATAATGAACATTATCGAGTAACAAGCTTAACTTGAGACTATTCTAGTTCCTGGAATAAGTGCTTGTTCTTTTAAAAGTAGCTAGTGTTTATTACAGTTAAGGTTTAATAGAAATTGACTTAAGTGGTCGTTGTTTCAGTACTTTAAGCGGTTTCATTATAATGGATATAATCTCACCCATAGAAGTCTCGATGTTTGCAGCGCAATGACAAGGTTCTCGAGCAGTAAATTTGAGCTCACTTGGTCGTCGTTTAGGTGCGTTAAACCTGGTTTAGCCGATTTAGAAAGTCATCCGGCTCGTCTCATCCCAATCGCAGATTCAAGTTTACAAGCCACTTATCTCCGTTTCTCAGTCAATACTTGCACCTTCATGAACATCAACTTTTGCTACACAATAAAAACCATTTCATGGTTCAGTCAAAACACAGCTATTTTGAGTTTGTTATTTTTATAGAGAAAATCCCTTCCTGCCCTCCATCTGCACTACACGCAGTGCCCTGCCGTAATGTGAAAAAACCTATTTAATGCATATGTTGTGCACACTATATACCATTGGAAACGTCAAAGCGAGTTTGTAAACGGAGCATTCATATAAAATTGAAGTGCCGAGCGGTCATGGATTTTTTGTTTTGAAAGTCTGATCTAACACAGGAGTGTTCCGGAAAAACAGGAAAGACCGCCCAGCCCTATACTCAAGTATAACAGCTTGAGGCCTCTTTACACCAGTCAAGTCTGTACAACACTCCAATAAACACTAACCCATCAACAGCTCCTGAAGAGATGAGCTTGTTCTCATCGCAGAACAGAACCACGGTCACACCCTGCTGGGAGTCCTAGGAGATAAAAATATATCGTCAAATAACACACGTTTAACCAATATTCTACTACATGCCAAAATAAAAAATACAAGTGGCACAACATACAACGGGGGGCGCCATTCCACGTCTCTTCTTTGTTTGGGGCGTATGTCTTTCAGGTTTCATATGGGCACCGCTGATCTGTTTCACTTGCCTGTAGAAGCCATCTGTGATGGGCGTAAAACATTTTGTAAACTTTAAAGATCACTTTGACAGTCAAGAAATTAACCAGTGAATCAATCGGAACGCAAAAGCACCTTTCTTACTACATCTTGTATCCCAGACCATTATGTTCCCATCTCTGCCTCCAGTGCTGAACACAGCTGTTTGGGGCACCAAAAGAGGAAAATAAAATGTTATTTTGAGATGAGTGAAAACAAACATTTGAAACACTAGAATACTCTGCATAATGCTGTATTTTATATCCTATTTAAACAACAACTGGCAATGACAAATGTTACCGTGACAAGAGAAAGACATTGCACAACCCCCCCAAAAATAGTCTATGTTACTAATGAAATGTTACGTGAATAAAACTTAACTGACAACTGTTTGCCAAAAATATATATATTAAACTTCGTAACAAAAACAAACTATTACAATGAACCAATTCTGACCAATTTTGGAAATATCAGTTCAAATGTTTATTAGTTTAGCAGTCACCTAAACAATACTTAATAAAATAGGTTGATGCTTTGTGCAAATATCTTATGCTAAATATGAAGCGGTGGCTCTGCATCACTGGTCTATACAAATGACTGGATTGCATTTAGAATGCTAAACCAACGACAGGAAGTGAAACCACCAGACACGATTGCGCCGCCATCTTGATATGCCCAACTGACAGAGAGGGCAATTGACTTAGTCAAAATGACGATCTAACATAACCGTTGTTCACCTTATAAGGCACGCAATATGTTTTTAGTTCACATTCGTGTTGAAATTGTTACTTCTGAATTAATTTTCCAATGTTTGTGTTTATTTTGGTAAGAATTGCATCGTATAGAAATCAATGTATATAAGGTGAGTGTGTATTGGACACTGTTGTAAATGCACAAGTGTAAATGTTTAGAAATAAAGCTTCATGACTTTAAAGAACATATACAGGCTGTATTTAGGTTTTAGAATAAGCACATTTGTCATATGTTAAGGTGTCTCGTGAGTCTGCTGATCTGATATGTACGCTACTGTATGAAAATGAACTCAACTCTTTATATCTAATAAGATCAGAAAATTCCTGACTTTAAATAATAAACCATTCACATGCTTATGACGTTTGTGTTTTAAGACCGTACTATGAGAATTTAGATATAAAAGTGTGATAACTCCTAATTAATTTGACAACAGTTCACGTGGTGTGCGCTTCCTGCAGTTACTTTCAAGGGCACAAGACGCATTTGGAAAGCGACCTATGGATCGACTGCCCGTGGCTGTGGATTGCCGCTAATAAATGTTGCAAATAAGATTTCTGGACAGACCGATCAAATCGCTTTATACGACGTCAGTGTTGTTATGGATATTACTTTTGTATTGAATGTAGTAGCGTTTTGGAGTTCAAAGATGTGGCGTCTCAGGGCGTGCATTTCTTAAAGCACACCACTCTTAAAAGTCTCTCCACTTATTTGAAATGTGAAAGCGTGCCATGTTAAGATGATTGGCAGGCCACCAGTTGACTAGCCCTGGTCTAGTAGGTCATCCAGACCCATGCAAGTAGGACCAGTTGTGTACCATTTTACAGCATAAGCGAAAGGTTACCCGTCTCTTGCTTTGAGAAAGCCACAGATTTCAGACTGCACTGGTGTCCTTTAAACGTTCCCAGCAGGTCTCCAGTAATAACATCCCACAGACGCGCGGTCTGGTCACCGGAGGCTGTTACCTATAGATGAATACATTTGTATACAGGACACAAATACATCTATAAAACTTCAGAGCAATCATTTCGTTGGAGCCATCATAGAAGATCTATGACAAGCCATCTACATAGTGAATGCTAACTACGTGATGAACAAACGTCTCACGAATACGTCACTCTAAAAAGGATGTCTACGTTTTGGAAAAACAAACCAGATTTATATGCAAGGTGAACAAAACGTTTGATCGCAAAAGAATAATGTAAAACTCACCAAACGGTTCGCACCAGGAACCCAGGAAATATCAAACACTGCATTATCATGGGCTTGCCACTCTACAAAAAAAAGACTTTTTAAATATACCAGATTAATAAACGTGAACCGATTTCAATAGTTAATACGTACGAATCTATACATGTACAGCATTTAGTATATTATAAGGGATGGTTCAACAAAAAAAAATCTACGTCCGTCATTTACTCGCCTCCAGTTGTTCCAAATCTGTATACATTTCTTTGTACTGATGAACACATGAGATGATATTTTGAAGAATGTAGGACAGCTCAAAATTCTGGGGTATATTATACTACCATTGTCATCTTCCCACATATGGTAGTCAATGGGGTCTAAGAAATTATGTTAACAAGCATTTTTCTGCGTTCACCCAAACAAAGAACTGTATTCAGGAACAACCAGAGAAGGAGTAATTCATGACAGATTTTATTTTGGGGGTGAACCTTCCCTTTAACGTAGGTAAATGTGAACCAACCCTTCAGGACGGAGCTCTTATATTCTCCAGTATTGAAGATGGTCACAAATCCTTCTTCGTTTGCAATAGCAACGCTGTTCTGATGGCCGGGGGCTAAATCACAAAAAAACATCACACAACGTAAGTCAAGAAACAAGATCTGAACTTATATGGACTGCGTTTAGTTAAACGTGTACCAGAGGAAAACGTGCATCCAAAGGGCGGCACTGCAGCAGCCGAGGATCCGTACGAAACATGTTCATCGTGTCGAGTGCACTGAAATCCATCCAGTAAAGACGAGAGGGGGAAATCCCGACGATTATCTGATTAGAACAAAAGATGACATGTTTGGAAACGGTACAACAAACAACGATCACACTTAGAGAGGGCTCCCTGTGACGATCAGAGGCGTTAAATGCGCTCAAATGTTTTCTGTGAGCGGATCTGAAACGGCACTTACCGTTGCATGTTCTCTTTAAAGTACCTCGATCGATAACACGGTGAAAAAGAGTCATCGCTCCCGTCTGCTGTGCACTAAAGTGAGATGTGAAGTGATCGGTTTTCCCGCGAACAATGAACAGGCGGCGAAGACGAATTCCGCGCGAGCTGTGCGCTCGGCGTTCTGATTGGCCAACGCGCACGGTCACCGGAAGTGTTGAGCACGAAGACTGGATTGGACAATTATTATTTTTTTTACTATTTTATTAATCGTTAATACATTTTAAAACGTCGTTCATCATTTTGAAGAGTTGATTTGCTCAAAAACTCTTTTAGAAAATGTGTTTGAGTTAGAAGATCATAAAGAAGCAGAAATACCTTCGTTGCAGTTTTCTCTACTGTGCACACATCGATACACAAGCAAAACATTAAACAATACAACTGAAAAGCTCAAATGAATATATACAATATAGAAACGCAATTATTTCAATAACTCAACTTAAAATAACATTTAAGAACGAGAAAATGTGTCATGTGTAATGAATCGTTTGTATTGGTTGTTGTTGTATGACTAAATAAATAAAAAATGCAAAAACAGACAAGAATAAACAAAAAATCACAAAGGGGGAATCGTGTAATTTAAATATTTTGATAAATTATGAGAATTACATGACACTTAGAAAAGGAAAAGAATTACAAACAGATTATGTTTTTAAGGCCTTTTTGTTCTCAGACCAGTTAATTGAAAAGAGGGGTATTTTTCACGTTCTTTAAAAAATATGAAAAAAAGAGTATACAACGTTTTCCTCTCTAGCAGTTTAGTTCAGCGCGACGTCATATCCGAATGGCGCGTGTCACGTGACCTTCACTGCAGCCGGGCTACTAGCTTTAAAGTTCCTGCACTTATTCTATCCAGTTTGACAAACAAACATTGAATTTATCATCAGTTTGTCGCATCATTCAGATCATCTACAGCCCACATCCTAATAAAATAATGTCGCTCTCTGCAGCGCGCTCGTTCCTGTCTGAGGCCGCTTACGGCGAACAGGAGCTTGATGCTAATTCAGCGCTAATGGAGCTGGATAAAGGTGCACGTGTGTTTGTTTATGTGTTTATCTGACGCGTTGTGTATCACCTGTTATTTCAATAATGCAGTTTGATTCTATGTGGTCTGCACATGATGATATTTAGATCTATTCTAACGTTAGTCTTTGCAATGGCTGCTGCCATTAACTTAAACACAAATCGTCATTCATTGCTTTCTTGACCTCAACTGAAGGTTTGCGGTCTTGTAAGCTGGGAGAACAGTGTGAAGCTGTGGTCCTCTTTCCCAAACTCTTTCAAAAGTATCCATTTCCCATTCTCATCAACTCGGCCTTCCTGAAGCTGGCTGATATTTTTAGACTTGGGTAAGTGTCTGGACTACTAACTGTCATCACAGATATGTTATTTCACATAAATAGATAAGTAAATATATCATTTACATCTACGCATTACATACACTTATTAACATCGTGCATAGGTGGCTGATATTGTGTACAAACCCTTTACTCCATCCCATCAGGAACAACTTTCTGCGGCTTTGTGTGCTGAAGGTCACGCAGCTGAGCGAGAAACACTTGGAGAAGATCCTGAACGTAGATGAGTTTGTCAAAAGAGTGTTTTCGGTCATCCATAGCAATGATCCTGTTGCCAGAGCGATAACCCTCAGGTTCACCGTCTTCACATCTCTTTATTCCTCAGAATTATTTGTATTTGTACCGTATTTCGATACTGTTATGCTAAAGATCATCCAAACCGAATAATAGAAAAACAACATTTGTTTTTCGTATTGACAGAATGTTGGGAAGCCTCGCCTCCATTATCCCAGAGAGGAAAAATGCCCACCACAGCATCCGACAAAGTCTGGACTCCCATGACAACGTGGAAATAGAGGCAGCGATTTTTGCAGCTGCTAGTTTCTCGTCCCACTCAAAGTAAGAGTGACGTGTCATAAAAAAGCTCTGATAAAAGGGGAAAAGAATACCCATTATTTGAAAGTTTGCATTATATATACTAAAAGGATAGTTCACCCAAAGAAGAGAATCATTCTCTGCCATCATTGACTTGTTCCAAACATGTTTACATTTATTTGTTCTGCTAAACACAAAGGACGATATTTGGAAGAATGTCAGTAAGCAAACAGATCTCATCCCCCATTTACCCCCCTAGTGTTTATTTGACATAGCATGGCAGCATATGGCGGATGAGATCTGTTTGTTTACGGACATTCTTCCAAATATCTTCCCTCGTGTTTAGCAGAACAAATACAGGTTTGAAACAACCCGATGGTGAGTTACAATTTTTGGGTGAACTATTCCTTTAATTTGGTTCAACGGCTACATTGTTTCATTCTTTACAGAGATTTCGCCGCAGGAATTTGCAACAAGATTAGCGAGATGATTCAAGGTATGTGACATCATTCAGAGAATGTTTTTGCATTAAAGATGTGATCCGTGCCTGATCTTCCGCGTGTGTTTGAATGAAGGTCTGGACACTCCAGTGGAGCTGAAGCTCAAGTTGATTCCGATGCTTCAGCACATGCACCATGATGCCGGTCTGGCCTCTTGCAGTAGAGAGTTACTACAGGAGCTGGTGTCCTCTTATCCGTCCACAGCCATGCTCATCGTCACTCTACACACCTTCACACAGCTGGCCACATCCTCACTCGTCGATATCCCCGAGCAGGTCAGACCAAATGATCCTACTCTTTGTGAAACAGCATTTATTTTCCATAGTTCGTTGTAGACCCCATGTTTCTGTGCATTAAAAATGTAGGCCGTGCTTCAGACTTATAAAGATATTTGGAAGAATGCATATAACCAGACAGATCTTTGAAAAAAAACAATAGTAGTGAAAAGTGACCCAGAACTCTACATTTTTTATTTTCAAGTATTTATTCGTACAATGGGGGGCAAAATCGGTCTGGTTATAAGCATTCTTCCAAATATCTTTCTCTGTGTTCATCAGAACAAAGACATTTATACACATTTGGATAAACTCGAAGGTGATTAGATGATGACAGAACTTTCCCTTTAAAGCTTGGGTGGGACATGTATTCTTTTAAAAAAAGCCAGTAGGCTCTTATTTCACAACTACCACGATTTGCTTCTTGATACGTCCATGCGTCAATATTTCAGTCAAACCGTACCAGAGTATGGTGTGCAACAAAGGGATGGATGGCAGGGTTAAACCTGAACCAGATTCTCATCATCCTGTGATTTCTGTCCACTCCACTCCTCTTTTCTCAAGAATGTTTTTTTTTTTCATATGTAGATTCATCTGCTTCTGCAGTACTTGAATGAAGATCCCAGAAGAGCAGTGAAGAGACTCGCCATTCAGGACCTCAAACTCTTAGCCAAAAAAGCTCCTCACTTGTGGACCAGAAAGAACATACAGGTCAGAATCGCTCGCTGTGTTTATGAGACGTCAGGTTCGAAGCGCTCCGTATGGACTAACAGAGCACTTTGCTAGTACCGGTCATGCCTACTTTTGACCTTAATATTGTCCTAATCCTGAATGACCATGTTTCACACGCAGAACACAAAAGAAGATGTTTTGAAGAATGTTGGTAACAAAAAACGACTTGCATTGTTTTTATGTACATACACCACATAAATACTAAGGTTTTTGGTTACCAACATTCTTCAAAATATCTTCTTTTGTGTTCTGCAGAAGAAAGAAAGTCATACACGTTTGAAATGTCAAAGGGCCAAATAAATGATGGCAGAATTTCTTTTTTTGGGTGAACCATCCATTAAAATCTTTCCCCGCCAGCTTTTTAAAAAAAAGCTGCAAGCCTACGCAAGCGTTTTTTTTAACATTTTAACAAATTTTCATGGCTCACAGTGAAATATATATATCAAGTGAAAGAACGGAGTCTCTGCTTTCAAACAAAATAAACTGTATTCTTCTATCTTCATTTTGGTTTTATAGAGATAATTGAAATTTTTGGGTCACAGACTCCACCCACATTAGACTCAATAGTTAAAATCAGATAAAATATATGCATTGAGGTTCAGAGATTCTGTACTTTTTCCAAAGTATGTAACAGCGCCACCTGCTGTACAACAGTAAAAACACAGATTGCCTTAACTCACAATATTTGAATGCCCCAAGAATGAGATTTGAAGTTATCCACGTGCCACCTATTTTATTCTACAGTCCTTTTGTGCTTACTCGTGGCTTTTCTCTGTCACTACATTTCTCCACAGACTCTTGAACATTATCTTTTGAAAACATATGTACGCTTCATGTGTGTGTATATATGTATTTTATGTATTTACATTTCATTTATAATTACTGGTTATGTGCCGTGTGTTTGCAGGTGCTGTGCGAGTGTGCTCTCAACACACCGTACAACAGTCTGAAACTGGGCATGCTGTCTGTTCTCTCCACACTGTCTGGCACCATTGCTATTAAACAATACTTCAACCCTAATACAGGTACACTTCCAGATCTGTACGAGATATGCAAATTGTTAAAGTTGAATCCAACCTGAGGTTTAGCCTGGCGTCTCTTTAGGTGAGTCTTCCCCGGCGCCCCGCCAAACTGACCTGGTAAAGCTCGCCCAGGAGTGCAGTTACCATAGTAACCTGGCGGTGGCGGCACATGGAATCATAGTATTGACCAGTATCGCCGTTTCCTGTCCGGAGAAAGGTTGGTTGCCTCCCGATCAAACATCAAGTGTAGTGTGTTATGCACCGAATAGGTCGGAGAGAATTTTGGAAAACTTGTTTTTTTACTGATTTGCTTTAGAGCTCATTCAGCTGGAGCAAGAGACCGTCACAGGGGTGGAGTCTCTCATTTTACTCTGTAGTCAAGACGACGGTCAGACTGCACAGGACACATTAAAGGTGAGGTTCACTTGACTTCAGTTTTATTCCATTTGGGGAGTAAAAGAAGGTTTGGTTAACATGGCTTAAAGGGACTTTGCAATGTTGTTGTGTAGCAAAAGTTGCTTTATAAATTAATATCAAAGGAACAATTTTTCTTCATATTTACCTTTGCTCATTTACCTTAATATTTCCCAACCATTTAGAATTATGGTAAATACAATGACTATGAAGTAACACAAATGCAACGCTGGTAATTGCCTGTGTAAAAAAGAAAATCCAAAATGAATAGACTTGTCATCTTCAGTGTAGTCAGTCTTGATTTTGCAGAGATGTTCTCTTGTCATTTTATCAAGCAGCTTCTTGAGGTCTCAACCTAAGATGCTTTTACAAACAGTACTGACTGAGGGGCGTTCACGTTTCGCATCATTTGCGTGTTATATGAACTTTTGTTAATTAAAATGTAGACGCGCGCGAATATATGGAGACGAATATATTTCAACTTTTCAGAACGCAAGCGCACCGCAGATCATGTGACAAGAACCAACCAATCAGCTTCATCTTTTTTTTTCGACCAATATAGAAAAGTTCAGCAAACGCAGATGATCACAGCATAAATAAATCTAGTAGCAGAGTTATTGCAAGGTATTTTCAGTGCATGTAAGCCATATATCCTTAATACCGCATCATCTTAGCGACAGCAGACCCCAGGAGAACGTGAGCTCCCAAACGCTTTGGAGAAAAAGCGGCGTGGCTCGCGTTTTCCGTGCTGTTTTAGACGCGAAATGTGAAAGGCCTCAAAGTTCACATCTTGCTGTGGCTGCTTTTCTTTATTATTCGGTCCAAGTCATCCATCACGGCGAGGCACCAAAAACCTTTACTCATTCGGTTTCCCTGTGGTGGACTGAACTGCAGCATCCTTCACAACAGCTCAAAACAACCTGTTCCGCATTTATTTGCCTAGCCAATGACTGTCTATGTCTTGTGTCTGATAAAAGCTTTAATCCTCCTAGTAGCATGGCCTAGTAAACCAACGGTACAGTTTTGCGTGATGAAAAAATGTTTATATGCTCTCCTACTTGTAAGTCACTTTAGATTTAAGCGTCTGCCATGAATGAATAAATGTAATAAAAACTTTAACATTTTAGTTTTGTACCTTCAGATGAAAAGTTTTTGATCAAAAGAACTCTTAACGGTAGGCTTTGCATGTACATTCAACTGTAAAATCTTTCTTCATCAGACGGCTCTTACGTCTCTGGTGAAGATGCTGAAGAGCTGTCCACATCTGAGTAAGAGCTCGGTCGAGCTGCTGTTGGGTCAGCTGCACTGCGCGTGCGACTCCGCACGGGTGCTCATGTGTCAGGCCCTGGCTGCCATAGCAACACAGCAGCCGGTGTTGGCAGAGGGAATGCTGGGAAATCTGCTGGACCTCTTCAGCGTGGCCAGTCACAGGACCTCGGAGAAACAGCAGGAGCTTCTGGTACGCAGTTCTTCCACATTATTGGATGAAGAACAATTAATATACAACAAAAATGTGCGATGAAGTTATTTGTCCTTAATCTGGTCATTTCTTCCTCTAGGTTTCTTTGGCAACAGTTTTGTTTGTGGCCAGTCAGGCATCGCTCTCAGCGGAGGTTAAGACTGTCATTAGACAGCAGTTGGAGAATGTGGCCAATGGTTGGACCGTGTACCGCATCGCCAGACAGGCGTCCCGCATGGTAAGAGTTCCGTGAGGGGAATGAATGAACCTCTATTGCGGTGTCATAGACTCCTGGGTTTTGAAAGAAATGTGCAGCTTTGTAAAAACACGTCCTGTCTTTCAGTTATTCATCTTAAGGGAATGAAGAAAAAGCTTTATATGCTTTACAGCAGGTCTTTGTATAATGTTACGGTTGGGTATGATGTACATCGGTTATTTAAAAAAGTGTGAATATAGACGTCATTATATTTCAGAAAACAAGACAACTTATTTAAATTCAATTTCTATTTATATGGGGCTTTTCCACAATGTGCGTTGTTCAAAAGCAGCTTTACAGGCAAAACGTTTAGCATTAAATACAAAGTATTGTCACATAATGCTAAACAGTATTTACAAGTAGTCCGTCTTTGCTCTTGGTTGGGGATGGAATAGCCTGAGCGGGAGCTGGGATGGTCAGAGATGGTCACTTATTTCCACTGCTTTCCAATCTGGTGTACTTCTACAGGGCTGTCATGATTTCTCCAGGGAGTTGTACCAGAGCCTTCGTACCCGCGTGGCCTCCGAGCACTTTTACTTCTGGTTGAACAGTCTGATGGAGTTCTCTCAGGCGGAGCACTGCCTCAGCGGCCTTTCGGATGGAGATTACAGCGCGGCCATGACGGCCATCTCCGAGGCTCTGAAATCGCACCAGAAGGGAATCGCGTCTCTCACGGTCAGAATTTGAGAGCTGTTGTCCTTTCTCTCTCCATCCACCTACAGCGCCGATACTGCACCCCAAAATGAAATTTCTGTTATGAATTACTCACTTTCTAGTTGATGTAGTACGGACAAACATTGTTTGTTTTTTTTACACTTGTTTTATGTATTTTTTTGCCATACATTTTTTGTGATCGACTACAGGCAGCCAGCACTCCGCTCAGTCCTCTGACATTTCAGTGCGAGTTTGTGAAGCTGCGTATAGACACTCTTCAGGCTCTGTCTCAACTCATCTGCACCTGTAACAGTCTGAAGACCAGCCCGCCTCCTGCCATCGCCACCACCATCGCCCTGTCGTCAGGCAGCGAGCTGCAGCGCTGCGGTCGCATTTCAGCACAGGTGCTCAGACATGCACATCAGTACATTTGTCTCTTTAGGCATGCTTTGTTGTCGGTTCTCAAAAGATTCGAAGTAGTTAAATGCATTTGTAAACATTTATTTTTCCAAAAATATGCCGTGTTGAGTGAATGTTTTATTTTTTTGCTCAGATGAAATTTTCCATGGATGAGTTTAGAGGACTTGCGGCTCGCTATGCCGACCTGTATCAGTCTTCATTTGATGCGGACCACGCCACCCTCCGTAACGTTGAACTGTATCCTTTTCCTACAACAACAGGCTTGTGTTTCGAAGGTCTGCTCTGAACTGGTCTTATTAAATAATTCAAAAAGGAAAATTAGACCTTGATGGAAATGTATGAGTCGTTCAGTGTGAAGATGAAAGGTAAATATGCAGAGAAAGCTAAGTGTTATCTTTAATGAGCGTGCTATGTAGGCAATATCACAGTGTTGCGGTTGCCACTTTAAAATGTGTAAAAACACCTTTTCCCCCTTTGAGCACAATATATTTCATTTTTGCGCGACTCAAAATATTTGGAACATTTGCAGCTTACATGCATGCATGCATTCATTCATAAATATAAATAAATAAATGCAGATCAGCAAACAACAAATCAAACATAAACAATTCTATCTTTGATGAAAAATACATCAGGAACGTTATTAAGGGAAATATTAGTGGTTTTAAAATTGTTGAAACTGTTTTCACAGTAGTTTTTTTGGCAAACGTTTGTAATACTTCCTGCCGAACTGCTCTGTACTTTCTTTAAGACTTTTGTCAGACAACAGCAAAGCTGCCTGCTTGTGTCGTACGTCATTGAGGCTTTAATACTCGATCCACACACAGCCAGGTAAGATAAGACGACACTTTCCACTCTCATTCATAAACGTTACCGCTTATATTTTAGCTAGTTAAAATAAAATATAATCTATTGCTATTGTTCTCTATAAGGTTGTATTGTTTCAAAAAGGCAAAAAACATCTCACCTGAAACATTTTTATTTAGCTTGTTCCTTGTTTACCTGTAAAACTGCCCATAATGGAACACAATCGCATGTCACGTGGCCTGTAGGAATACAGCACGATTGATCAAACAAAACTATGAATTAGATGAAACTTTTTTTGCATATAGCAGCAGTGCTCCCGAGGTTTAAAGTTAAGTAGCACATGCCGAACAGTTGTGGCACAAGTATACGTCTGTTAAAATAAAATAAAAAACACAAATCACATAAATAGACAGGTAACTGAACAAATGGATAAATTAGGGCCATATAATTTAGTTGAGCTACAGTAAAGGAAGATTAACATTGAATAATGACAGAAATTTTAGGAGAGTTAGAATGAAGCAAATGTGTTTATTGTTACTCCATTCATCCGATTTCTCTCATTCAGTTTTCAGGAGTTTGGCACACACGGCTCTGTTCTAGCAGAGAGCGAGTATGAGCTGAAGATGCTGGCCGTGTTCAATCGCGTCCTG
Organism: Barbatula barbatula; assembly: GCF_947034865.1. NCBI lineage: Eukaryota > Metazoa > Chordata > Actinopteri > Cypriniformes > Nemacheilidae > Barbatula > Barbatula barbatula. Next base: position 21,497,957 of record NC_136778.1, on the reverse strand, counting down.
GAGGAAGTTGAAAACTTAAGCAGGAAGCACCCTCCCGTCTCTTACCAGGTAATGTTGAAAGTCATAGCCAACCCAAACATTGCTGAATGTTGACGTGCAAATGCATTCATTTGAATTTGGCTTCTTGTTTGTTTGCGTCTCAAGCACACCGTATGCCTCTGTGATGCTGTCATAGCACTTTTGAAGGTACCGCTGTCATTCCAGAGATATTTCTTCCAAAAGCTCCAGTCCACCAGTATAAAAGTAAGTCATGTCATTACGCTTCATGCATTCACATCTTTTGTGTCCTCAGCATGACTGTAGCAGAATTTCTATAGCTTTTTACACATTTGAAAATGTTTTTCCTGTTTGTTGCCGTAGCTTGCTCTCTCTCCATCCCCGCGCACACCAAACGAGCCCATCCCAGTGCAGAACAACCAGCAGTTGACTTTGAAGGTGGAAGGAGTGGTCCAGCACGGCTCGTCTCCGGGACTGTTCCGGAAGATTCAGGCTGTGTGTCTTAAAGTGAGTTCTACCTTACAGACCAAACCAGGACCCGACTTTAAGGTAAGTCAACCGAGAGACCAACATATGTTTTTCTCCTTGGGCTCTAACATTAAATATTTAAACCCATACATGGGTTGCCTTCTGTTCCTATCTGATGTGTAGTAATGTTTCTCGTGCATGATTTTAGATTCCTATTGATTCAAAGACGAATGAGATCGAGCAGAAGGTAGAGCCTCATAACGATTACTTCAGCACACAGTTCCTTCTCAACTTCTCCATCATGGGCACGCACGTCGTGTCTGTTGAGGCGTCAGTTGTGGACACCAGTGGTGTGGAATGGAAGACGGGACCTAAAACCACCGTATCGGTGAAGTCTCTGGAAGATCCGTTTTCCCAGCAGCTGCGGCATCAGTCGCAACAGCAGCAACAGACTGGATCTCAGTCAGGATCTCAGTCAGGATCTCAGTCAGGCCCTCAAAGGAACATTCTCGCCCGCTTCCAGTGACCTCTCATCTTCCTGTATTTATTACTGATTTATAAGGTTTTGTTTTAAAGCCATCTCATGTTTACCTTTATAACAGGTAAACTTTTTTGGAACATTTTTCTATATATACCAGTGTGTATGCTTAATAAAATATTTGTCCAAACTAAAAAACTACTCGGAACATACTTGAGTTATATCCATAAATGGAACAATCTTGTAATGCTACATAATTTGACATTTTTATGATAGTCTAACATGAAGCTGAACGTGGACGGAATTTGATCTAAAATCACAAGCACTACATAATTTGGTGTCCAACAAAACAAAATCCATGTGGAAGTTTACAGAAATGTAAAGATTTTCCACATAAATGTTACAGATTTTTAACAGATTTTAGACTTTTACAGGAACAAAATATTATTTTGCAGTAGTCCATATTTCCTTCTCAATCCAGCTGACAGAACTTTCCGTGTTTATACAGGTTTTTCTTTTACAGTGAGCCTTACTCTTAAAGGTGCAGTTTGTAACAATTTTGCAGTAAAATTTCCAAAAACCACTTGGCCAGTGTTATATATTTTGTTTAGCTGAGTACTTAAAGTATCTCAAATGTTTCAAACTACTAGTAAATCGTGAGAAAATCGCCATTATAAATAATTTCGTCATATCCGCGTTACCCTTTGCAACCACCATTTACTGACGTAGAAACCGCATGACAAGTGTCGTGGACAAATGCGGATGAAGTGTCTAGCTTGTTTCGAGCAGTCACTTATTTTTGGACTACAATTATACGCAACGTTTCTAAAACTTTATTGCATTACCTCATCGGCTTACCTGATTTCTCGTTCCCGTCTGATTGATTGCGCTCCACAGCATCATCAGGTTACGGCATTGTTGTGTCCTCTTGCGGCGGTTTTCACAAACTATACCTTTAATGTAAAGTAGTGCTGGATTAAAATGTGCACGAAATAAACTCTTCAGGCATTCTTGTGGGGCATTAGCCAGTCAGCATTTGCATGTCATACTATTTATATTTAATATGACTTCCATTGTATCGTTCAAAAGTCAGTGAGTGAAATAATAACCTGTCTGACTTCTAGACAATGACATTTGTAGTCTTTTTCTGTAATTTGTAGTTCTTTACCATATTTAAAAAATAAGTGATAAATCTGAAAAAACATTAGTTTCTGTAACATTGGAGTCATTTACATTATATGAAAATTGTAAAAGACCTTGTAGACTTTGTTATTGTACCTCAACGGTCATTACATTCCTGGGAAATTACGCCTAGTGACCGGTCAAAAGTATTTTATCTAAAGAAACTAAGCAACTTTCGTATTTTTGTCTTGTATTCCAGTTTTGAAAATCATTAAATCAAGATACATTGACTTAATTTTGAGTAACTTGAGTAACTTTTACTTTTTCAGAAAACAAGCCTTGACATGTTAGGTCATTTTGCCTTAAAACATAAACATATATTTTGATATGATGAACCCATTCGTTTCTATCGTATGAACATAAAACCAATGCAAGTCAATGGGTACCGCCATCTTCTTTTAAAATGTCAGGACCCCACTGTATTGCATATTGTTGATTATTATGATGATTGTAAGCCAAATACTGAGAAACAAAACATAAAATACAAGTTTCATGAAAGAACAAAAAACAAAACCTGTTTAACATTCCTAACCTAAAACAGAGCAAACATTTATTATTGTCTGTTGCCTCAGGTTTATTGAATTTCGGAGTGTTTGTGAATATGTGCGTGTGCATGGTTTGCAGGTTTATGGAAAACAATATAAAACAAAGTGTTTCAGTTGAATGTGAGTTATAACAGCTTCAGTATAAGGTACGAAATGCTCAGCAACACGAGGTGATGAATGAGTTTTGGTCTGCGCCGGGGCTTTCAGATGGCTTTAAATCAATGGTTCACAACCTTGTGCTACATATTCACAGGAGCTGAACTCCATCTAAAATCCATTTGTTTGAAGATTTTTGTAGACATTGTAAGTGAAAATATATATTTTAAAAATGTATTTATTGTTTTTACGCAAAACTGGTGACATACGGCTAAATGCCCTTCATACAGCTTTCCAAAATACATTCAACATCTTTATTCACATTGTCTTGGTTTAATTTATCAGCCTTTTACATTTAGATTTCATCAGCCGAATTTTAAAGAAATACTGTATACCGAGAATTATATATATAAATACTGGGAAAAATTAAGAGATCTTAATTAACATTTCTACACTGTAAAATAATCCCATAAACCAGACATTTTCTGACAGCATGGGCCCTATAAATATTCCTTAAAATACGAGTTTTTCTTATAAAATTTGATTTAAGTAAATTTGCAGTATTTGTAATCTGACAGTTTTTGGCTTCCATATTTCAAAAACAGACTGTACAATTTTTTGGCAGCTGGGGCACCAGAAATATACCTTAAATTGTGTATTTCCTATTTTTCTTTTGAATTTGCAGTCTTTTTTACCGTATTTTAAAAATACGTTAAAGGTCTGTCAAAAATATCAGTAAAATTCTGTTTTAGTCAAATTTTATGTTTACAGTCATTGTGAAAGACTGACAGCATGACAAGACACTCATTCACATCATTTTTTAAAAACTAAATAAATGTTCAAATATTACTGTTGTATTGCTTAAAAGTCAATATGAACTTAGTGTCCTTGCAGCATTTGAAGTCTGAAAAAATATTCATTTTCTGCAAATAAATTCAAATAGAAACTTAATATTTGCAATTTGTGAGAAATGTTGTATATAGTTCACAGAATGAAACAAAAATGGTCATTTTACCTCATCACATAATAGTAAATAAACAAAAGGCCTCTTCATTTGTTTCCACAGTGGTGTGTATATACATTTTGAAATGTATATGGGAAAAGGGAAACATCGTGGGGCTACGGGAACCAAGATTCCACTGTGTGTATCAGTTTAGCTGGCACAGGCCACGACTGATGCCACCAGCCAAAACCAGTCACACTGAGCCTAATGGACCAATGAGAGAGAGAAATTAGATTTACACTCCAACACACCATTTTAAACTGCTTATTCGGGTTACATTGACAGCTCTCAATTACAGACGTCCACACAAAAATCACAATTACAACTTAACAATGCAGCCGTGTTTCTACAAGAGTAATCCATCTGATGGTAAATTGAAGAAAGTTGTGGGGAAAATATGACGATTGACATGGTGGATGTTTATTTGCTTCCTCGTTTAGAAGGATATAATATAAATATTCAATACAGAACAGCCCTGCTTCTATTCTGCAAATCACATCAGGGACAGAAGGCCTTTCCACCACAAACTAGAATGTTTGACACCGGTTGAATCCAGTTGTTTTTTTCTTAAACAAAGCTCTTGAAGTCAAATGCGTATGATGTCAAATGAAGTCAAACATATTGTACAAGTTGGTAAAACCATTTATTTACAGTATGTTTTACCAAAACGTACATTTTGAAGTGCCTGTTCTTAAGACCAACCCATATGTGGTGTTTGGTTTGGCCCTCCCACTCATCAAACTCAACACAACAAATGTATTCTGAAACATTTCAGAAGCTTTTATATGTGGCACGACTGCCAACTGCGTTTATATAGAATTATTGTCAAATTTGACAATGCAATGTCATTTAGTCTCTGCTTCATCATAGAAAAATCCACCACTAGATGGCAACATTCACCTTGCGTCACTCCATGCGTAAAAGCGCATCACACTTTTCGAATGATTCTTATATACAAACCATTTCATTTACTATGAACTTTTATTCTCATCACACACACATTCAGTCTATTGTGTGTATATTGCACACCGTATAACACACAGCAAAGGTTTTATCTAGCTTTTTGTGTGGCAATTGCACTGTTGTGTGCGCAAAACCAATGCCAGGAAAAAACTCCAATGCTCTCAATAGTTTATCATTAGAAAAACGGAGTGACGGATGGGTCTAATCCTTTACACTAGTTCAGTATATAAGCGTGTCTCCCCAGTACTGAAGTGAGTGATGGCACATAGCGTGCGTAATGTAAACAGTGATGCGAGCATCGTTTCGTTTTGCAGCATTTGAAAGTCTCGTGCCGTGCGCGTCACCGTGCCATGCTCTCCTCTGCGCGTCTGTACCACACACTTCTTTGAACAGTCTCTTCTGTGCTGATCGACGGTCCAGGTGACCCTCTGTGTCCTCCAGAGCGCATCCTCTGAGCGCATCCTCCGCCAACAACACACACAAGAGGCGCAGAGACGCCGAGCGGATTCCCGAACTCTGTTCTGCATCTCTCCTTCGCTCTGGACGCTGAAGGCGAAGACGCGGACGTGTATTATTTATTGACGCATGCGATAGAGGGAGTGGGTGTTTTCGCAGGGTCATTTCTGTAAAGATGTGACGCGGGCGGCATGACGTTCAGTTGGCAACACCGTTAACTTTCATGCCAAGTGCCTTTCCCGAAGGAGATAATTCGCGTTTTTGATATGTAGGCGAATCAAAAGCGAGGGTTGTCATGTCGTGCAGGAGAAACTGAGGTGTTTATTGGGGTTCGGTACTTGCACTTGTCTGGGATGGGTATTAAAACGGAGCGCGCATCGGCTTAGTGGATCACACAGTGATGGACAAACTTCACGTCAAACCAGTTTGGCCGAGAGGATGTGATTTATGAACCTGTGGTCCAGGAGGATCATCTGTGTTCGTTTTGGATTTTTGAATGAGACCATGAGTGGCGCGAGGAGAAGTTTCACGACGTCGGTCTCGGAGAGTTGCAAACGCAAGTTGAGCGCAGATGACGAAACGGATTTTACACTTGCAGACTCGCGCAGAGAGAAAACACCGAGCGGTTTCAATGCAATAAACAGGCTTTTGGTATTAAAGGAATGAGTGAATAACGCACTGCTGTTCAACTGTGGAAATACGCGGAGATGCGCAATACCGGTGGACTGTGATTCAACGACGCACCCGGACTACACGTGCATTTATCGCAGAATGTGATGGGAGTGAATATTTCAAAAGTCATGTCTCTGCCGAAACGACATGAAGTTATTTATATCAAAGTTAGAAATATACAATAATCGCCAGTCTGGTTTATCAGGGTAATGGAGATGGACAACACGTGTGTTTCTGCTACTTTTACGCACAGCTTTAGTATCACAAACATTGGAATACAGCTTCAAAGTCTTGGCGTTTGAAATGCAAAGAATGGCGCACAAATACTTCTACACAAAAGCTAAAAATGCGCTGAGCTGACTTGATTGATAAGATAACAGTTGAGATTTACTGAAGCTCCGGGTGACTGACGCGTCAACAGGTGACCAAGGTAAAGCATCTTTTTTTCTTATGTATGTGAACAATTTAAGTTAATAAACAGCAAAAGAAATCTGTTAATTTTTATAATGTCAGGAAATTATTACAAGTTATAACAACTAAATATTCAGTGTTTCCTTTAAGCACTTATAAGGCTTTATAGAAGTATCATATTAACTAAATTTATTTTCTAGTCAGTGATCTTGTGTTAATAACTTTTAAAATCCTATAACCTTCTGTGTATTTCCCATTTTAAATCAGATTTTTACAGTGACCTCAGGCTGTAAATTTAATATTTCTTTAAATTCTAATTTACAGCTAATATAACCCTGCACCTCTCTGTGTGTCTGTGTAAACTCAGAATGCCAGTACTGGTATGAGAGCTGATCCTGTGAGCTGGTCCCGTGGGTTTACTGTCAACCCTCCTCGCTTCCTTCTTCTCCTGTCCCGCTTCTCGCCGTCCACATGCAGGCAAAGAAGCGATACCTGCTGGTATCCGTGGGGGCCTGTACCCTGCTACTAGCCTACCTGTGGGGCATCCAGATGGGTGAGTTCCAGAACCAGGAGAGTGCCGAGCTTTACAGAGTCTCCCACATTCCTGGTATCCAACCCCAAACACATCACTGGCCGGAATCGGTGGAGCCTCCCCGGCAGACATACCTGGGTCAGGCCGAGCAGGAGGAGGACGGACCCCTGCTCCTTCATCAGCACACGTCTCCACGTGAGAGGCGAGAAATCCAGAAAAACATCTACAAGAGCCGACGCTGTCGCATGGAGACCTGCTTTGACTTCCGGCGCTGCGAGCGGGGCTTTAAAATCTACGTCTACCCCCCGCAGAAAAGCGAAGCACCCTCGGAAAGCTACCAGAAGATTCTGGCGGCCATCGAGGAGTCGCGCTTCAACACAACTGACCCTAATGAGGCCTGCCTGTTTGTGCTGAGCATAGACACTTTGGACAGGGACCAGCTGTCCTCTCAGTATGTCCAGAACGTCCGAGCCAGAATTCAAGGCCTCCCTCTGTGGTACGAGGGGAGGAACCATCTCATTTTTAACCTGTACTCCGGAACGTGGCCCGATTACACAGAGGAACTGGGCTTCGATATCGGCCAAGCCATGTTGGCCAAGGCCAGCGCAGACACGGAAAACTTCAGGCCGCACTTCGACGTGTCCCTCCCACTGTTCTCCAAAGACCATCCTCAGAAAGGAGGAGATAAAGGATATCTGACTCTTAATAATGTCCCTCCCTTACGGAAATACTTTCTGGTCTTTAAAGGGAAGAGGTATCTGACCGGTATCGGTTCTGAAACCAGAAATGCATTGTATCATATACATAACAGGGATGATATTGTTTTATTGACAACCTGCAAACACGGAAAGGACTGGGAGAAACATAAGGATGCAAGGTGTGACCGAGACAATGAGGAATACACAAAGTAAGTCCAGCTGTCTTGTCTTTAAAAAAGGATGATTGCAATACGATTTTACCCATAGTTGCTAAATGTGCTTTGAGGTGCGATTAGGGTTTGCTTGCTTTGTATTTTGCATCCAATCATGTTCGGTTGTTTCAAGGTTAACTTAAGTAAACGCCACAGAGTAGAGGCAAGCACAACGGCGGTGTGTTTTTGATGTCAGAGTGATTTAGACTGTTGCTTGCTGTGCACTCCAGACTGTAGTGTTTAGGAAGTTATCATGGGAATATGGCTATAAATGGAAGCGGTGTTGAGTTTGTCTTGCTCAGGAAAAAAAATACTGTTGTTAAGGACTCTAGAGGTCTCCTAGCCCCAAACAAAGCCAATCTTCATCTGTTTGTGACCAGTAAAACACCAGCAGTGGGTGTACATGCAGTTCTAACTGGAGCTGAACTATTTTGAGTATTTCATTCTCTTGAATATGAAGTGTAAAAAAGCAATAGGCTACGTTCTTATTAAAGAAAGTGTGCCACAAGTGGATTCAGATCTATAAACTGTATATCCTACTTTATATGTCAGATGAACTTTGAAAAGCTTTCATTTGCTGTTTTGAAAGTTTTTGTTTAAGTATACATACATTGCATTGAAGAGCCAGGAACATTTATTTTGTTTTATATTAAGTGCAGTTGCACCCACATTTATTTCATGAATGCCCAGGATTTCATGATCTACAAGGAAAATTTGCATTTTAGCATTTTCCTCTGCTAATGTGTCTATTAAATGATTATCATATAGTTGTTACATAGTAATTACCTTGTAATAACAGAGGTATTTGTGCAGATACTGAATGTTACATGACATGCCCACACAAATCCACAAATAAGGCCTTTGAGATCTTAGGTCACCTTCCTTAAGTAAATGTGTCTCGGTTCAAACACTTTTTAGATACTTGTACTAGAAAACAAGACAAAAATGTGGTGTTTAAAGGACTGGAACTGATTCAGTTTTTTATAAAGGTAATCTGAATCTTCATCACAAAAATGTTCATTTAGTTATCTGTACTATAAAAAGGAAATTGTAAAATGGGTAAAGTGAAGTAACGTTTAGAGCGTGTTTTTCACCTGTAAGCCAATGGCGTGACATGTAAAACCTGGAGTTGAGTTGGAGGGGATTGAGTACAGCATGTATTGAGAAGAGAAGAAAATATCTGCCGCTCACAGTCTCTGGACTGAAGGCAAATAAGGTTAGAGGTCTTGCCTCGCAGACTCTCATACTTCAATGAATTGAGGAGGATTTCAAAGAAGCAGAAGAGTCAATAATTGGCCCTCAATTGAATAAAGCAGGAGCTTAGACTCACAGAGAATACCAAATGCACACATACACACACACACACACACACACACACTCCTGCTGAGCCCAGAGATGATTACAGGCAGAGCCCGATAACATCCCTTACTGATTCTGGTCTGACACACACACACACGCTGGCACTCACACAAACAATTACACACGGCGAGCACTTGTAGAAATGAAAAGGAGCAGCATCTTTATTCATAGATGAGTCTGGATGGAGTCTTCACATTGATTGTCTTTCATTATCCTTTGAGATATGATGTCGGTTCACTGCTCCCACCGCCGTACGCGACACCCTAGATATTCCAGAACTAAATATTGTGTTAAATAACATCACTGTCTCCATCAGCAGTACCATTGCTCTCATGATGCGTCACCATGCGGTCTTTGTTCCCATAGGAGACCCCCAAAGTTTGCAGGAGGTCTTCTTGTACCCAGAATGTTAGATTATAGCCAATGGGGAGAAAGAAAAGGAAGTGGAGACCCCACTGATAAGATGTATTGATAGACTCTAAATTAGAACGCTCACGACTGGGTGCTTCCTACAAATCCATCACGCCGGAGAAAAAGAGAAAGACAGAAAGGGCGAGAGAGAGACAGAACAAGATGCCCGCTGGTTTTTAATTAGGTTGTGTGATTAACATGATGTGTTGTTTCAAAGCTTCAAAATCACACGAAAGGAAAGGGATCACAAATCCTAGTTAGAACCCCCAAAATGAGTCCCCCCTTCAATAAACACAGCTGCTAGACATTCAGACAGATCACTGCTGTGCATTATTGAATGCTTTAAAACAAACATAACTTTACAGGAGTCAGACATGGGGGCGTTTGTTGTAGTTCTGCAGAAACACAAATCATTCGAACTCTCTAGTTTCAAATATTGTTGTCCTGGACATCACAACATAGATGCCAAAGATGCAGCGCAGATGTGAAGGGCATTCAAATTTGATCATGATGAAAAAACTACTAGAATTGGTTCAAACTTTTATGTATTGCAGTGTTTATTTTTACTTCCGCACCAAACCCTGAAAGTAACAGCACACTTCAGCAGAGCAGATCTTCAGTTACCTCCAACGTTCAAAATAAAAATGACATCCTAAAATAACATCACTCCTACAGTACTTTTTCTAACACCTTCAAACCATTAAAATCAACATGGTCTAAGATTATTTTTATAAAGGTTTTATGACACTAAGGTTTGCCACTAACAGTGCAGCAAAATCATCCAGAGGTATTTCTGAGATCCTGTTATGTTTAAATTCACCGTGAAATTAAAATGGACATCTGGCACTTTAAATTGTATTTCTCATTACAGAAGACGTTTTACTTTGACATACGTCACGATACGGAATAGAAGACAATAGAAGCTTCTTATGTCTCATGCGAACCGTAACAGGTGGACTTGACCTTGACGATAAAACACGTGTGACAGCAAGTAAATGCGTCTGATTCTAGACATTCTGATATTTTTTTGCTTGTCTGCTATCTTGTGAGACATTGATTACTTTATATTTGCTGTTGTTATAGGCCCCTTTTTTAAAAGTAAAATTGTGACCGCTAACGCTAGCGAGCATGTTTTTTTACAATGACTGGAGAAAATCAGATTTAATAGAATGTGTACGGTCAGTTACTGTCTTGGGACTGTGACTGTTAAATGTGAACTTTAACGGAAGGAACCAGATTGGCCAACCTGTACACACTCACTCAATAAATGGACGAACTGTATATATGCTTATATGTATATATGCTTATATATGCTTATATGTACTCACAGTGGCACATGGTAGCAAATGCAACTACTTAACACACCTGACACATAACATGAACCTTCTCACTGTTTTCTGTCCCCATTTCTACTAATGCACTTAGTGTACTGTAGAAACAGCTTAATCTCTGGTCGTTGGCTAACTGCTAACATCGGTAGCTCATATATGCGCTAATACGTGGAAAATAACTTAACTTGTTCCCTGTGTTGTGATTAGGTGGGCAAACATGAGAAGTTTTTAGACACACACCCAAACCATAATCCATACCAACAAAAGACAGGGGTGTATTTAACTTTAAGTGATATAAAGTGTAATGTGTTCAACTACAACTGTCGTCGTTTTTTTCTGGCAATTGCAGCAGGTATCTGTTAAAATATCAGATAAGAGTCTGTAATTTATCGATTTTGGCACTTAACAACACAGCAATATGACATTTAAATTCATTATGTAGCCGACTCTGTGCTGGTTTGTATTGGCCGCCTCCAGTTTTCCCCTTGTTTCGCCTCCAGCTAATGTTGTGACGTAAGCGTGACGTCGGTGCAAAAGGGGTCTATTCCTCATATAGCCAAGTCTTTATGTGTCTTTTTAAGTGATGTGAATGTGAAATACTGTATTGATTTGATACACGACGCTAGGGTCTGGGGGATAATGAGTCAAATTATAATCGCGATTATTTTGCTCGAATCTTAAATCACGATTAATAATTGTGATCATTCTGTCAGTTTGGGTTCCACATATTCTTTACACTTGTAAACCAATTAGCATGTGTTATAATCTGCCACTGTAGATCTTCTGCAACACTATACTATGTTTAGCTCTATCATCTGTACGCTCAGCCACGATTATGCTCAATTAATCGTTAGAGGCATAAATCAGTATCATGATTAAAATACGATTTATCGTGCAGCCCTACACAACAAATCACTGCTTTGCTGAAAACAATTCAGTACGTATTTTACAAAATGGCTCAATGCCAAGGTCGTTGGTTCGATTCCCAATGTAGGAAACACACAATGAGACAAAATTTACCCTGAATGTACTGCAGATCACTTTCGATCAATGTGTCAGCCCATAAAATAATGATCAAATAAAATATTGCATTGATCTCTATAAAGGCACAACCTTCTAACTGTAGGAACAGTCCAGGACTCCTGCAGGTAAAAAGTTGTCGGATAACATTATAACACAGGATAGCGGCTTAGAGACCTGTACTCTGAAGGATGGACTGCGTTTCTGGCTGGAGATCTTTGTCCACATAGAGACTGCACTGTGGGAGGCTGGAGGAAAGAGGGAGAAATTTGAAGGAAACCAAAGAAAGTGATGCGACCAGAGAAAGAAAGATAGTGTGGAGTGTTGTGAAATGTCAGTGAAGGGCCCACCAGCTGAGACGGAACGAGTTTAACTGCAGTTTGTCTGCTAACAGGAGAATCTGTCCTCCATACTGCCTAATGAGACTCGGTCTGCCGCTGAGAGCCACAGCCGTATGGAGAACAGTCATTTAGACATAGAAAGATCTTCAAAACTATTTTATCAACACAAATAGGTTACAGACCATCCAAATTTTACATTCTCAAGCTATTCAGTCTCGGTACTCTTAAAAGGATAGTTCACCCAAAAATGACAATTCTGTCATCATTTACTCCCCCTTAAAGACCCTATAAATATCTTTGTTCTGTTGAACACAAAATAAGTTATTTGAAAGCATGTGGGAAACTAAAAAGTTCTGGGGCACCATTGACTATCATGGTATTTTGTCCCTATTATGGAAATCTATAGTGGGCCAGATTTGTTTGGTTACAAGAACAATGAAATTTACACTCGAGGGTGAGTAAATGATGACAGAATTTGTATTTGTCCTTTAAACACGATTTGCTCTCTCACAGATATCATTTCATTGACTAACCACCCGAGCCTTCCGTTCTAACACAAACTTCATACATGAGAGATTCTGACACGAGTCTTGCGCACCTGTGCTGTTTTATACCACATTACCCAGAAGTTTATGGCATACTAAAGACGCCCATATGTGATAATGCAGCTGTAGTGTATTTTATCGCCATATGTGTGTCTCTGTATTTGCTCAGATGTTGTCTTTGATGTCACTTCGTTTACTCAAATTTACAAGTTTTATTATTATTAGACAATATACCGGTATTGCCAATAACCGCGATATAATGATAAAACACACATGATTATCGATACCGTGTTAATCCTAAACACGTAATATATCGTATCGTAAAACCCACAGTGGATGCAAAATCTCTTTCTAATCCTGACGCTTGAATTTAAAGTGTGATTCGTTGGCCAAAAAAGAAAAAAAGTGTAATATTCATTGACTCATACCATTTTTTGGTGATGTCTTCAACGGGAATGGTTTCAGGCACAATAACCATGATGTGAAAGTTTGATACCGTGACGGAACCCTGTCTGTGAATGTTCTTTTGGGGCTTTTAATTTGTACATCGTTCAATATTTTAATACATCAGTTGCATTAGTAGATATTTAGAATATAGTAAATTGAGTTGGTACCGGTATTCTTTGTCCTAATGTCAGTCGATGATCAGAAGTTATTAACAGAGGTGTAATATCAAACTAAAATAAGTGCAAACAAGATAAAACTTACCGCTCTGTAAATCATGTAGTGAGGAAAAGCTCACTCCCCTAAACCACTCGTTTCAAAAAGTTACAGAAATCGTATTAAAAATCGGCGACACGTAAGCATTGCACAACATAATAGGGTTAGCCAGAAAGTATTTTATAAGCTAAATTCTGGTAAATTGAGATGTTTTGACAGTCATCTCACCCTTAGGGGAGAGAACATGTTTTTTTTATAATGTTAGTAATGTTTAATAATTTATGATAAAAAATGCCTGTAATATTATCAACAGTAAGTAACTGGCACACACAGCAGCGGTAAATGAACAGGTTTTATTTAGATCATTTCCTCTACACAGTTAATGGAAAGTGACATCATCATTAATAAAACTTTACTCTGCTCAGCTCCGTCAATTTACATCCATTTACCTGTCCAAAAAACAACACCAGCGCAACACACATGCACCGTTTTTCACACAAGCAGACATCACATGAATCAAACAAGAAACTTTCAAGTCTCCAGGGCATATACTTTATGTATATGATGGATGATATATGTTTATGATGCTGTCACGGTCAGGTTCATTTTCTCTTTTCTTTGTTCTGCGTGTGTTTCGTGTTCATTTGAATCTATTATTATTTCATGATGAATATTTTGTGGAGGTTTAGTATAATTTGTTTAATTGGGTTTGTCATGTAGTGCACATTTTGACATTTTGAAACTGGCTCCATCAGTTGAATCCAATAAGGATAAATATGTATCTTTGGGTGAATTATTTCTTTAATACCCAGCATGGCCATGTGAACATCTGCTGGGATGCCTGGGTCATAACAGTTACACTCAAAATAAACATCTCACAACATGTTCAACTTGAGCTGAAATCTAAAATTCATGAGCTCTTATAATTCTGTCCTCCGTCAACAGGTCTGTCTCAAACTGGAAGAGAAATGTGTGGCTGGAAACGGCCCTCAAATATTCTCATCCTTCCGTGCACGGCAAAGCTCCTTTAGGATTGATCACATAAATTAATAACCATGTCCAAATATATTTATTTCCCATAAACCTCTGCTTTAAAAATGTAATATATAACGTACCCACTACCAGCTTGGTAAGCATTTAGTGCAGGCGGTAATTTTCATTAATATCCCTCACTCATTCCCACAATGTTTTTGAGTCCTGGCATTTATTTAAGCGTAACTTGATTTAAAGGAACGTCAATGGCCCTTCTCCTAGAATTCCCTCTTCGCGATCTCAGATATAGTGCTGCGTTCATTACATCATCACAGCTGTTATTTACCATGACATGCCAATCGATCGCTTCTTATTCTGGGTTTATTCCTCTGCAAAAATACTTTAAATGCATTACTGCCTCAAACCCACTATTAAAGCTTGCTGTCGCTAGGGATGCTGGGAAAATAACTCTACAGCCCAGCTTGTACACGGCATGTATGGTAAAGCAAAAGCTGTTTTGTATATTGAGTACAGTCCGTTCATTGTATGGCTGTCAGGCCATTTAAATATGTCATTACAATTAACCTCATCATTTGTTTAATACATTGTTTCTTTAACAGTTGTGGGGGTTTCCAGGCCCCGCACTATAGGCTGGCTCGACACGGGGCAAATTGACATTGTTATGTAATAGATAGTAAAAATAAGCATTAAGTAAGTTTCTAAGAATAAATATAATAATTGTTTTATTTTAATAGTCAAGTCAAGTCAGCTTTATTTGACAATTTGCATTGTTACAAAGCAGCTGTACAAGAAAACATTGACTATAAGCAAAACATATAAGGTTATGCAAGTCAAAACACAGATCAAATATCAGACAGACTATAAATTGTTTCTATTATATAATTATTACTCTATTATATAAAGTGTTCATCATGCGCGGAGTTTGCGGGGGGGCAGGGGGAGCATTGCCCCCCCTGGCGGCTGAAACGGGTAATTGCATTGTTTCAACAAAAAAAATAATTGCATTCTTTAAAAAAAATTATATATTATAAATATCTTAAATAAGGATAAGGAACTGGCTGCGGTTGACGATGGGAGCAGCCAGGTTTTCCTCTCTTGCGATCCTTCACATCGAAAGCGACATTACGGCCAAGCTCTCACCTGAGACCATTATCGACGCATATGCTGGACGCAAAAAACGAAAATTACTGTTGCACTAGTCTGGACAATGTCTAGGTCTGTAAATTTGATTTCTCTGCCAAATAACTGCTTTAAACTCAACACACTGCTTTCAATATGCTGTCTTTTGAGGGATGGGGACGGCGGTCCCACTGATATAAAAATTAAAAGTGGGAGTATTGTGTGACTGTCAGTTGAAAATGTTCCGTCTTGTCACACTTATAAGAGAAAGGCAATTTTGTATCTATGCATACTGTAGCCTCTCACATGGCGTCTTTTTTATTTTTTCCCCTTGTCTCAAAATGTTTTAAATGTTTCATGAAGTACAAAATGCGAAATATAACTTGTTTTTTAATCGCTCTCATTGCCACAATGTGTTTTGAAAAAAGGAAAGAAAAACTTTAAAAACCTTTTCGTTTTGGTTGAAGATAATATTTTAACAAAAGTGGTCCGCATTTTATTGCGTTGATCCTAATTGTGTCCGAAAATGCGATGCAAAGTCAAGTGGCTTACCTGTTTACTAATAGAATGATTGTATTGTTGTACTGTTTTTTCTTCTTCTTTGGGTTAAAAATAAATATATGTGTTTATTTAGCATGTTTGTTGTGTCCATATGTGTTAGTGCTGTGTTCCCCAATTGATAGCCCAGGTCCCAGCTGCTACAATGATTTTTTTTTTGCCCCCCCTGGCTCGAATGTCAAACTCCGCCTATGGTGTTCATTAAATAAGACTATAAAATTCTAGCAGCCCCCCCGGCCAGGCAAATAGTGCAAAACAGTATACAAACGGTGGAGAGGAACCCGAAACTCCATTGGAGGAGAAAAAAGCCTCAGAGGGAAAACAGGCCTAACCAGGGGATTCCAGTTCCCCTCTGGCAAAAACTGCAGCCTCTGCACAAGCTCAACAGTGCTGCACAACAAGGCAAAATAAAACAAAAAATAGATTTAAGATTATCATTAATAATTCTGTAGAGTCGCCACGTTCTTTGTCCATGTCTCTATCATCGGAGCATTTGTCAAGTCTGGGCATGGACTGTGTCCTGCTAGATATTTTTGGAGGGGCCCAAGAGACGGGTCTTTGTATTGTGTGTGTGTATGCGTTTTCTGTCAAGACCTCATTTTTTAAATATAAACATCTGCATTTCATGGTACAGATGTGTGACGTGACACAAACATGACAGTACCCATGAAGACATACACAATTAATGACCAATGATTATTTTAAACCAAAGAAAATACATCAGTGAGTCATAAGCTTTGTAGACATAAGTTCCAAACGTGCATGAATCCTGTAAAATGTGATAAATGATCCTTTCGGTATATAATCACACACCTGCAGAAAATGCTAGCATTGTTTATCCTCCGTAATCTGATTTTGAGGAGACTTCTTGCTTGACATTGAAACACCTGCAGGTTTGTTCTGATGTACTGTATGTCGTCTTCCTAGTTCTGTGCAATGTCCGATTTTGAATAAAGTGCTGCAGAATTCATACAGTATCTCTGTCGATTAACTCAAAACCTCAAGTATTTTCAGATATTCAGATGTTCTCAGGATATATTCGACAGATTTTTATCAGTTCATGTGTTTTGTGGGACTCTGATCTGATCTTATCTCTTCACAAAACAAAATTCTTTAGTGTTTACATACGTGCTAATAATATTTCATTAAAACTGTATATTTCAAAAACTGTCTTTCTATTCATTTTGTGTCTATTTATTCATTTATATAATAACTATTAATATTAAACATCAAACTGGTGATGTTTTTAATCTTTATTTCCCTACATTGGATTTTTCTGTCCTCTTTTGATTGACCGGATATATCGGCCCTGGTCATACGCTTTTTTAAACTATCGGCCAATAGTGTGAAGAATAGCTTTTACCGACTTATATCGGTGTCTCTATAACTATTATACATTTTGAACACGGATCTTTTATCGGTACAATGATAGTGGATGTGTTTTTGCTCTTAATCGGGTGCCTTGGAGCTCTGATGCACTTATTTTTCACGTCTGCACATGCGCTCAGCTTGCGGGTGATATTTATACTTGTTGAGTATTCAAGGCGTGATTTATTGTAGGTGCAATCTAGCATACTGATTAAATACTAATTATATAAATCACAATAATGCTTTTTAAACAACAACAACAACAAAGTGTTAGGAATGTTTTTAACTGTGTTTCTAATTCAAAGCAGGTGTTAATGTGTTCATTTTGACAGCCGTAATTCTTTGTTATTAAAAGGGCTTTCTGCAGAATGCTTTTCTTTTCAGTTTCTCTTGTTTTGTTTACCGCAAACAATCAGATTTATTTATTCACTGTCCCATTTTGACTTGCCAGCCAGCTCCTGTTTTAGCTCAGACAGAGCAATGCTTTGAAAGAGGGTTTACACTTTTTGAGGGATTTGGGTGAACCTATGAACAACTTAGTCATCTCTGTATATTAAACATATGCACTTTGACTATGCATTTGAGTTTATATATTGAAGTTAAGTGTAATGGATTTTTATTATTTACATTTTTCTTGGCAACTAGAAGAAGAAGAAGAGAGAAATATTTGATACTCATATACTTTCTGTTCACTGACACACACAAAGTACTGGCTGTGCCGAATAATCGAGAACAAAAAGAGAGAAAGATTGACATGTGTGAACCAGATCTCCGATTTTCATCACATGGCATGGCAGTAGGTTTTCTTCTGAAAGAGAAGAGTCTGAAGGGCCAGCGCTTCTAGTGGTGACCTAAACTCTCGTCCCATCAGTTCATTGTAACTGAGATGTTGTAAGTGATAGTTTGGCCCTGTCTTTGTATTCTTGTTATCTAGAAAACCCTTACCTTAATCTTAGCCACATGAACTACACAGTGCCCAGAAATAACCACACCAGCTTCACTGTGCCCAGTTCCAGCCTTGTGATGGATTGTCATGTTGATTGTTCGAAGGTTTCTGCCACACAGGGCCTGGAACAAAAACACTGCAGTTGAGGCCTTCTGTAAATGATGTGCCTTTTAAAGAGTTAGGCTAAAGGGTAATTATTTAAAGTTTGATCGATTTGTGTTTAAATAATAAATGATCAATGATAGCATGAGTTTGGATATGATTAAGAGTTCAAGAAAGTAATAGGGTTGACACTTGCACAATTGCGTTGCTCTTAACATTTGTTTTTAATGGTTGTGAATCTAACAATGTGTTTTCTAGAAAGATAAAGTATATCTTAAAAATATACACTTTTCCATCTTCAATACATTACTATATAAAACTGTGCTAACAGGGTTGATCTTTACAGGATCATGCCCATATGAGTGTAGCTTAAAAATATCATACATCTGAGATACAACAAAGACTTCTTATAAAACAAATCATGCGAATGAATTATTGAAATGATAACATAAATAAAGATGCTAATTACTTGCTTTATTTCAAGTAATGTTGGTTTAAAGAGGCAGTACACAAGTTATTTTGAGTAAAAATGAGCTAAAACCAATTATTGAGCAAGTACATGAAAGAACAGTGTTTAAAACTGTGTCACTACCCTTGCGAGATTCACCACGGAAAGCTTGTAATAATGGTTTGTAATTTGCCCTGTCGGGTCGTCTTTCCCGGAGATCCTTATTTGGTGTCTTTCGTCTATGCGTCGTTTCATCACATTCGAACAGAACGAAGAGGATCCGGCTGCTAGCCAGCGCGTGGATGCTGCGAGTGTCATGATTCTGCCTAATCTTGTCTTGGTTTTCTGGTCTAGGGGCAGAATCATGACAGACCCACGTGTTTTATGTGGAGAGAAACATATTATGGTCAATCAGGACATAATATGTGTTCTCTCCAGTCTCGTCATTGGCCCCGCCCCTCTCGTTCCTAGTATTGCTTTCCTCCTGTGTCTCATTACCCACACCTGCCCATTGTTATCTCCTTTGTTAGTTTTCCTATAAGATGCCCTCATGTCTATTGTCTTGTGCTGGTTCGTTGTACTTGTTACCCTGTCCTAAGCCTTGTCGTGTCAAATACTGTAAAGGCTAGTCTTTGAGTGTCAGGTTAGTCGTAGTGTGTTATAGTTGAGCTCTTGAGTCTTTAGTTTTCAATTTATCGTGTTTGTACTCCTTTGTTACCCCCTCGTGGGTTTTTGTTTTTCTGTTTACATATATATAGTAAAGCCCCTTCTGTTAACCCCTTCATCCTCGCTGCCTGCACTTGGGTTCTTCCACCACGTTCACGACAGCGAGTGACAGGTGGTTTGTAGCGTGTCCTCACAACTGTTGGGTAGGATTTTACACAACTTTCAGTATTCTTTATGGCGGCGTTTAGTACTTTTACTTTTAAACGGCAAGCAGCGTTGACATCTAGGGATTCATCAGGTGTGAAAAACAAGAAAGTACAAACTGATGAGAGTTTACGAAGAATAAGTGAATGTGATTGGTGTGAAAACAAGATTTAATATTGGCAAGGCATTTCAAAGGTGGCGTGAACTCTGTGATCTGAAAGGATTTAAAACGGATGCAGGCATGACTTTATTTCTTCTGAACAGGTACGACATTATAATAATTCAACAGATAACACAAAAACCAAAGCGCACTTGTTGTGTTAAGACAGACGGGTTGTTCTTTCTCTCTTTTTTTATGTTCATTATGATAAATTAAATTTAAGACCTATTCGCACGGGATTAGTGATATCTGGGGACCTTGTGTGATTTAGAAATGACCTCCCACATCTGTATGTCATGTGGCACGAACTAGCACGAATAAGTGAAGCCTGTGATTTTACTCAAATTTACGTACTTATAGAATTGAAGACCCGTGTTCGGAGATCTTCTGTCCGGTTCGCATTACGGGAGTTTCCATGAGAGATAACTGGAGACTCCTGGCAAAAAAGGCAGGTATGGAAATGACCCAGCACCCGAAATAATAAAAAAACTCTTCAACACAGACTCCAGTTGCGCTATTTGGGTCATTTGAGTTCAAATTTGTTTCGCGTTATATCATCTGCCATGTTATCTGTGTTTATGATGCGCTACTGATGTACAGTGAAGATTCTCACCGGTGGACTGTCACAGGCCACGACTGAAAACATCAGACTCATCCACGCGTGTGAGCAGTGCCGAATCACAACTCACGTAAAGAAAATATCTCCGAACATCACCTGCAGTAGCAATTACAAACTGAGATGGCGACAAAGAGGCCAATCCAATGCACGCTGTAACAAGATTTACTTTTACATTTAGGCATTTGGCAGACGCTTTTATCCAAAGTGAATTACATTGCATTATCCTATACACTTAAACATAGGTATCTGCAATCCCCTGGGATCCAACCCACAACCATGCGCTGTTAACACAATGCTCTTACTACAGGAAAACAAGATACAATAAGAGGAAGGAAGGAGGTGGGAACCTGCGAACGTAACAACAACATTTATTATAACAAAAAGCCCTCACGGTCGACTGCCGGCCACACAAACAAACATAAATCCCAGGCCTGGTCCTCTCTCGTTGTATCCTCCTGTCGCTCCTCTCTTATGCTTCCGGAGCTCCTCCGTGAGAGATGCGAGATTGGTGCACGCACAACTGACGCCCGTTATGACTCATGTGACCGGCCTCGCGCCTATCCCTCTCGGCTCTCGTCCCGCCCTGCTCGCCACACACGCGTTTATCAGGACATTAACCGTTTTTAAGCACGATGATGGGAGGCCCAGTGAAAGAGCCCGGCATGAAGCCGCTAAAGGAATCGGAGGAAGAATTTCCTAAACACTTGCTGTATAATCAGAGATCCCTCGCTCTCTTCTCCTGTAATTTGAAGCGGGCTGTCATGGGCTTAAATCCATCCACAGAGCCGGCCAGACTGGAGGAAATTGATCAGCACTGTAGTTAAGATCGGGAGGTAAATATAGCAGTGTGTTGGAATGCTAAACCGTGAGATAAGGGTCTGAGTGCTGTGTGATGTCCACCTGATGTTACAATCCTGAACTTTTTTCCTGAACACACACACACTCACACACACACTGACAACTAAAGCATTGATCGTGTAATTGCTTAGTACACTTTGCATGTGTCTTTGCATGATTTGCACTGTTAATGAGGGATGTTACTTCAGTAAATGACATTCGGGCTTTAACACACTGCTGCCAAATTATTACATTCGGTTACATTTAAAAAGTATATTTTTCAAATGTTTCTAATAATCCAAATCCAGAATCAGGCAGAGAATTTGTTTAAAATAAAAAAGAAATAATTGTAACTTTTAGTTAGATGTTACATGACTTTAACATTATTAACTGAGGATTTTTAGTTGTGTTTCTCAGGACACTTGTTTTTTCTGTTGTTTTTTATCAATAATTGTTTTGTTGTTTATTTCCACATGCCATACGGTTTGGCTAAAGTTCAGTTTATGTTTAGCTTCTGTATATCTATGTATATGTGTATATACTGTATATATTATTCTCAATTTCTACTCTGTGATTTGATTAACTTCACCTGGACCATATGGCATTTAGGTGCTGGTTTTGTGTATTACAGACCAGCGACAAAAAAACAACATAAAACAAACTCATCTAATGACTATTACTATTAATCATCAAACTGGTGATGTTTCTTAACATTTTCTATATACAGAGAAAACATTCATTGCATTCTGTATTCTTTTGACGGACAGGATATACCGGCCCTAATCATTGGCTGTTTTTAGTGGTTGATTTTACAAAAAAAACTAAACGTTATCAAGCAGAAATGCTTAAAAATAACTAAGAAACGACATAAACAGATGTTGCTTGATTACTTTGTTCTGCGTAACTAATGTTTGAAAAATTATTCTACGAATGAGTGATGAATCCATTTCATCCCAACCAAATGATTTTGCTAAAGTGGTTCTTAATTGGAAACAAACCAGTGTTCCCTTTCTGTTGTTCTCTCGACGTTGTGTCGAGACTGACAGAATGGGGTTTGACTTGAGAACCTATCATCTCCGATTATACTTTGAAAAGGCCAATGAACGGCACGCCAGTCCCCGCCCCGTACATACGGGTATAAAAGGGAAGATGGCCCATTTTTTTTCTTCGGAACCTGCAAGGCTTATGCTGAGCGATCTTCGATTCTTCCTATTGGGTCTACGACACAGAGCGGCTGAACTCTTCCTGGCGTATTGCGACTTCTCCTGGGCGTTTGGCTAGTTGGTCAGAGGTGTATTCAAAAAAGCATATTTCTAAAAGAGCAAATTCTCCCACAGCTTGCACATGTTGCCAGGCATGTTTCACCGCTGTAGTCTTGGGTGCGACCGCTCATCCTCGAGCTAGACAGGTACGATACCTGCGCCACATGTCTTGGTCCGCACTTGCCGAGGTAGCGTTCGCGGATACGACATGCGGCAGCGATGGTGATATGTGGGATCCCGTGGACACAAATCCAGGCCCTGTCATGCTTACCGAACCTGTCTCATATGGACGTCGCCAGACTGTCCCATAGCGGAACCCCATCACAGTGTGCAGAGGGCGAGATTTCGGTTGAAACATCGGATGGCGTCACACTGCCTTCAGAACACTACCTTCCCCGCAGCCCATGGCTGGACTCTTGGTACCTGAATACGGAACACGGGGAACCGTGTCCTGCCCAGGTGCCAAGTTCCCTGAAAGGCACGAGGAGCACGGAAACCTGCAGCACCCCCTTCTGGGTGTTCACAGTAGACGAGCTCGGTCACCCTGACGTCCCTCTTCTCTGGAGCAGCTAAGGGCTATGTCGGGTGAAGCCAGGTAAAGCGTGCTGTCGTCACGGTACACTTGTGCCCACAGACGGCTTCCACTTGGAGGGACCGACCAAGGCTCCCTTCCGAAGCTTGTAAGCTCTCGTCATCACTGATGCCGGGGGCTTGCACTGCGGCGGATCTAGCAGCCTCCGCCCTTCCTGCCATGGCCATCGTGCCACCAGGCAAAGGCGTTGAAGCAGTTAGTCGAGGGTAAGCGCGACCCAATGATTATGCAGGAGCAGTGGCCCATCACTGACCGTGCTCTCTGGGTGACCAATGTGACGGCGTACCCGCTGGGTCGGACGATGTCCACTTTGGTGGTCCAAGAGAGAAAGCTTTGGCTCTATCTTGCGCCGATGCGCGATGTCGAGACAGCCCGCATTCTTGATTCAGCCATCACGCAGCGTGGGCTGTTGGTGACACCGTTGAAGGCAACAGTTTTCGATGGTCGGCAGCAGATGGATGTACGTCCTTTCCCGCTATGACATCACGAAAATACGTTTTAAGAGTCACTGTAAAATCACAGGTCAACTTCACCTCAGTCTTCAGTGGTTTGACTTTGCTGACGGAGCAAATAAAGCTGTAGATATGAGACAGGAGATTACAGAGCCCCGAGGTCACGTCTGCTCATGGGTCAAACTCTATCTGTTGTCACAACTCTTATAGGTCATTATACCGTGCAAGAATATGATGACACAGTGTATTGTTAGCCCATCTGTGTGTGTGTGTGTGTTTATGTGTGTGTGATGTAACAGATGGTGAGCAATGTGTTTAGAGGCTCTGTACATTTCAATACGAAAGAAGCCCAGCTGTGGAACGCAAAGCAGCTCGGCAATCACAGAGTATTGTCTCATCCAGCCTCATCCATTAAAGATTTACGTAGATCCTTTTAGTCTCTTTTCATATGCCGTTAGAAAACACATACACAGTGGGATAGTTTCGCTCAATGGATCCACTAATTCAATTTTTTTGGCATGACACCTAGAAAAACATTTGTGACCTGCATGCACCCCAATCTGATAGTCAGTATTATTTCCAAATGTTGCAAAAAACAAACGTACATAATGTAGCAGATGCTTTTGTTTAGATTGACTTATAAATGAACAAAATCACAAAGCCAGTCATTTAGCAGAAATGCTTTGAAACATATTGACTTTATCTTCTATCAGTGTAATGTTACTGTTTATCAAAACCAAATGAACTTTGTCACTAGGGCTGTTTTTATATTGTATGTTTAATTTCTGTGTTGCGTTCCGTGTGCATTTGTTGTGATTGAAAAGGCCTTTTAAAGGACCTTGAGCACCTTTTTGCAGACGCATCACCTGGAAATGCAAATGATGTCCTCATGTCATTGGTCAGTAAAAGGAGATGCTTTAGAAAGTTGTTTAAAGTTTTAACGCCCAATATTAAATGAATCATAAAATTAGCTTTTATATTTTTTGTGTCATTTAAAACTTTTTTAAGCCCTGATCTTTATGTGCGCTGTAAAAAATCCCGTAAAAAACTGTAATTTTCTGGCAGCTAGGCCAAAACCTTGGTATTAGCCGTGTGCTCTACAAATAGTTTTTCAGGAAACGTTCCATAAGTGCTGTTGTTGTTAGCAATCCAATGACAGCAATCTCTGTGTTTAATGGACTCGTCTCTAATGGTGTTTATACAACATTGTTTAATGTCCCCAGCTGCTTTTTGTTCAGAGTCTAACAGATGTGTGTTGATGTGTATGTGGGTGTGAAAAAGGTCTATTATAAAACATACATGTACATGTACAATGGGCTCTGAGACTACATTGAAAATATCATTTAAATGTGGAAATTAACAAAAAAGTTCAACAAATTGATGTTTTTGTAAGCAAACAGAATGGTTATGGTTTTATAATTCTACAATAGTTCTAGAACTTGAATAAAATAAGGAACTGTGTTAAATTGCTGATGTTCGCTCTTTTGTATATGAGGTCAGACTTTATATGATGAGCCATTTGAATAAGTTGACATTTAAGCATTTGGCAGACGCTTTTATCCAAAGCAACTTACATTGCATTGTTATAAATTTGTTCCTGACTATGTGTGCAATCCCCTGTGATCGAATCCATGACTTTGCTCGAACCACTGAGCCACAGAAAAGCTTATAGTTTAATATGTAAAATAAAACAAAGGAAAAATCTAAAAGAAGGATTTATTTCTAGCCCGAAGTATTTGACACAACTGTAACCCTTAATGGACCAAAAACATTGCCAGACAAGGACTTAAAATGGTAAAGACAAACTGAAGAAAAGTGGGAAATAATATTCAGGACATAAGCTTTAGAAGTCCATGTCTACCGCTCCCCATGTCACAGACCTCACTTCTCTCCATCTTGTTCTCATTTTTTAACATGATCTTTTGAGACTTCTGACAATTTGCCTTCCTCCATATGACTGTAAGCACTGCCTTTCTCTTGTGAGCTGCCGATTGCTTTTCTCCCTCCATCTGTTTGCGTTGCATTGGCTGCCATGTTTTTTCCAGCCTGACAACCGCCGGGGACTCAATTGCCATGCCGCTTTTAACACCCTGTCTCTCCCACTGGGCGGGAAATCGACCACCGTGGCTCAGCTGCAATTGCATTGGCCTTATTTCCGCTCTGTTTCGCCTTCATCTCTTTCTTTGCTGCAGCTTGGATGCCCACGACTGCATCCACGGAGCGCCCTACCTTTCCCCAGCCTCCGTCAGCTACGTGAACTTACGTTCTGTATACTACACACTTTTCTTCTTCCTTTTGTCTCAGTGCATTTGTCTCCCTGACCTTTAGCCCACATTCAACCCTGTTACTGTCATCTGTGGGAAATATTAATGTAAATAGTAACTTAGAAATAAAAAATATTTGAAAGAAACAGATATGACTGCTAAAAGGTAACTTTTGAATATCTAATGTGATTGTTTGATTCCCAAAGAGCCATTGGCTCAAAGGTTCTTCAGATGTAAAAGGTTCTTTATGGAACCGTTTAGCCATTTTTTTATTTTTAAGCATTATGAGGCACCTATATTTTTACAACAGAATCACAATGTTTACAACTTAGTTGTCTCTGTGTATTAGGCACGGATAGAAGAAAGTATTTAGACATCAAATGAAATACACACTTTAGCTTTAAGTTACACATCCGACTCTTCATGAGCTGTTTCACTGTTCTACACAGTTAGCAGGTTATTTGATCACTATATATATATATATAAGTGATTGTAACAAGTTCAATAAAAGTAAGGAAGGAAGCGGGAACCGGCGAACATAAAACAACTTTTAATTAATAAATAAAACCGTAAATAGACAGCGACACACACAAACCACAACTAAAATCCAGGCCTGGTCCTCTCTCAGTGACGGTCCGGTAGCTCGTCCTCTTATGCTCCCGATCTACTCCCTGATACGATACGGGTGCGCGTACAGCTGACACTCATTATCACTCACGCACCGACCTCGAATCCCGGCTCTCGTCCCGGCTACCTCACTACAGTGATCAAATGTATAATTGTATAATTCTCTATTGCAATGAGACAACAGAAGAACCCTTGAGATTGGATTGTCATTTACACATATGAATAATTTTTTAACTCATTTCAAAAAGTAAATTAGTTATGTTAAAGTCCCAGTGAAATAAAAAATGACAATTCTAAATTTTTCATGAAATATTGCAGCGTTACCCTCATAATCTTCATGTAAAATCTGAAAGTGCACTTCCGCCCTGAAATGACTATCCATCTCAATCTCTAAATTTCAAAATCAATTAAACGTTTTTACACATCCAATCAATTCGCAGTGAAAAACGCAAGCCACTCCCACTCATTTTATCATTTGAAACACCTTTTCACTCGGAAATGTGTAAGAATACGAAAGTATATATTAACTGTCAATAATATAATGATTGCATTCAATATATATTTGAAAATACAGAGAACTATACATTGTTAATATATTACAATATTAAGATATATTGAATAATGCATATGGAACTGCTGCGTATATATTAAAAATATAAGCATTTTGTTTCTATATATGTTAATGTATTTTTTTTTATGTTTTATTCCTACTACTACAGTGCACTATATTTTTTTGTTTCGCAAATGGTGGATACAACAGTTTATCCTGGTTTCGCCCTTTCCTTACTTTTTATAATTTAATTTTCAGGTGCTGAAATGTTTATTTTATCAAACCGGTGCTACTTTTAATATTATAACGCTAAAACTTTGTAACGTATGTTTATTTTCAAAACATTATGATTTTATTCTTGAAATGAATTAAAGATGCACTGATACAGATAGGTGAGTAATATTTGCTGAATAGAATACACTCTATGACCGGCCACTTCCGCGTTTAGGCTCAGTTGTTATCTACCTTCCGGCGTGCTTACCAAGCTTCTTGAACTCATTACTACAAAGAAGTATTGATAAAATGTATAAAACAGAGAAGCAGCAAAAGTTAATAGATACTGTATATGTAATATAATATAATTAAATAAAAACGCTAGTTAATCAAAATATGCTAATATAATATGCGAAAAAAGACCACGCTAGGACCTTGTTTTGCTATGGGAGAATGCTTTACTGGAAACCCCCGTAAAACTGAGATATGGGCGGAAATACTAAGAGTGCATTGAGGTGGGGTTCTTTCATTTTAGATTCACACTAAAGAGGATGATCCTACATTAAACCTTGGTTCAAACAGATTTATCAAGCCTTCACTCATCTTTTCATTGACTGCTTTATTAAAATCGCCCATGCTCTAATCCTACCCGCCACATCCACCAATGGATGTTCACTGACGCTCTCAGACTATTTCTGTGTGAAATCCATATAAAAATCGCACGTGTTAGTTCCAACGTGCCAAATAATCAACAGTATAGCATATTTCTACACTATTTTATTGCCATCAAAACATTTAAGTACAAAGGACGAGAATGATTGACACTTTGAATGGATGCGTTTTAGTAGATTTCAGGTGATCACACAAAGAAACTAAAATTGAGAGTAAATGTCAACAGATAAACTCTTCCTGGCTAGATTTTAAAGACTGTTATGACTGCCGATAAGACATTAGGAAAACAGCTTGAATGTGCTTCTCATTAAGAGAATATCTGCCTGGTAATTAAATAAAATAATTGGAATAATGTTGATGTTTCAACCCACCGGCTTCAGCTGTGTGTGTGTGTGTGTGTGTGTGTGGCGAGAAGACACATGGCCAGATTTATGGCTCAACAAAGAACCATTCAGTCAAAGGTTTCTTAAAGAACCATCTCTTTCTTACATGTTTATAATCTGAAGAACCTTTTTTGCCACAGAGAACCTTTTGTGAAACAGGTTCTTCAAATGGTAAAGGTTCTTCTATGGTGTTGTTAGCGTATGGACATCACACATCTTTACAGCACGTACACAGAGGCGCTTTCTTCATAATGAATGGCTTTGACCATGCATCTCTCTCATTCTGTCAGAGCGATGTTGCCTTAGATTCAATCGACACACAATCCCACATGCAGACAAAAAATCTGTCACAACTACATTTCTTTCTCAGACAACCACGAGTAAATGAACAGCATCAACAAAACATATTTTACTTTGTGAATAAAGTGCATTTTTGCTGAATCTCCACAGGTGTACCAGCGGTTGCTTTGTGCTGGTCAAGAAGGATAACGCTGGTCACCAGCAAACCTGAATGTATAAACAAGGTAGTTTGGCGGCGAGGGTAAATTTGAGCATGTTTGAGTACTTTTGTGTGTGTGCTGGAAAGTAAAAAGGCAGGGAGGTGAGAAGGACTGGCAGATGTTCAGCTTTCCTCTTCATGTTTCAATAGCTGCTGAAATGAATCTATAATCATTCACTGCCTGCGTGAAGCAGAAATGATTCATTTTTCACTCTCTATTATTCACCAAACAGACTCCTTGTCTTCCCTTGTTTGTCAGTCACATCTGCCCATACTTATGCCGTTCAAGATTCGATGCTTTATGAATATGTTTAAACAGGAGTGCAAAACACCATTACCATTACTAAGCCTTCATTACATCTCTACGTTATTAAAAAAAGGCAGCTTGTGCACCTTTCATCTAAACTTTCATCTGAAATTACGTTTAATGTTTGTCTTGAAAATCTGCAACCTTTGTAATTTAACGGTTTTTGCCATATTTCCTGTAGCTCATTGGTGGGGCATGGCGCTAGCTAAGCCAAGGTTATGGGTTCGAACCCCAGATTGCACATATTTAGAACCAAATGTGTAGTATAAGACAATGTAAGTTGCTTTTGATTCTTTTGGACGCATTTATCCATGTAAATATAAGTGTATTTTTTAAAAATCCTTTAAAAACTGTCATTTTCCAGGGGCGCCTGTAAAAAAACTAAATGTTCCATGTAAAATGACTTGTTTTTATGTTTTTCTTGAAACTTTGACAGTCTTTTTCTGTAATTTGCTGAGTTTTACCATTGTTCAACAATACGTGGTAAATTCTAAATTTAAATTTAGCAATTTTACGTGTCTAATACATGCACGGATAACTTATAACACACCAAAGACACAGAAAAACAAGTATTGGCGCCAGATGACCCCTTTAAATTCGGTCTGGATTAACGTGAGAGGTCTGTGATAATTCATCATCTCTGTCTTCTGAACAAATCAGTTCTTCCTTCAACACTCTCCCCAGCTGCTCCACATACGCACGCACACACAGATGTATTCTATACCCACTCTTTATTTAAACACCAAAAACAGACACCATGCTTTTGACATAGTCAGTAACACACACATTGCTCACCACATGCTTTTGTACTCTCAGACACAAACGCACTCATTGCTGATCACAGCAGATGTGTCTTAAAGCAAAAAGGTGAAGACAACATTCTCCCCTTCATCCAGAAATAAATCTTGTGATACCTGTTCACTTTCAGCCAGAAATGCATGTCTGCAGACGTGGCAAAAGGACACACATCCTTTACTTAAATAAAAGTACAGATGCTCATGTTTAAAGATACTCTGGTAAAAGCTGAAGTACTGATTTAACTTGTTTACTCAAGTAAAAGTAAAGAAGTATGGGCTGTAACATGTTCTTGGGTAAAAAGTAGATTTAAGACTTTAAACCTGTAAAAATACTGATGGAAAAAACGATTTGCCATCACCTAGACTACATCCTAGACAAATAAAGACAATTTATTTTGCAAGTCAATTTACTTGGTAACAATTAAATTAATTTATTCCTGACCCTATCCCTAATAAAACGCTGAAAACGCCTCCGTTAAAGTTTCTTCTCTAGTCACACTGATGTACGAATTACATGAATCGTGTTTATGATATTTTTTCCATTCAACACAGCGTTTCGTAGATTGCCTCATTGGACAATACTGTCCGTCGTATTATCATTTCTGTCGTAAATCAGTTTTTAAATATGACATGTAATGTAAATGTAACATTGAACGTTACACTCGTTTAATATAAAAACTGAAACATCTTGCTGACAGTGTTGCCAGATTTGGTGGACGATTTCCCTCACTAAAACCTACTCACTCGAACAAAAACCAGTCCCAATCTTTAACTGCCAATTTTATTGATAATTTTTTCAATCAGTGTTGATGAGGATCATTTTTATCTCCGTATAATAAAGTATGACACCATGACAAAATATAATAAAAACCAGTTCAATAGATCAAACAGATCAAGCAAGGCAAATGGATTAAGAGTTAATAAATATGACTATTATACATGCCACGATAGCAAAATGATGCAATTCATTGATACGTGCATACCACAATATAATGAACAACAGCAACAATAATGCGCTTATACCTTGACGAGTTGCCTTAACGTCTGACAGATCTACACTACGCCCTTCGTGAAGTATACGTTTGTAGAACATGCAACATTTTGGAAAGTGTTTTAAATGCAATAGCTGTCAAGGACGAGTATGCCAGACTACAGTCTGTACAGTTTAAAAGATTCACTGATGTTGGACTGAAGTAGAATAATCCCATATTTAGTTTGTTCAACTGCGCTCTGATTTCAGTTACAGTTATATTTACAAAGAATCTTCGTGTCGTCTCTCACCACATGTGTAATTCACATTGTGAGATTTGATTCGCCCTCCCACTTATTACCGTGCAACTTATATTAAGACCACTTTGGCATTGCTGTCGCTTCAGTAACTAAATTACATATTAAAAATCTTGTCCTTGTCCTAACCACCCTATCATTCACGAGTTTTGCAACAGTTTCCTGGAGACGGTTTGCAACGGTGTGCAACAGGGTTTTTGATACGTTTTCTCTTCTTTGGTGGGTGTGTCAAGAATGTCATATATTTGTATGTAACCCACGCGATATTAAAGAGACAGTTTGCGCAATGGGTCCAAGTAAAGCTGTTTACAAATGTGTCCGCTGCAGCTCGGTATATGCGACAATTGAAGATATTAGAAGACATGTATTCAACACATTTATAACGATTTCATCATGCTCCAAAAAGTCTTCAAAAAGATCACAGAGAATGGCCTTCTCAGCTGCCATAGTTCTACTCTCGCGTCATCACAACAGGGTGTTCACCACCGAAAAAAAGTACTGATACCAGAAACTCTACTTAAGTACATGCTTAAGTACAAGATCTTCCCATCTCTGCATGCCTGAGACCAGTGATGTCCGGTGAGGTACTGACAACTTCAGTCAATTTGACAAATATATGAGCCTATTGACTTCTGATTACATGTCATCTAGCGTGTTGTGAATTGACCAATTGTAATTCCACAATTCATACTAATTGAATAAAAATGAAAGTCTAGAGAAGTGCACAAAAACCCTGGATTTCAATAATGTTTAACAAAAGGATAACAAGAAAAACAAAGGATTCTTTTATTTAAATATTATAAATATATTATTTTTTAACAAGAAATGCCCGCTCCAGTATGGCTACGCCCCCTTCATTTGGAATTGGGAGGCGGGTTGTTGTAGAGAGCATTTAACTGGACGGAGTCATCAATATTTTTGCTCTTTATTTCCACATTTCCTCCCAATTCTGATCACGGTAAAAAGAGAATTTGTTCAGCATATGGTAGTTCATTAGAATAAAAATGATCTCCAATCTAACAGATATGGACTAAAAGCCACTAAACTCCCTTTTGATTTCATGAGCTGGAATAGATTTTTAAAGAGCTTGAAAAGCAACAGGGTAAAGGAATGTGATGAAGATAAGGCCGAATGGTCTAATTCCAGCTCTATACGTCTTTCCCCGGCTGTCTCTAGTAATTTTGACAGATTTGCATGTGATTTTGCTGAAAATGAGCAGGGCTCATTAAAAAGAGATGAATATGAAAGAGCTGCAATGATTGACGTAAAGGAGCCAGGACAGGCAGACACACACACAGCACTAGCAAACAAAGATCATGTGCTCGCGTGCTAAAAAACAGGCGTAAACCAGGTCAGGTGCTTATTTATTTAAAAACTTTCACTCTAAGAAGGATTTCAGTTCATTCTCAGACGCTGCACTCGGTAGATGAGATATCTTGTAAAACATAGATGCTGTGACACTATTTTAAAACATGCAAACATTCATGTGGCAAAACCTTTCAGTGTGAGCAGGACTTGTTATCACATGTAAAGGACCTGTTCTCTGCCATTCCAGTTGCAGCATAGACGTGTCTGGTGCAGACCCGATGTACACTGACTGAATGCGGTTTTGACAGAAATTACACATTTTACTTTTAAATTCATTTTCCGGGGTAAATATTGAGGAAAGAGGCAATTTCTTTCTGCCACATTTACTTTGATTACCAAACTCATTGAGTGAAAACGTAACGCATTCGCTTTGGGAGTCGAGCAGGCAGACTTTCCAATGTGTTCATAATTTCCCAAAAATATCAGGTTTTTGGTTTACTCGAGAGCCGTTAACGCAAGTTTGTTACCTGACGTGTAACGTTATCATTGTTCCTCCAAACATGTCTAGATGGATGAAATTCTGTTCACATCGCGTTTTACGTCTTCTATGCCCATGTTTAAGGGACACAGGCTATTCCATGCAAATGTCGAATCTATGCGCCACCTTTGCATATTTATGCTTCAAACTGCTGATAATCAGGGTTAAAAAACCTGTCTTAACATTAACTTAAAGAAAGGTGTGCTTTAAGAACTGCACGTCTTGAGACGCCACATCTTTGAAAGTCCAAAACGCTACTACATTCAATACAAAGGTAATTCCCGCAGCTCAAAACGATTGACGTCTTATAAAGCGATTTGATCGGTTTGTCCAAGAAACTTAATGTTATTTACAACGTTGTAATTGGCAATCCAAAGCCACAGGCAGTCGGTTTGCGCACACGATAGGTCGTGTTCCAAAACGCGTCTTCTGCCCTTGAAAGTAACTGCAGGAAGGGTACACCACGTAAACTGTTGTCTCAGATGTTGTTTTTATTACTGCATTCATTATGTATGATTTAAACAGCTATATTTACGAAAACAGCTGTTTGTCTCCCTCCAGAATTTGCACTTCAAAGGATCTGCCCTTCTTAGTGCGTGGGGCACATGAATGCGAATGGAATTCACCCGAAAATGTGATAAGAATTTACCCAAAGATGCGCTAATCGCCATTTCTATGGAAATAGAGTTTGGTTTCTTGCACAGACCAATTGATTGAATTGCTTTATAAGACGCCAGTTTAATGTCAAGGGGCAGGGATTACTTTTGTGCTGGATGTATTAGCGTTTGTGACTTTTTAATTGGACTTTCATTCATATAACCATCTTTTTGAAATATCAAAGCTACCACATCTGGGAAGCAAGCTACTGGGTGAACTGGGGCGAGTAAATGAACAGTTATTTCATTTTTGGGTAAACTAACGCATAAAGGAATATTAAATTTAATTAAAAAGACACATCGTTTTAATATATGACCTATAAGTAACAGTAACAAAAACAGTATAAAAAAAGGATATACACCTATCTCCACTTTTGGAATCTGGGCCGAAAAGAAAAGTAGTTGAAGACCCCTGTCCTACAAAGTGTCGTCTCAAAACCGTGCATCCTTTTTTCTCACATGCATAACGCACACATTCCCTCTTTTAAAATAGAAAACCCGTGTAAAGATGGATATTTTTCTGTCCAGACTCTTTCAACGGAGATTAGTAAAATATATTCAGATGATTCGACATATAGGTCATAAATACATTCTTTGAGAATTTATATTTTAAGTTATGAGATTTAAAATTGGCCAAAAACATGAATGTGTTGAATGAACAGCCCCGTCGTGCTCGTAGACCTGGCTTCGGGTTGTTGATGTTGTTTTGTCACATTCTGGGTATGAGACGCTGATTCATTAACACTGTTGTTCGCTTAGTTTGCCAGGCTGACAGCAGCTCTCGTTCTCCCCTTCGCTTCCTCACATCTTCTCACGTGCGCTCCGCTCGTTTAACCTCCTCCTCCACCCGAGGCTGTTCGTCTCGCTCTCTCGGTCAGGTGAAACTCTCACCTCTCAGCAGCGACATGTGGTCGAGGAAACAGCTCCGGTCAAAATAACAAGCATGTTTCCGAGTGATGCGTCGTTCACCCTCAATTTCACGCCTTCTCTGTTTTGTTCCTTCTGTAGCAGACAAGTCAAAGGGATGTAAAGGCTGTAAGGTGGAGGACTGTGGGTAATTATACTCCAACTAGAAGAGAAAGAGAGGCCTAAAGCTACATCTGAGATAAGGAATACTTTTTTTTGGTCTCTGTTCTCCATCGGATTCGTGCTTTTTGAGAAAGATCTGGCCTGGGGTAAACAACACGCAAGCAGTCTTCAAAAACTGTAATGAGAGAACACGCTCTGGGCTTGGAGGAGAGACACCTGCTCTCTGTTATGCCGGAGGTTTTGTCTTTGACTTTGCTTGTGAAGCACTTCAACATTTATTCTTTTATTTTAATGTCACATTCATATTTAACCACAGAGTGAAGTGACTATTTAGATTCCTTAAATAATGACGGAGTGCCACTTCCAGGCTCCAGTCTGATCTTGACTGGCAGTCACATTCAACATAGTCAAAAAACATCTCTTTTAGTGTCTTGTAACTTTATCAATGTAAAAAAATGTATATGAAAAAGATAAAAATGGAATAAAAGAAAACAAAATACAACAGAATGGAAATAAATAAAAAGAAAATGGATAAGAACTGAAATAATTGTAATAGAAATAAATCACAGCTGTCCTTCTAAAACCTCTTATGTCCAAAATGGCCTTTTTCAGGAAATGGAAAAAAAACACTGAAATGTTTTACGATTACATACTGTGTTGTCAAAGTCGACAAGCACTTTTAAATACTTTTTATTGACTAGATATTTGCAATACCCAGTGACAAACATAAAGGGTGTCTAATAATAATGATCCATGACAAAAAATTCATTCACGAAATATGTACATGTGAGGTTTCAGACAGAAACTAAATAGAAAAACTGAATAGAATAGAATTTATAGAAATAAATGGAAAATGAGAATAGAATAGAAATAAATAGAAAATGAGAATATAATAGAAATAAATGGAAAATGAGAATATAATAGAAATATATAGAAAATGAGAATAGAATCCAATAGAAATAAATAGAAAACGAGAATAGAACAGAAATATATAGCAAAGTACTAGAATAGAATATAAATATATAGACAATTAGAATATAATATAATAGCATGCAATGCAATAGAAATCAATAGAAAAGAGAATAGAATAGAAATAAATAGAAAATGAGAATAGAATAGAATAGAATAGAAATATATAGACAATTAGAATAGAATTGAATGCAATAGAAATATATAGACAATTAGAATAGAATTGAATGCAATAGAAATAAATGTTAAATGAGAACAGAATAGAAATATATAGCAAATTACTAGAATAGAATAGAATAGAATAGAATAGAAACATATAGACAATTAGAATACATTTGAATGCAATAGAATTAAATAGAAAATGAGAATAGAATAGAATCCAATAGAAATAAATGGAAAATGAGAATAGAATAGAAATAAATAGAAAATGAGAATATAATATAAATAAATGGAAAATGAGAATATAATAGAAATATATAGAAAATGAGATTATAATCCAATAGGAATAAATAGAAAATGAGAACAGAATAGAAATAAATAGAAAATGAGAATAGAATAGAATCCAATAGAAATAAATAGAAAACGAGAATAGAACAGAAATAAATAGCAAAGTACTAGAATAGAATAGAAATATATAGACAATTAGAATATAATATAATAGAATGCAATGCAATAGAAATCAATAGAAAAGAGAATAGAATAGAAATAAATAGAAAATGAGAATAGAATATAAATATATAGACAATTAGAATAGAATTGAATGTAATAGAAATATATAGACAATTAGAATATAATATAATAGAATGCAATAGAAATCAATAGAAAAGAGAATAGAATAGAAATAAAAAGAAAATGAGAATAGAATAGAAATATATAGACAATTAGAATAGAATTGAATGCAATAGAAATATATAGACAATTAGAATAGAATTGAATGCAATAGAAATAAATGGAAAATGAGAACAGAATAGAAATATATAGCAAATTACTAGAATAGAATAGAATAGAAACATATAGACAATTAGAATACATTTGAATGCAATAGAATTAAATAGAAAATGAGAATAGAATAGAAATAGAAAATAAAATAGAATGGAAATCAATAGAAAATGAGAATGGAGTAGAAATAAATAGGAATAAAACAGAACAGAATAATAATAATAATAACTCTATTTCATGTTGAAAGCAAACCCAGTGCTCATTGGTTTTGGTAAAAATAACAATAGGGGAGTGAAATACTGTTTCAGGCATTCTGACTTTTTTACACTGTTAAACTTGCTGGATTCTGATGCTTAACATGGGCAAATCTTTCCAAAAGTGTTTTTTTCAAACATGGCTCTTCGTTACATAACAGAGGTCCATATACCTTTCATGGGCAATTTCCTCTGGAACAGTAGACGCGCACACATCAACCAGAACGAGAGCGAGAGAAAGAGCACACCCATCAATTTGCTTCCTTCAGCTGTGTATGTGTATTTGTTTGCTCACATCATTTCTGTGAGGAATGTTGATGAATGATAAACGGTGGATGTAACACTGGATTTGCAGATCATTTGCATCTGATATATGGAGCAAAAGGGCGTGTGATACATCTGCTTTAAATAAAATGTCTCTTTTAAATAAACTTTGGTTAGTTTAACTCTGCGGTGTAAACGTACATGTAGTTTCGCGATGACACCGGTATGATCAGTGGATGAACTGTTTATCATATCTGAAACAATAACAGCTGTCAGAAGGAATGCTTGATATTGATTTGGAGTGTGTGTCAGGGTATACGTTGAGTGTAGCATATGGTATTAACTGTGTGTGTGTGTGTTTATTGATTGTCAGGCCCAGGGGTGTATGGATAAAGGCTCTGGTCTATAATGAAAATGACTGGAATGAGTCACAGAGTAAATAGTGTGAAGCTGACACACTGCTCCCGGCTACTAATGACAATAACATCAATCCATTGCCAAAGATACAGCGTTTTCTCTGAAACATTCACCTCAGAAATGTTCTCTGCGTTTCTTTTATAACTAATATGCTTTGGTTATGAAATATTTTTCCTTTTAGATATTTCCGTAAATTTTCTTTACCAAAAAAATGACTATTCAAAAAAACTTTCATATAAAACTGAAAGTCATTTTTATTTTTAAAAATGTTTATAGAGCAAAGCTCCAATACCTTACCGTTGCCTCTATAGCGCCATCTCTGTTTAAAGCAGGCACCAATCTCAAACTAACATTGAGAAAAGGAAACACTTTAAGAAGTCTGTACTTGATCATTTTAAACACTCGATTCTCTGTTGTAGGCTTGTAGTCATATTGCTCAAGCTCCGCCCCGGCCTACATCTTTTAGCGGTTGACATCATGTTGATGTAGCACAAGGTCTGTCTAATGCATGACAGACAGAACTATGAATAAATGATGATTTTTTGTATCATTCATGAGGACGGGGAAGTGGGGAACAGCAACTGAGAGAACTTGAGAATAAAGTGCAACATTGTTTCCGCCTCTATTCTGTCACAGTGTTTGTTGATTTTGAGGTTAAACGATCACTAGCTTTTATCCTCTACCTCATCACCTCCTTTCTTCTCGTCGTCCTTTGTTTCTGCCCGTCACATTTTACGGACATGATGAATGTTGCTGTGGCACTACAGCGTGTCCAATCACATCAGCGTGTATCATCAGGACGTGCGCGCGCGCGCGGCAGGATAAATAACACAAAAGCTTCCAAATATAACCCAAGATAAAATATCTTTTGACACTGTTAGAAACGCAGATACAGCATATCTTCAACTAGCCTCATAAGTTTCCTGAAGCGTTGGAAATTTTTTATTGTGTACTGTATATATGTGCACATACAGTATATACAGTTTCCATTGTTTCAGGCAAATTAAATGAGTTGGAGTCTTAAATGTGAGCAAAATCTAAATTATTTCATAATTTAATTCAAGACACTTTTATATGGCTTCTATTTGAACAATTCTTTTTAAAATGAAAGTTTAATGCAGTTTTGGGTTGGAAATGTTGATGCTCCATGCACATTCGATCATTAAAGTAATCCAAATGTCTTCAGTGGGTTATTAAATGTCTTCTAGGGAAACAATGATATATTTCTGAGAGTAAACTTTTACAATTTTTGATTTATATAGCTTATTTGGTGATATTGAAACTAAACAAGCACGTCCGAGAGCTTAATTAAAATATGATGATCCGTTGATCAGTGGCGGCTGGTGAAAAATATTCTCGGTGGGGCTGTGCCATACTTTTTTGTTTCCGTAACCATCGCAATAAAATTTAACACAAACTGCAGGACAGCAGTGCTCAGTGAAATAGTCAGTAATTATTTAATGCCAATATTAAAAAGTTGAGGCA
Source organism: Barbatula barbatula (assembly GCF_947034865.1). Taxonomy (NCBI): domain Eukaryota; kingdom Metazoa; phylum Chordata; class Actinopteri; order Cypriniformes; family Nemacheilidae; genus Barbatula; species Barbatula barbatula. The sequence goes on along the minus strand of NC_136778.1, from coordinate 21,458,793 downwards.
TTCGTACACAAAAACATAAACATCATGATGCACAAACACAAGCCTTTTATTTGCATTTAAACTGAACTTGTAAACAATTGACTATTTCTACATATAAGTAACATCTTTTGGAAAGGCTGTTGGTGCCATTGGTAGTAAATAGGCAACACAATATGTATGCTGTCAGAACAGAGTGGAAAGTGGACAATAACATTAAATTATTATAAAGTTTATGGGAATTCTTACACTGTATAAAGGATGTATAATATAGAAATGGATATCAAGTGGCTGAACTCAAACCTTTGACTGGAAGAATAGCATAAAGTATTTTATGATCAAACTAAATGTAACTAATTGTTAATGTGCTCCAGAACTGCAACAATTAATTGATACAAAACATATATACAGTAATATTAGCAAACATAAAAAGCAAGCACGGAAAGCAAAATAAAGCATTAGCATGGGTGCACCCAGCTAGCCAAGCCTTCCTGGTGTACCAGCTACGGGAGAAGCCGCGCATGTACTGCTTCCCTTTTTCGCTAGCCTGCTGTTTGATTGAGAGGTCAGGTTGATCTGGGCCCAGCTCTTTCACCCGAACTTTCTCCGACAAAGTTCTCCTCTCAAACGGATCTTGGAGGAGAGATTTCACTGAGTTAGGGTTGGGTCTTGGAGGAGTAACGTCCGCGCTCGCCATTGTCGTTTAGTAAAAATGGCGCCCCTAGAGCCCAGTCCTTATTTTATCAGGGCTTGGGGCGATAAAATGATCGCCCTTCTTGGATTCTATTTAAGAACGCTGATTGGCTAAATTTTATGTCATACATTCATATCTTAAATTAGCAATTGGCTTAACTGCTACATAGACCCGCCTCCTTGGGGCGCTTTCTCTATCGCCCCAGAGCTGATGAAGCGGTCAGACAGGCAGAGGAAAGGTTGCAAATATGATTTTGTATCATATTTTACATGTATTACTGGGTGCATTCCATATTTAAAACACACAAATATTGACATACTGATGTTTTTCTCATTATTATTACTATTTTTGTTTTAATTGTTTTAATTTTGTTTTGTTTTTTGTGGCTTAAGGGGGGCGGCGCCCTAGCGCCCTCTATTGGCCGGCCGCCACTGCCGTTGATAGAAACATTTAAAAATATGAACGTCACAAGACATAAAAATCTCACATAGAGAACTAGAATACTACATTTAAGATAATGTAACCATTGACATTGAATTGTCAATGAGTTTAAACAAACAGCCATGCGAAAATAATAAAATGACTATAGTACGTTAAATATTATCATTATTTTTTTGTCAATTTTGACTTTTAGGAGGAATATAGAAGGTAACATAATAAAAGCATTTTATCTTTTTAGATAAGTAACATCGTTATAATGTAAAAAAACCAATTCATTTCAAAATATACCGTAAAATAATATATTTTTTCTGTAAGATTACAGGATATAAGGATATTTAATACATATGTTTTCTTTATTTGTCTTTTTATTTAATTTGACAGTTTTTGACTGTATTTAATTTTTTTAAATGTATTCTTGTAAATGAAATAAACTGTAAAATAATGTTTTTCCCCTGTAAAATGACATGTTCTTGTAAATTTGCCGTCTTTCTTGAGATGTCACCTTTTTTTAAACAGTAAAATATTTTTAACTAAGTAACATTTGTTTTACATTTTACATGGATATAGTTGTAGAAAAATACTGTAAAGTGATGGAATTTTAATTTCATTAAAAGGGTCATGTAAATGTGAGATGGCATTACGGTGAGAGAATTTTCAGGTGAACAATTCCTTTAAGAGATATTATTGTCTTAAAAGTCACAGAGACAAAAGTGCTATGAATAAACTCCCATCTACCAGAAAAGTCTGTCGCATCAGTTTTTGCCCACAAACACAGACTCTGTAGGTTTCATTGTGGTGCGTTTACCACGTCATCAGGGTCAAACGCATATATTTTGTAAGAGACATCAATGATTCCAGATGTATTCATCACTGGTCCTTTCTTAGCCTAACAACCTTCTGTGGTGACATATTGAAGCAGAATGAATGGTTTGGTGTAAATTAGCTTTCAGTGCTAACTGGACTTGGAGCAGGGGACGGGTTGTTAGCAAACATCAATGCATAAGCCATTAAACTGATCTATAGCCACTAGAAGATGCTGGAAATCCATCTGTGTGTGAAAATGTGTTTCCGTGTCCGTGTATATGTATGAGAGAGAATTGAAGTAGTTTTTTTGTAGTTAGCTTTAGTCTGATCATTTTTGACGTGCTATCTTAAAACTATGGTTGCTTTCGAAACTGACCCCCATTCGTTTTTTTATATACATTACATTACAAATATATTCCACTTGATGAAGTGAATGAACAGGAATGAGTGATTTTGGATGCTGAGCGTGCAGGAATGTGCTTCGTCTAATATGCAGGAATTCAGTCGATGTGAACCCATAGGTGCATTGTGGGTATTCTCTCGTCATGAGAGTACTATCATTAAACACAAAGAATATATAAAACAGTCTCTGGATACACTGTACGAAAAAAGACTTCTTGGCACACAACCAAGAAGTTCGAAACAAGAAAGTCGAACTTGAAAGAAAGAACTTGCCACCTGAGACAAGAAAGGTGCGATGTAGTCTCAAAGCCACATTTTTTACTAATACTGATTGTTTCACCGTTGTTGCTCTGAAGACACAATAGAAAACACATTTGTGCCCGTGAATATCTTGTCTACTAATAACCTCTACTCTTTAATAAAAGATTGAATCGCACAGACCCCACAAACTCTGGAAAATGAAGTCATTCTTCATCAGTAATGCTCATTGAAGCAGCCAGGAAACCTGCAAACTCCAGATTCTTTCCCAGCAGACCAATAAAAATATAAGGAATGAGCACTTTGGATAAAAGGGAGGAAAATGTTACCATTAATGAAATGAAAGCTATAAAAATGTACAGTTAAACAAGTATTTGATAGTCATGTAATATTATTCTGTACACACACACACACACACACACACACACACTCACACACACACACACACACACACACACACACACACAATAATTATTAACAATAATTGAAAGTTAATTGTCTGTGACAGTTAACAATTAAGGGAGTTATTTCCTTCCTTCCAGCTATTGCTGTTATAGAACTGTTCAGCTTTGTCTATTTACTACTAAACATTTGGACGAATTTGATAAACAGTCCTTTGTTGTAATAATTACGTCATCCTCAATAGTAGTTGTTGTTTTCTCCTTGTTGCTTGTAAACATTATGTTTGCTTCCAGGTGAATTTCCTCATTATGTACAATGAAAATTAATTTTTTGACAAAATCTTACTGTTAAAAAAACTGTAATTTTACAGAAAATTGGACGCTGGTCCACTCGAAAATGTGCGACAATGTCACGCTTTGCTGAAGAGTTTTGAAAAAATAGTGTTAGATCGCGTTCTTTGTGAAGTGCAAAGTCATCTTGATCCTTTACAATTTGCGTATAGGAAGGGGAGGGGCACAGAAGATGAGCATTTGCATATGTGTCACAGGCGATACCAGTGGTTCTCAAACTTTTTTGGTCATTCTCCACTTTAGACAAGGGGGAATTTTCAAGCCCCACCTGCCCCCATCGCCCCAACACAATGCTAATGAAATGCGCAACAAGCTTAACATGTTCCAATTTATTGAACTAACAAGTAGTATCAGAGTAACAAATTGTATCTAAAATACAAACTATATACATCAAATAACAGAAAGTTCTAAAATAAAGAAAATAAAAGTGCAGCTGTGCACTACTAATTTCTAAAATAGAAAAGATATAAAAGTGCCATTTTGAAATCTGTAAAAAAAACATTTAAATATGGCCGCGAAAGTTTGTTCCGTTACAATTAATATGCCGATGTCACGTTATTTTGGCACTTCGGTTCCAGGTTACGTTTTTCTAACATATCTAATGTTCTTTTAATATAGACTCCATGTAGACTAGTAATGATTACCCCTTAATGTTTCCATGGCGACGCGTCATATTTGTCACGTGACACACCTCATCCACACCTTATGATAGATCGCCTTAATTTCCTTTTTTATTTCAAATTATTCACAAACTTGCTTACGACGTCATCAACTATCTGATATTCCGATTCTCAAAAATGTGTAAGTGAGTGTGTTTGGTCATTTATAAATAATCTTGATCTATACGTGAGACGGGTGCCACCATGTTTCTTTACGACGCAGTTCAGAGTCATCAGTTTCTCATGCAAGAAAGTGGCCGGTGAACTCCGAGAACTTTAACTCTTGTAAACTTTATAGTTACTCCCACTATGTTTGTCTGATGTGAATAACACGTCGTCAAATTATATTTGAAGATTGTTATTGCTGCTTCCACAGACACGAGTGTGTATCTTACAAACTCCAAATGTATTGTTCTACTAGTGCTTATGTGTATTTAAATGGCTGAAACCTAAAATAAACATTCTTTGGCTCAGTGCAAACCAACGTGCGAAAGCACAATTTGAATCAGGCAGTCACTGAACATTCTAAATCTCATATCTGGGACCGTATTCTCAGTCTTAAGTAGCACAGGAACATTTTAGGTAAACTCCAAAATTACAGTGCATGGGGCAAAATTATAGATTTTTCTTTGATTATAGGCTGAATAAAAAACCTGCAATTTCACATAATTATTTTTTTTACAGATTTTCATGTATATTTGAAATATTGTCAAAACCATGAAATTATAGAAAAATACGGCACATTTTTTGGAAAAACATAACGGGATATTATTTACAGTAAAAGTGCTTTTCACTTTTGTGTGCACAATTTGCATCAAATGGCCAGGAAATGTCTAGCATGGGTGTGTCATCTGGCTTAATTCACTTGTTGTCTTTAAAACAAACATTTTATTTACTTTTTATCGATTTTAGTACTTTTAAATTAAGGTATTTGTCTTTTCATTGATATTGTTTACACGCCTTTGTACCAGGTGATACATTTTTTATTCCAACTGTTATCCTTTAAAATCTGTGACATGAACAGGCTGACACGAATGTGTTTTCATATCACTTTCGTTGAGATTTGAATGAGACTGAATATGAATACTTCATAGGAATCACATAGTAGTAGATGCTGCGGTTATGCCCTGATAAGGCAGAGCATGCTGGGATATTACACTATGAGGTCATCCCTCTGGACAGAGCCCTCCAGCCACAGAACATGATTGGTTCGGACAGGCTCACGGCCCAGTGGGAAAGAACTCATGTCCTCCGAGCGGTGGGTTGGCTGTAAATCCCAAGATAACGAAGAGTTTGTCTTTTGACCTTGATTGAACCTGACATAAGAATTATTTCTTAAAATGAAAACTTTACTATTGATATCAAACCAAATATTGACCTAAAAATGAATGGAAAAAACACAACTAAAGGAAAATTGTAACGTTGCTTCATAATATGCAATAATTTGAAAGCACTAAAATTATAATAATAAACAAGAACTAAAATAAAAATGAATTATACTTATATAGCAACATAAAAAATCACATACATTATAGAATGACAAAAACAAAATAGCTAAAACTTTAACTGAAATCCGAAAATAAATTTAAAATAAAAAGAGAAAAATAAAAGCTATGATAATTCTGATCTCTGTCTTTTGAAGCGCTATGAGGCCCTTAAAATGCTGCCTAGTCAACCCTTCCAACTTTAGATTTTTCAACAGATATCCACACAATGTGTTTGTTTTGAAAGATATCTATTTAACTTTAAATTGTTAAAGTACTTTATCTTATCTACAGTAGATCGAATACAGAAACCTCCCCAACACAGATGCGAGTCACCCGGTTTATGATTTGTGGTCTCTTTCTGACATTTTGCAGATGTCGCTTCTTTTCAATGCGTGTCAGTAAATCTCATCCTCTCATTTTTTTTCGTAACCATGTGTGTACAGTTTTAAAAGGCGGTTTGAGGGATGTCGTGTTTCTCTGTGAGACGCTTTTACGCTTGCCCATTTAAATGTGGGAAGTTGCATCTCCATTTGAGCTGTGATTCACATCGGACCTTGAGCCGGAGAGATTTCCTTATAAATCTTTTGGAAACGCACTCATAAACACTGAAAACTTGCTCTTCAACCGGCCATGATTTCAATGCGAGACTTCGTTTAATACCAGAAATTACAAATGTTCATAAAATGGTTTTGTACCGGCGATAGAGTACAATGCTTTCCAGAATTATGAATAAAATGTTTTTGTTTAGACAGGGTCCAAAAGCTGACCCAAACCGCAGGTACACGTGTGCGCTTCATCTAATTAAATGTGCTTTGTGATGCAATGTGTAAGTGCATGTTCTCTTATGCATCACCACTGAGACAAATTTCCAAGTATTGTCGAAGTTCTGTTAGCTGGTTGTTTTCAATGAAAGTTTTAAAATGGATTTCGTGAGCTCCGTGCTTGTCCACCGCTTCCTCTGTTCACGGTCATTACTTCATCTGAAGCTTTTAAGAGCTTTGACTCCATTAACTTTAATTGAAGCTTCATGGCTAAATGAGCCAACAGGGGGCTAAACAGCAGAAGTAAAGTGAGGTCATGTTAGAGGCGCCTGTTAACGAAGGGAAGGGCTCTAATCTTCGGCCTTCTGTTATTTTTTTTTGTTTATGCATGGGATAACTAAAATACGTTATACATTTAATTATGGCCCTGCTTGATAAAACCATAAGCATTTAACTTCATATCAGACTCTTAGTTTTGACAAAGACAACAAATTAAACCCTGAAATGAAATGGACAGGGATCAGAAATACATGTCATTACATTTGATGACTTACACTGGTACTTTATAGAAGTGATGTAGAAGAACAGTTTAGAGACTTTTATCGAATTTGTATGATTATTACTGAAATGATCTCTTCCTGGTCCAACTCAGAGTTATCATAGTTTTGTTTTATTAATATTTTAAACTAGCTTTTATTTTTAGATTTTCCTCTTTTGTGTTGATGTTAGTTCAATTTAGTTTTTTGTCACTTTATCATTTTTTATATATTTAAATTAATTCATTTCTATTTTAGTTTTATTTGAGTTTTTATTTCATATTGTAATTTTTGTGATTTTAAGTGATTTCAGTTCATTTCTGAGGCAACATTTCAATATTCCAGAAGTTTTTCCAATATTTGATTTGATTTCAATGATCAAAAGTTTTCCAAAGTTTTAATTTGAGCAAACTAAAATAACCTTGGAGCAATTAAATATACATATTTAAAATACTGTGTCGGATTATCAAACAGAAGCTTTTGATTGTTTATTTGCACTAATACTGTATACTATAATATAATATAATATTAACACTGTATCAGTGATCATCATCTATAATGTTGTTGTGAGACATGCCATTTTTTATCTTATTTCAGATTGCATATGTAACTGTGTTAGAGAAACAATAAATGAGAATTTGATCATTTGTCTGTCAAGTATTCACAGAAGAGATGGGTTTAAGTAGTTTTTTGAAGGTTGTGAGAGATGTGGTTGACCGGACCGAGTAAGGAAGAATGTTCCACCAGAAAGGAGTTGTGAAGGAGAATGAGAAGTTCATTGGCACATGATCTCCATCCGCCGTCTGTAGACTTCATCTCGTCTCAGTGAGCGTCAGAGAGTGACTGAATGTTTGAGGGTGTCAGTTTGAGCTCTGGTGTGTGTGGAGTGATGGCGGAGTGTGTCGGAGGCTGAAGCGATGTAATTGGGGCTCATCAGCAGATGGCTGCTGTTGGAGTCTGTTAGGCCAGAGCGACCGGAGCTGTAATAGCAGCTAATTAGCAGCTGTGTAAAACACTTTCTCAAACATCGACACAGGGATAGAGGTGCACTTAACAGACACTTCATACCTCCTCGCAGGGACACGGATGTTTTGTGAAACATCCACTTTGAGATGTTAAGGTCTTTCCTGTTAAACGCGGTAAATCGAGCGGAATCTGCACGACATGCATGAGTATTCGTTTATTACATGATATTTTAATGCTGGCTTTTTGTTGGAACACTACGCTGGTTAATGCTAAGCCTGTCCTTGGCTAGAAACCACAAGTTAAAAATTAAATAACCATAGTTTACTACATTGGGTGTCGTCAAATGTGTCTCTTCACTTTCCTTAAAACGCAGCCAAATTGTCCCAGAAATGGCCGTTGATGTTTCAGCGCATAGAGATTGTTTTTGACTCATATTCATTGCGAAACAGTTACAATTATAGAAAATTAAAAATGAAGTTATAGCTTTAGTCTCTTCCAGAGAAAGCATCAATATCCTCTTCACTCAGAATAGCTGTCAATCATCTTAAAACTAAAATCACATCTGTGTGATAAGTAAGGATGCACAATAATTATTGGCTTTATCGGCCGATACGATCATATTTAAAATGTCCATTTATCGGCCGATAAAGCCAATAATTATTGTGCATCCTCTGATAATAAAATCTAGGCCGATATATTATAGCCGATAAAGAAAAAATTGGTTAAACTTCTTTAGCTGCACACTGCTCACAAATCTAGTACAGTTCGTGATCATTCACTTACTGCTATTAGCAAAACATTTTTGATGTAGATACAGTATGTATATAAAGTATTTATAAATGTGTAAATTATAGGAACAAAAGCATATTGTTTGAATCAAACCGCTGTCTGAATGCTGTCTGTTTTAAAACCTGTGACTATAAAGAAACTTTTTAAGGGTTGCTCTGGAAGAACATCTATAATTTGTTTATTAAATCAAAAATATACCAGTAAAGTTTGAAGTTTAAAGAACAGTTAACATGTGTAAAGTAGGCTTGGAACATGAATCTCAGGGGTAAAATAGAGAACTAGTGTTTAGCTTGTTTTCTGCAGCCGATGTTTTCAAATAAAAGCAGTTGTCTTTACAACAGTTGTCTTTTACCTTTTGTTTCAGTCTCAGGAAATTTTATATGAATATTTAGATACTGTATATCGGCCAAAATATCGGTTATCGGCTTCCAATGATAAAGAATAATCGGTTATCATTATCGGCCAAAAATGTACATGCCCATGCATTCCTAGTGATAACTGACTAAGATGAAAGTGACTATTTATTCAGTCCTGTACCAATGGTTTACATGGAGAGGGGTTTTATGATATTTTATGACAGGGTTTAAGAGCTATACTGCAGCCAGCCACAACCTTCCAGATTGTGGTCGCTAACTAATGGCACTTTTCCACTGCATAGTACTGCGCAGCTCACTTTTGAGGGGTTTTCCACTGGGTACAGTACTTAGTACCTTATACTTTTTTTAGTACCACCTCGATTGAGGTTCCAATCTGTACCGATACCAAAACGTGGCGTGTTTTCACACAGATCACTGATCACTGAATTTCCAGCTTCATTGGAGTTCAAAACATGAATACACATTTTCCAACGGTATGCTCCATACATCTCCTGTGTTGTGCGTGTGTTTTTGTCGCATTCACATTGATGTTACGGCACTAGAGGCGGTGTCCTGAAATTTCGTCCTAAACGTCAGATCGTCCTACAAAACATGCGCATATCAATTATACGTCATTTTTTTTCGTGCTGTCAAATCATGCTTCCATACTAAAACAACTGATAGGTTTTTTTTGTTGTGTAATCATTCTACATATTTATTAATACTGGTTGGAAAATCTAATAGGCTTTGTAATTAATCCTACATGTATATTTTATACTGGAATGATAATCTGATAAAGTATTTATGCTGTAAACTCCCTCTGTGTGTTTATTTTAAACTGGTAGGACAATCTGACAGGGTATTTTGCATTTTAAAATCATCCTACTGGTTTCTTTGTCGATGTGGTTGAGAATATATTCATTTTTGTGCTGTGGTAAGAAAATCTGACAAGGTAGGACAATTTGACAGAACAGCGGCACAACTAAGACGATACGTTTAAAATCCCCATCCACTTCGAAGTGGTTCTAAACTGCTATGGAAAAGCAAAGTGACCCGGAGTGAAGTGACCTGTTCTGACTACTAAACCTGACGGTACCATGCAGTGGAAAAGCTCCGTAACTAACCTAATTTAATGGTCCAACTATTTGACTGTTAGTTGGGTTAAAGTAATGCTGCTCATATTTCTGACTGCATATTTGCATTCTTAAATATGTGACAGTATTGTTATATTTGTCCAGCGGCCATAATGAGCACTGCATTCCCTCCCGGCTTGTTGATATTTCATATCGTTGGTGTATACAGTACAATAAAGTCAGATGGGTGGTTGGACATGTTGTTATTACTCAATTCCTCTGCATAATGTAAATGCTGTAGATCTGTGATGCTATCAAAAGCCCAATCCATCATGTATGTCTGTGGCAAAGCTATCTGTTTATTTCCAACAAATCCGATTCGACTGGCTTAGTTGGTTAACACGGGTCAGTGAGCCCCTGGTGGCAGATGCCGTAACCACATCATTTTGGGTTAAAGCATCTTTTTTCCTGCCATTCAATGATGAATAGAAAGCTAACTGATGGGTTTCTCCCCAATTTAAAGACTTCACTGAATTGACTCTTTCATCAAGTACCAATCCAGTTCAAAGAATCAATGATTCATGAGTGAAGATTGTGTGAGACCTGTAGCTATAGGCCACTCTGTGCTTGAAATCTATGCATGGTTATACTGCTTTGATATAAAAAGGCTATACACCATACTGTCAAGATACCGTCGGCGAGTCTGGTCTTGTTCAGTCCTGCCATTTGCTTTAATTCTACCTCCCTGCGAAAATCCCCAGTGCCCTTTTTTAATTCAACAAGTTATGAATGAAATCACCTTTCAAAGCCATTTGTGAATAGTTTCGATTAAAGCCCAGCTCCCGTACGGCTTAGAGTCGAGGGCTTCTCAGGAGGACAATAGTTGAGGTTCTGCTACAGAAAAAGCTAAGAGAGGCCACTTTCCTCAACTCGAACCGTCGTGAGTCATGTTAAATATTACATGAGGGCCGAACGTGTATCTGGCAGACCGAATGCTTAGTTACATTCTGAAAACCGTACGTACGTCGCAGGGGCGTTTCCTCCGAGGAGGCAAGGGAGGCAGTGTCTCCCCTCCCCCTCGAAAATAATCGAATGAGAATATTACTAACAGTTCAGAAATAGAATAGGACAGCGGATATAACGTATTGAGCTAAATATGAGATAAATCAGCGTGTATAACAGTGTGAAACAGCGCCCCCGCTCGAAAGAATTCCAAAGGGAGGCAGCGTTTCTCTTGCCTCTACTAAGCTCATTGACTTTACATATACCCCCTAAAGCGTGCCGTGAGTTTGAGTGGGGGTAATTGAAAAGAATGGAGAAAAGTCACGTGAGAGGAGGCAATGCCTCCAACGGGCTATGATTGGATTAACTCATCAGCGAGATCCCGCCTTCCTGCTCGTCTTCGTCATTCATTTTAAACTGCGGGCGCTAAATTAGATTGAACGTTAATTAAATTGTTTTATTAGTTGTATTAATCGGAGTTTAGGATTCGTGTCGGAGATGGCGGAGGCAGAGGAGTTATCGATTGTTGACAGAATATTACGTGGTTCAGATTTGTTCAAAAACTTTTGCTTGTGATCAGGCTTGCTCAGGATAGCAGCAAGGCTAAAGTAAGTCACATCCAGCGCCGCCGCACCTACAACGCGAGACGCTTTAGCCTCATCGTTAGAGCGCTCGTCTCCTATTCGGATCGACGTAGGTTCGAAGCCCGTGCAGAGCGGGGCGAGCAGTTTTAATTTCGGTGCAGCTTGCGATCTGAATTGAGATTTTACTGTTAAACATTGATAGTTTTTTGTTTTGCTATTCTGTTTACTGAAGAAAAGTTTGCACCTTTAAGGGGGGGGGGGCATCATAATGGAATTATGCTTAGGGCACCAAAATGGCTAGCAGCGGCCCTGGTCATATCTATTTGATCTCTTAAATGCTTTGAGTATTTCTGGGACGGCTAATAATTAAATTGATGGTATTGGTAATGATGTTATTCTTATATAGGAAATCCCAAATGTTCCAGAAGAAGATGAAGGTGGTGTTGATGTACCTTTTCCCAAAGCAGGGAAAATAAAAAACTAAAAAAATCACAAGTACATACTGTAATGAACTTGTAGTAATTAAAAGGAATTTTTCATACATAAACACTGAAATGACACTGGTTTTCTGACAAACGCACTTGTTAATAGTGCAGAGAGATTAACAAAAATGACATGGATAGAAATCTGCCTCCTCATTTTTTAAGTCCACCGCACACCACTGGTACGTCGCTGCCTTGGTAAAACAAACAAAGCTGGAGGAAATCCGGACTACTTGTGCTGGAAATATTTTAACATTAAAAAGAAATGCAAGAGCTATAATTAATGGAAGCTAACCTGTTATATTGACCAATCCATGAGGGCTAGCCTGCCGTGTCTTTGTTCACAAACGTTTATGTTTACTGTTTTATTTTATTGTCCAATAATCGTATTAATATTCACATACTCCAAAAACCATTATAAGGGTCGAAGAGTTTAGCTTAGACATCCCAGGACTGTTTAATAAAAAGAACGGTAATTATGCTTTTGAAATTTACGAAAATATATGAATAATCGCAATTTATCACATTCGGAATAAAAGTTTGTGTTTACATGATATATGTCTGTTTATTGTGCATATTAGGTTTGCAATAATAAATACATACACATACATGCGCATATGTTTAAGAAAAATAAAAAGAGTAATAAACGTTTTTATACAATAATAATTTATATTAAATTAATAATTTATATATACTTATCCTTTTAATTATTGGTAAATATAAATAAGTAAATTTTCTTAAATATATATACATGTATGTGTATGTTTCTGTGTTTATAAATTCCAAATAAATATGTACAGGACACAGACATAACACAAACTTTTATTCTGGATACGATTAATCGCAATGAATCATTTGACAACCCTACTATTATCTTATTTTTCTAAACCTTAAATCTCACAGATTTATTTCTCTTTATTCTTACTTTTATTGTCAATTTTCATTATTCCATTGCGTATTGTACATCGTTTCCACATTTGCTGTTTTACAGGAAGTGGAAAAACACTTTTCAATACTTTTTATTGGTTAGATTTTTGCACAACCCAGTGACAAACATTAACGGTGACTAATGAAAATGAAAATCACAACATATGGAGATACGAGTTTCGGGACGCCAGCGGCGATATACTGTATATGAAGGGTTTCACTACATATGGGACAAATACGTGACAAAATATCTTGAAAATGAATGAGAACTTCAGATTAAATATGTTAAATTATAACAAGAGAGTGAAGAAATGTGCTTCAGTCATAAATTTGTCTATGATTTGTTTATGGCAGTTCACTGGATTACATTTGCACTTGTATACACTGTATATCAATATTCGTTGTCATAAGCCCCCAAATGAAGATAATTCAGAGACACTGCATACATTATTAAAAGAATAACATTGAAAAGACATTACAAATATGGATTTACAAATCAATATAGTGTTTGTTTTATTTCCAAATCATTAAATGTGTGTCTGTTTTTAACCCACAGTTCACATCAATCTATTTAGCAGTTTGTGTTTGTTTGAGGTAGACTTGGGAGGGCGTTCATACCGGACATATTCTCACATTATTCAAAAAACAATAAAGTGTCATCCTAAATAACATGAAGCTGCTGATTTTATATTAGGTTGGAGTTCAGATAAATAAAGAATATCAGTACCGATGTAACTGAGATCCGGTGGATGAATAAAAAGTAAAGTGTTATTTTGAGATATGGCAGGTACAGACAATATGTTTGTTCATTTATATCTACTCTCAAATTCTGTGAAGTTTTCTGTCTCAGCACGATCCCTACTGGGTGTCTGTCATTTTTATAACCTTATAAAACATGGCGGACACGGGGGAGTCCATCTCATTTTCTCTCAGCCATGTGACAGCGTAAGCCGACTCTGACAGGGTTGTCTTAAAGGTATAGTTCTCCCGGAAATGAAATTTCTGTCATCATTTATTAGCCGTCAGTTATTTTTCTGTAGTATAATATTCACAATTCAATTGATTTGATTCCTTATGCGTTTTACTTCACTGATTTGAACCCTCTCATTTTTTTGCACAGTATTGTTAATATTCTTGAATGTTTATTCACATATGCTTATGTTTTTGTGTCAGTTATATAACATATGATGTTTTGTAAATGTATTGGTGGAACTGTGTAAACTGATCTGTTATGTAATGCTTTCTTACCCAACATCCTCATTGTTTTTGTGCCAGATAAGTAGAATTCAATACACAGAGGACGATGCCTTCACATTGACCAAGCATTTCTGATCTTTAGCGTGTCCGTCGACTAAGACCAATCCAGACGTTTTCATTATAGGTCTGTGGCTTCAGAGGTTTGTCACTAATAAATACTTTTAAACGTTTATATAAGCGCTCGCCACCTGCTCCACAGGGACCTGTGCTTAAAATATGCGCCGTCTCATTCATTTAAGTCTATTTAATACCTAAATTGTTTTTGTTTTCCTCCCTGCGCCTAATGTAAACAATCAGGCTTGGCATCACATTTCAATATCGCCTCCATTATCTCATCTCATCTGAGACGCTCCATGTATTTTCTTCGGTGACCGTGGTGATCCATCCTCCGTGAGGTTGTCATCACAACGGTTGTTGGTATTCCACCTGCGGTTCTATTCCTGACTAATGCTCGCCCATCAAAAACCCTGTGATGAGTTTTCAGACCATTAAACACAGTTGCTTAGCTTCAATGTTGATGATAGTAACTAGATGGGGAAGTTTTTATAGAGATTGGAAGTGTCTTGTTATGAACAACAGTCCGACCCGGTCAAAATGAGGGGCGGCCATTTGTAGAGATTCTCCCAGATTGTATTTTTAAAAAGGGGTACGCTTACCATAAAAAAGACCAAAAACGTTTAGACCTTTTTGAATGATTTGCATAATTTAAAGACGGTAAGGATCACCATAAACATGTTTGAGACAACACAACACATCGCAAAGAGATTTGGTATCATTTATAACCAGGGTTTGAAACGAGAACCAAAGGTTCTTTGAAGTCCCCAAAACGTCCCAACTATATTAATAAATAAATACACCAAACGAGTTGCATGTGCACATTTTTAGTATAAAAAAGTAGGCAAAAAGCACCCATAATGTCTACTGATTTTGCCAAATTGTCGGATTAACACTTTTCTATCCCATAAAGCCACGGGACATGATTAGCCAAGGCTTTTATTCGTTGTGGTTTAATTGTTTTAAGGGGGCATGGAATGGAATTTACACTTTTTTGCATTTAGTTTATGGCATTACAAAGTATGGTCCCTAAATAACCATATCAACTTGTGTCAAATGGGCATTTCAGCCGATCGATGGGTTGTCCCCTCCGGTCCTTTCAATTATGAAATGCAACCCTTTGCATTACCAAGCTCTTATTATGAGCATATTAAAGTAATTTAATGAAAGCCTAAATCAAGGACTTGAAAATCTCCCAAGATTCTGTGCAGAATTTTTCCGTTCATTTCACAGTGTGCTTTAGTCTCACTCTGCTTCATCTTTTTATTTTCGCAACATATCCAACTGGCGACCCCCATCCCGCCCCCCCCCCCCCCCCCATCCGTGACAAGAGATTGGAAGTCAAACCTTCTCAAATGACCGTATTGATTGAAGCGTTCCCTGGAAAGTCATTTTGAAATTTCTTTCGACCATAGCAAAGCTTTTCCGTACTCGAGTCAGAACATAAGCTGTCCACAAATCTTTGATCACGACTGAAATAAACGAAGACACAGAACGCGGAGAGACCGCGTCGCACAGAATCTATGTCTTGAATTATCTCCAAAAACAAACATCAGTCGGTCTGAACGCAGCTTTCGGAGTCAGAATCTATAGCAGAAGGTTTATATATACACATTTATAGTTATATTGTTTACTACCTGTTGTGGTGTGTCATAATTGGTCCCCCTGACATCAGTTGTTATCTCAAATTACTTTATTTTGTCTACGATTCTAAAGAAGTTATTGACCATTAAACTCATTTCCACATACTTTACCCATTTTGGTTAGTGTTTATTTTTCTGCCAGGTTCGTTTTAATGGCTTTCGCCCTCATATCTATTCATTATTACGTTTAGTTGGGTAAATAGTGTGGAGTTTTGTTTGTCCAGTGTGACTCTAAACAACCCCACAGGAAAACCTGCTGAACGAAGTTAATTTCATCGTGAGATGAAGTAGTGCTCAAGTGTTAATAGTGCTAGAAAATAATTATATCTCCACAAAAAATAGGCCAGAGACACAGAATCCAGTGACTTACACAGTCCTCGGAAATCAGAATATTTATCTTCCTCTGCAGATGTTTTGGTTATATTTATTGCGTTTAAAAACAATGTGCATGGCTGTTTCTAACCTAAAACCTTAACAACGATATAAAAATAACAACCTTTTGAATGGAATGTTGCTGTATAAAATATCAGCTAGTGCGATATGATATGACACCAATGTTTAAAGATGCAATCCGTAAATTTTTGGGTTACAAATAAGCAAAAATCCCTACTTTAGCAAGTACATAAACAATCATAATGATTACAAACCTTATAATAATGATTTTTTGATATTAGAAACGTTAGAAAGCGTTAAATGTGATTATTTGAATAAACGTTTTTTTTCTGGCAAACAATATAGTTCATAAGCATTAACATAATTGTCAACTATGCAACTCAATAATATATAATGTGAGGTCACAGGTGTGTGTTTATCAGCACCTTTAGATGCCACTCATCCAAGCAGAAATTGGGACCGTTTTCCAAACATATATTTTTTGTTGGCCAACAGGTAGTCCCATAAGTCACACTGTTGGTATACAGTTTACTTTTAAATATGCAAATAAATAAAAATCTCATAGGAATGGCTTAACATTTTATAATAACCTGGAATAGAAAAATGACAAACAGCAGCTTTAATTGTATGCGAGCTCCAAATGACAAGCTTTGCAACATGTTATATAAAGTAGTACAGTACTGTTGAAGATGATTATTATCAGGGTTTTTAATGATGTTCAGGCTGTGCTGTTAAATATTCATTATCTCCGCATTTGTGTTATTGTTAGTGTTACTGTATTGTAATTGAATTTAAGTGGAACACATTCCAGAATGTGCCGTAGTGCTGTTTGCTCACGTTCTAGTCTGACATCAATATTGTCTCAAGCGATGTGGCTTATTTGTCACAAGCATATCAGTTTCTGTGTATTTGCTTTTGCGATAATTGAAATGTTACGAGCGCTGCAGACCATCACAGGGGCTGTAAGTGGTCGACAAAAATGCTCGTCTTGAGCCGATTGAAATACTTTCTTGTCACTCACGTTGTGTAATTTTCTACAGAAAGTTCAGCGGGTTGAGCATGAAACAAACGATCCTTGGTTCGATTCCTGTGGAACGCAGAAGCGGATAAAACCTTGAATGCATTGTAAGTCGGTTTGGAAATAGTGCCTGCCAGATGCAAAAAAAGTAAGTCTTATGGAATATTTCGGCCTTTCTCTGCACTGTAATGCGTACGTCTCTTTCACATTCTGTGATAATGTAGCCAGGCAGAAATATTTGAAGGAAAAAGACATCGGAGTCCCGATACAGATAATGCATCACCTCGCTTAAATATGCACGTTTAATAGGAGATGTTCCCACAAAAACGCTCCATTAATTCAGGTTTGGGTTACAGTTGAACCGGCCTGGCTTTGCTGCGCTCTCAAACTCTCTGTAATCCATCACGGAGGATCTGCGTGGCATAGATTAATGCAGGACTCGGTGGAAGTGTACTGTAAAAGCATCGGTGTAAATCAAACCCATGCCTGATATCCTGATCCTCTTTCAGTCAAATATGCCATGCTTTTACTGTCAATATCACATCTACTGTACTGTAAATGGGGTTGAAGTCTGACGCTGAGGTGCTACTCTTAAAATTAATGGAACCAAAAAGGTTTTACACCCATAGGAATGCCAGTGATTTTATTCTTTTATCTGTGATTTCTTTAAACAGATAATACTGTAACGTTTTGACAAGTTTATGAAAATGATGCTCAGTGGGACTTTAACCTTTTTTAGGCCAGGAACAGAGCAAGGATCTTTGTTAGTAATATTTATTGCTAAATTAAAATAAACTTTTAAAAATATTTTTTAGACAAACCGTACGATTCACAATCATGCCAATTTGTTTATAGGAGATGTCAGTAGTAAACTACTAAGATTTATCTTAGATTATATGAAAAACCAGAAGATGCACTGATATTTAGGCCAATAATCGGGAACGATTCATTTGTGTTCTGTATACAGAAAATTATAAGAACATCACCAGTTTGATGTGCAATATTAATTCATTTTGTGAATTCAGAATGTAAATACATTTTCAAATATACTTAGGTTATTGGTATTGTTGGAGAAATTTAGTATCTGTATATGTGCTGCTGTTTAGGGCTTGTTTTGACATGGGTATAATACAGTTTAACTGTAGAGTTCAAAACTTAAGTACCAAGTTAATATAGGATAAGTCAATATAAAGAGTCAAATATGCAGACCTCTCAACTCAACCAATGCACTGCCGACTCCTGTTATTTAATAAACCTAAAGAAATAGTACTTTTCAACCTCTCATGTACGCCGCTAAAAGTGAGAGAAAGCTTTCTAGCGTTCCTCTTTCTCTCTGTCACAGGGGCACACTTCAATACAAAAGTGTTCTCCGTGAAAGAATATCACATGCATGCTTGGAATGCTCAACCTAACATTTATTTATTATAGGGTTTCTTCAGTTCCCTATATGCTTGTTTTGAGTTCAACTTGTTAATTTAGCTTAATTTGTTAAGCATTGTCTGTACGATCATCTATTTTTATTTATTGTTTCCCTTACAATAAATCTACATCTGTTAATACTGTAATTTTTCAGATTTTCACGTATAGTGTAAAAAACAGTTTTTAACTGGTTTTTCCACATATGTTTAAAACACAGTCGAAATGTCAAGTAGCAGAAAAAGAAACACTTAACTGACAAAACTGTAATTTTACGGTATTTTACTGGCACCCTAGCTGCTGAAAAACTACATTCTTTACTTGATTTTTCACAGTATGTGATAACCCCGCCTCTAAACAATGACCTTTACATGTCAATCATGTCAGGTTTCGAGACCACAGGCAGAGGTCTGGTTTTGCGAGACTCGGGCTGCAGTTACATCAGACGCAATAAATTCCTAATGGAGATGTAACCTAATAGTTGGTCATTAAACAATCAAGCCCGCAGATAAAGTTAATGGCCACAAGTAAAACAAGATGAAAATTTAGCCAGCTGAAATTTCATTCATGCATGTTAGATTTTTATGCCCTTCTTTAGACTTCATCTCCAGCACTTTATTAATGATGGTCAGTCCCAGAGGGGAAAGAAGTGGATTTTAAAAAATCCCTAATATCTCTTACCTATAGTTCGAGACACAAAACACTCCGAGCAGAAAATCACTTGTAACATTAGCCCCTGTTGTTTTAAACACAATATTATTTACCCAGCCGTACGAGCGAAATACAAATCCATACATTTTCCATTTTCATTACATCAAGCGCCCTGTAAATCTGTAAACCCACAGGAAGAGGTAAACGGCAACATTATATTCCGTTAATGCTAAGCAGGAAAAATGATACACGCAACTTTCAGAGCCCCTCAAGTAGACACAATGGATGCTTTCAACTTCCTCTACTTCCGTAAGGCAGATTATATAGACGTGTAAAAAATCATATTTCCCAGGCAGCGTTCAGTGTGGAATACTAAAACACTGCTGACTACTCTATAAAGTGTATGAGATAGTATGCAATGGGAAATCATACAGTTATCAAACAGAAGTCACTCCTTTGTTTGTTATCATCATGTTAACAGACATAAATAAGCTTATTCTGTTTTTCTAAAACTATCAATTGATTTTAAATTGTATAACGGGGATAGTTCAATCAATGGACTGTTCCTTTAAACCTAAAATTTAAAAAATTAATATTTGAGAAATTCTATGCAAATGTCAACCTTAAACGTCCAGTGTGTAATCTTTTGGAGGAGCTGTTGACAGAGATGCATATAATATACATAACTATGTGTTCAGAGGTGTATAAAGGCCTTACATAATAAAGCGTTATGTTTTTATTACCTTGGATTGAGCTATTTCTATCTACAAACAACGCGGGTCCCCTTACATGGAATTCACCATGTTTTTTCTACAGTAGCCCTAAATGGACAAACTGCACTACCAATGTCAATATGGTTGGTTGCAATTCATAACCTCACCACTAGATGTCGCTACAATCTCCACATTGCACCTTAAAGAGATTTTACTATACGGACAGGTCAGTTGTCAATATTTAGTGGTTTAAATACCCATGTAAAGTCTAAATATGAACAAACCTAACCCTTGGTTAAAAACTGAATTTTTTTAAAGTCTTGTATGTCATTCAGAGCACACAGTATGTCTCACAAGAGTTAACCACATTGCCCTCTTGTTCACATTTAGCCCAATCCTGTTTCTTCCGACAGGTGCAGAGCATAGCCTAATATCCAGACGGCTCAGGTGCCGCTCCTCGTGCCCGCAGCCCTGCGGTCGCTGTCTTACATCATAAGGTTTAGAGAAAGGCAGATCCCAATTAGCGTGTGCGAGATAACAAACGTATACAGGTCCCTCCTCATTAACCTTTGACGGTAGCTTTCTTATTACCAGACCAGACGTGCACTCCGAATCCTCATTACAGCAGAGCGAGACCCAGGGAAAGTTCAACTGTCAGGACGCTGACGTTCCACCTCTACTGCATCTCTATTCTGTTCGCCGGCTCCGTCTCTCTCTTTTTCTAATAAAGCCTGTGTGAATGTTAATGTTGCTGTGAGTGTGTGACATTTAAAGGCTGTAATTAGAGTGGGAGCGAGGTGGAGGGGTTTTAATGGGGGCAGACCATACATTAGATTAGCTGGGGGTCGTTTTGAAGGGGTTGCGGTGTTCACCGTGAAGGAGACATTTTCTTATGACTTCCTCTGCTGCAAGAACTTTAAAGGAATGGTTCGCCTGGCAATGACAATCCTGTGATATTTATTCACCCTGATGTTGTGTTCATACCATAGAAGTCAATGAGGACCAGTGTTACCAATTTTCTTTAAAATATCTTCTTTTGTGTTTCTTGGCACAAGACCAAGAATCCTGCTGACCTAAGGGACTACCAATCACCGCTCTCCTGTTTCTCTGCTAGTGTTACCACAGCTAAAACCTCTTTCTATACCACCAAGGTGAGCAATGCACCTAACACTCGGCAGCTTTTCAAGACCTTTAACTCTCTTCTTTGCCCCCTCCTACCCCGCCCACTCCATCTTTAACTGCGGAGGACTTCGCCGTATTTTTCACTGAGAAAACATCATCCATCAGCAAACAATGCTCAGCCCTTCAGACCTCGGTACACACTACCCTCACTTCAAACATCGAACTCTCCTCATTCGCCCAACTGACTGATACTGCAGTCAACATGCTTCTCTCCAGTCACCCCACCACTTGTCCCCTTGACCCAATCCCCTCCCATGTCCTTCAGGACATATCCGGCACACTCACACACATCATCAACACCTCCCTGCTCACCGGCACTTTTCCATGCACATTCAAACAGGCTCAGGTCACGCCCCTACTTAAGAAACCCACATTAGACCCCTCTACTACCGACAGTTACAGACCTGTCTCTCTCCTCACATTTATTGCTAAAACTCTTGAAAGGGCAGTTTTCAACCAGGTGTCTTCCTTCCTATCCCCGAAACTGGATGAGGAGCAGTCAGGCTTTAAAACAAACCCCTTCACTGAGACGGCACTGCTATCGGTCACAGAAGCCCTGCTTCTACCCAAGACGGAATCTAAATCCTCGGTCCTGATTCTGCAGCGTTTGACACTGTCAATCACCAGATACTGCTAGAAACCCTGTCATCTCTAGGATCAAAGCCTACCTCTCCAGCAGATCCTTCAGTGTGCATTCTCGCTGTCCACTGCTCACCTCATGATCACTGGGGTCCCTCAGGGATTGATGCTTAGACCGCTGCTTTGTTCCATCTACACGACATCCTTGGGACCCATCATACGGGCACACGGCTTCTTGTATGCCTGTTATGTTGACGACACCCAGATCTACATCTCGTTTCACCCAGACGATACCACTGTAGCAACTCGCATAACAGCCTGCCTAGATGACATCTCAGCTTGGATGAAAGAGCATCTCCTCCAGAACCCTGCCAAGACAGAACTACTTGTGTTTCCGGAACACCCCACGGTGCAACACGATCTCACCATCCAATTTGTCCACAACAATACCACAATCACTCCAAAACAGCCAGGAACCTCAGAGTCATATTTGATGAACTGCTGTCCTTCAATGATCACATTGCAAAGACAACGCAAACATGCCAATATGCCTTATTCAACATTTGTAAGGTTAGACCCTATCTCAGTGAGCATGCGACACAACTCCTTGTCCAGGCCCTGGTAATCTCAAGGTTGGACTACTGCAATGCACTTCTTGCTGGTCTTCCTGCAAAGGCTATCAAATCACTCCAGCTAGTCAAAACGCAGCATCATGCCTCGTCAGCCAATAGCCCAAAAGGGCTCACGTGACACCCCTTTTCATCTCTCTCCACTTGGTACCGGTTGAAGCCCGGATCGGATTCAAGTAACGGATACTTGCCTACAGGACTATCACTGGATCTGCACCGGCATACTTTCACACCCTCCTACACCCCATCAAGAACCCTGCGTTCAGCAAATGAGCAGCGTCTTGTATTGCTCAATTATTCTTCATCTGCATACAGTATGAACCTTTTGTCATATTCATAGATTAAGCTAAATGTGTGTGAAAGAATATCCTTTGGGCTATGTTCACACCACACCCATTTATGACAGGTTTTTCAAGTCCTTTAGAGGGAGTTGTCCACATAGTTCATGGTTTAGTCCAGTGGTTCTCAAACGGTGGGTTTCAGTGTACGTAGATGGGTTTAAGATTTACTCGACCATAAATGGCACATAAAATGAAACAAACTGTGGTTGGGTGCATTGTAGTATGTGTCTTGCTCGTTCCCATTTAAATGAATGGCTTTGCAAGACCAGCAAGCTATTTACTACAATAATCTCTCTAACTTTTGGTTTACTGTGATCAAAAAAGTTGTGTCTTTTTTAAAATGCTTTTAGTTAACATAGCTTATAAGTCTCACTTCATTTGTATAAAAGACATCGCTGGTTCCCAGCATGTGGTGTGGTGGTTTCGATGTTGGTGCGCTGGTAGCCAGCAAGAGTTGGTCAACCAACCAACCAGTTTCAAGGTTTTGTCAGCTAGATTACATTTTCAATCCTGAGTTTGTGTGGAGGCAGCACGATCTAGAATAACGAATTAAATAAATGAAGAAAACACAGTAGAAATTGAATTAAATCAAACGAAAATGCTGAAATGTTTAATTGTGTGTTCAGATCGAGCGCGAATGAAGCGTCAAGCCCGAGTGATTTACATGTTAAGTCAATGCAAAGATGCGATAGACACACTTGCGGCGCGAATAGCGCAAATGAGGCGGCGCGAATCGCGTGAATTGAGCGTTCGTGTATTTGCGCTGTTCGCGTATTTGCGCTATTCGCGTATTCGCGCTATTCGCGGGAGTTGAAAAATCTGAACTTTGGTGAAAATTCGCGCCGCGTTAACCAATCAGGAGCCTGCTCTAGTAGTGACCTAGATGACGTAGCGAGCGGAGACAGAAATACAAAATGGAGGACAAACTCACAATCTCTGTTTGTGGACACCCGGAGCTTTACGATACTTGTTCCTACTTTTATAAAAACAGGAATAAAAAGGATCTTGCTTGGAAGAAAGTGAGTGAGGAGGTCGGAGAATCTGGTAAATTGTAAAATCACTCTTAACTCAATTTGAGTTATATATACATATTGAAACTACAAGATAGCTAAAGGCGGTAGATTGATCTTATTTGCCTTATTTTACAACTTTGTCCCGCTAAAGCCCCGCGCGAATGAAGCGAGTAAACACAAAATGTTCAAGCGTCCAACTACTCGCGAATAGCGTGTTTTTTACGCCTCATTCGCGCTCGGTCTGAACACACAATAACTGATATTGCTGTGCTGTTACCTATAGAATAGGACTGGGTGTTGCGACCAAATTGTTTGATCGATTAGATTACACAATGTCAAAATAAAAAAAGAGTTAGTTTTTACCGTTTAGCATCCTGAATTTGAAAATTATGAAGATGTGAGAAAAATAAATAATATTGAACATTAAACTGGTGATGTTTCTTAACATTTGCTATATACAGAGCACAAAATTATAGAATTTTTTGTCCTTTTGATTAACAGGATATTTCGGCCCGATCATCATCGGTTTTTAAACTATCGTAAAAATGTGCTTTTATTAACCGATACTGATTATTTTCCGATATATATAGTATTTCATTTAAAAATATTTCAACACATTTAATTGATTTTCGTTTTGTGGATCATGGTGGAAAAAACACATCCCTTTACAACACGTGCAAAGTCTTCAAAGTAAAACCAAACATCTGTTCTGTGGACATTTGTTTGTGAAAATTCCTCAGCGTACTGACTATCCATTTTAAGTCCCAATTTGACAATCCAACTTGGGCGTGGCCAAAAAAAGGAAATTCAATGCATCAAAGCGTTTTGCTGAACCGTCACCGAACTAGATTAAACCGGTATGGAAACTAGGCATCCTGTTCTGAACTGGCCTTTTCATCAGGGAACAATCTAACAGATGTAGATCATTAAGAAATTTAATTAACCACGATCGAGTTTATAGCTTGAAGGCGTCTGTTATTTCTGTACACTCGCTTCACTCTATAGGACTATGTTTTGTTTTATGATGCAGCCCAGGAGAGCATTGTTTTTCTTCGTAATAAGCATCTGTGCTGAGACCCAAAGCCCTGCTGTGGAAATATTTACCGTTGCATTAAAGGGCCCTCTACACACGTCTTCTCCCTCATTTGTGCCCGCAAATGCACTTTTAAACAGTTAGAGCGATCGCAGGGGGGCTGAGGGTGGGGGGTAAAACCGGCTTGTGAGCTTCTGTCAGTTTTATCGATTGAAGCTGCGCGCGTAAAAGAGGAGAGCCCGACCCCTCAGAGAGAGATCTATTCAGTCCGCCATCCAGCAGACGCTCGCGACACAAAAGCTAAATTAAAAACAATTCCGCCACTGCCATGTTTCTCTCAGAAACATCTCTCATGAGGTTCGGCTGTCTGGCCCCGCTAGTCAAAAAGTGAAGAAGTAATTCTAGCTGCAACATTTTAGGATCACTTGTAAAAGCTTTAATGCGTCGTTTCTTTGCTGTTGGCATCACCGAATGGTTTTTGTACTGTTTGCCTGAACACTTCTCTCATATGGAGCAATTCTTGCTGTGTCAGGTTGCTCATACATACCGAGCAAGGCTTTCGTAGTGGTAGATTCTAGTGGCGATGACTCATTAAAAGCAAGTACGATGATGTAACACAAGCATTTGTTTGTACCTTTTGATTTCAGTTCTTTTTGCAAAAAGCTTTCACAGTTTTAACATAACCTGTTCATGCAGAGTTTTGTTCAGATTTTCACAATAAAGGAGAGTTGTTTGTCTGCTTCATTATCAAATGAATGTTAAATAAATGAATCGAGTGAGATGGCATCATGTAGCCACCGAATTAAGCTAGTCCTGTAGCTATATAGGCAGTGTATCTACAGTATATTGGGTTTTTTTCTCGGTTGGTATTGAACCCTAGACACCAATTGATTATTAAATTCTGCATACACTCTTTTAATCTTAAAGCGCTTTAAATACACTTTGTCAGCATGTATGTGTTAATAATAGTGTGAATATAAATACTATGTCTCCGCTGGCTGTAGTAGTGCAGTAAATCTCCTTTTTGCTGGATAATTGACTGGGCGATATATTGACTTTTCAGATACTGTATATCGATATCTTTTTTCAACGCGATGCGGGATAAGACAATATCGTTAATATCGATATGGGGTGTGCTCGACTTGAAGTGGCTCTGTGGTGTCTGACATGTGCAGTGCCCATGCGCATAGTGAGCAGAGCACTTTCACACTGCGCGCGAACTGGACGGACCCCGCCCGCCCACTCTACATGTTTGCTTATGACATGGAGGAAGCCGCAGTGTGTCTACAAGCCAAATCAGGTCGTCTACGAGTCATTTGGCAACGGGTCTCTCACAAACTTGCGGTGCGTGTCGGAAGAGGGAGGGCGCGTATCTGGCCTCACTCCGGTCCCATCGCATCAGGCTCTCTGCCAGGGGCAGGTTCCCCGGCTATCCGAGGCCTACGAGCTTCCCACGGCGCTGCGGTATCGCTGCCTTCAGGAGGGATTCCGACTTAGAGGCGTTTAGTCGTAATCCCGCAGATGGTAATCTCTTGCCAGTAGCTCCTCAGCCAAGCGCACAAACCAAATGTCTGAACCTGCGGTTCCTCCCGTACTTAGCATCACGCTCTCTAAGAGCGCAAAACGCACGACTTTTGATAATACCTAGAATAACTACCAAAGAGGGTTGAGCTTTCTCACACGTAGCACCTAAACTCTGGAATAGCCTTCCTGATATTATTCGAGGATCAGACACACTCGCCCAATTTAAATCTAGATTAAAGACGCATCTTTTCAGCCAAGTATTCACTTAATGCAAAATATGCTAAATAAACCACCAGGAGATGCTGACATTAGATATTATTTACTAGAATAATTGGATTTATTATATAAAACACCATGTAGCGTGTTTTACCCTTTCTTGGGTTTTTCGTTTTTCCCCTGTAAAGCTGCTTTGGAACAATGCAAATTGTGAAAAGCGCTATATAAATAAAATTGAATTGAATTTAATTTAATTAGCAGGAATACTGTTGCAACAACACGGCATCAGTAGAGTAAAACTAAGCTAACTCCTGACGGTCTCACAGCAGATGATCTCAACTGTTCTTATCAGTGTCAGGAATAATTGAACTATTTAATCAGTTGTATTTGCACATTCTTGAATATCTATTTTATTTTAAATTGTTTTTTATTAGTTTTACCATAATTTTTTATCACAATTTACATGTTCAATGATGGGCAGCTGTTTATTCCATATAGGGAAAAAAACCCTGTTTGATAAAGGTGATCGTGACATCTCAATGAGGCAAGTAAACATTTATTCCACTTTGTAGAAAATATAGATGTACATTTCCGATATCGCCTTTCATCCAAAAAACACAGAGATATGAATTTTGGTCAATATCTCCTTAGTAAGTATGTCACGCAGCACATTTCCAAAAACATGCACTTTGAGTCCCGTTTTTAAAAGTTTGCATTTTGAGACCCCCAAACACCGTTTTTGTTTAAATGAACAGCCAAAACACACAAAAAGAAATTCAATGACAGGATTTGTGTAACGGACCCTAAATAATCCACTTTGGATAAAATTGTGACAGTAAAACCAGAGTATTGTACATGCATATAGAGGCTCACAGCTTGAGCTCAGGATCTTCTGTTATGGATACTTCTGTCTCTTGTGAAAGTGCTATTGTGATTTGATGTCTTTTTGCTGTCTCTGGAACACAACTCTTTTTCCGTGATCTTTTTTTTTGTGTCTGCCTCTTACTTCTGTTTCTGCACACTGACTCTTGATATTTTTTGTATTTTCGCTTTCAAGTCATTCTCTGTATCGCTCGGCAGAATTTTGAGCTGGCACTATGGAATGTTCTTTTCTTTTTCTTCATCTTCTGTGTGCCGTGTTTATATATTCCTATTGTATACTTCTTTCTTATAAGGCTAAAAACACAGATTTAAAAGATTTAGCATGACCTCAATGTTCTATCAGATAACATGTTTGAATTGAAGCAGCAAAAATAATGTAGAATTGTAGCCTAATTCAAATTGGACAGAAGTAGAAATTCATATAACTGCTATAGTGTTTTATTCATTTTTTGTTCAAAATTAAAGGAGCTGTTCACCCAAAAAGGAAAATTCTGTCATCATTTACTCACCCTCGGGTTGTTTTAAACCTGTATAAATGTCTTTGTTCCAAAGAATAAAGACAAAGACTTTTAGAAGAATGTTATACATTTTCAGTTCTGGGTCATCATCCACTACCGCTGTAGGAAAAATATAATTTTCTTTTGTTCTGTTGACCACAAAATGAGATACTTTGAAGAATTTAGGAAAGCAAACAGTTCTGGAGCACCTTTGAATACCATTTCATTTACGGATGCACCGAATGTTCGGCAACTGGACATATTCGGCCAAAAATAGCAAAAAATGCATGTTCGGGCGAATATGTGAAAATGGCCGAATAAATGTGACCGAAAATTACTTTTGATATGATCAAGCAGCGCAGAGAGAGACACGCGTGCGCTTTTTGCTTAATTAAGTTGTATTGTATTTTTTTGAAACATAAGACAAATATAAAAAGCACATTTTGACCATTCAGTTTATGCAATGTCTAAATAAATAGAAGAAATGAAAAAAAACATTTCCTTCGGCCAAGTGTTTCACTTCATGTTCGGCTTCGGCCAAGAATCTTCATTTCGGTGCATCCCTAATTAAATGTATCCTACTATGGTAGTCAATGATGTCCCGGAACTGAAAAGGACTTACATTTTCATTTTTGGGTGAACTATCCCATTAACTTCCCATAACTACGATATTATCAACGGAACATTTTAAAGATAAACGCCCTCTAGCTGTCATGAAAAATGTGCAAGCCAAATAAGGTGTTTGTTTATAAATATTGTGTGAACTTTATACACCTTACGTACCTTACTCACGGTTTTTACAATATTACGTAAAAACAATTGCTTTTACATGTATGTATTGGGCAGACCCAGCTGTGACTTGCAGTTTATTAAAGATGTACATTTTACTATTATGTGTTCCTTAAAACCAGTTATTCTTGTGCTGCAAACATGAGACTCAACCTACTGAGCCACAGGAAAATCACATATCATTTTTTTTCATTGTTTTCCTTGAAACTTTTCCTTTGTGTTTCTCTGTTGTCCTCATTTGCCCTGTTCTATCTCTGGTGTTGATCAGAAGAGGGATTACACCTATATAGGTGTACGTGTTTTGTGTCTTCGTGCCCTATGGCAAGATCAGTGACCCATCGCTGTCACGACCAGAGCGGCTCGCTGTTGCTGCGGAAACGGCTCTCTGCATCTGCTGAGCTCAGTGTGGTGTTTGCCCTCTGATTGAAATGTATTCTGGAGGAGATATAAAACAACCACAATACCGATGCTTTGAGAGGAAATAAATAAGGTGTGATTCAAATCCATCTGCTTATCAAATGACACTGAAAAGCTATTTTATTGTAAATATACAGTATTATTCCTCACTGTAATTTGGGTTTCTTTATTTTGTTGATATTTACAGCAGAGTACGGTATAAACATGTACATACATTATTTATTTTATTTCTCAGGCAAATGCAAGTACAGAAATGCTATTTCGACACATTCTCACTCCCAACTCGTCAGATATTGAGGCTTGGTCAGCGCGCCTCTGCGTCACTTTTCAACGCACAGGGTTTTTGACGTACTGAGTACAGCTTTGATTTTAAAAATTTGGCGTCAATATATGCAGACGAGATGGGCATTTTACAATGACATGTATTGAGGTATGATTTTCAATTTAAACAGTCAATGCAAACAATTTGCATTGACTGGTCAGTCATTTTGAGAAAGTAACGTAACACATTTATTTATTATATATAATATAAAACACAGGATACGAAAGTCAACTAAGATCTTGTTTTTTCAATGAAAAGATGTTCACTTCTGCGCAGATGTTAAATGACATCCTTTCCTCAAAAATATCCACTCTCAGTTCTATAGGTCCATAAAATGCAAGGACCTCCGAAAAAGTCTTGATGGTCCAAAAAACACATAGTAATCCATGTGTTACATCAAATCTTATTGATTTTTGCACATCTAAAGAACCAATAAGATTTAATAACTTTTGTTTGTGTTCCGACGAAGCGTATACATACAATTAAGATGACATAATGCTGAATGACTGATGAGATCATTTGGATAAACTATTTCTTTAATGTATCAAAAGTACAATATTTCACATTTCTAGAGCTTCATTGTTGATTGAATTATATTGCGCCATCCAAAGAGTACAACAGTTGTCCTCATAAGACTTTTCAGAACAAAGTTTATACATTGTATAGTCATACATTATCATTTGTAATAATTACATATAAACAGAAGGAACACCGTCAGTATTAAAGCAGTGCAGCGCCGTTGCATTTCTCCTGTGCTGCTGATGCATGATTTGTGAAACAGATCTTTCACTTGGTATTGATGCTTCTCAGCTTCATTGTTGAATT
Organism: Barbatula barbatula; assembly: GCF_947034865.1. Lineage (NCBI taxonomy): Eukaryota > Metazoa > Chordata > Actinopteri > Cypriniformes > Nemacheilidae > Barbatula > Barbatula barbatula. Next base: position 21,428,450 of record NC_136778.1, on the reverse strand, counting down.
TCATTGTTAAATTGGTGGGTTTTGTCACCTGTCTTCAGAGCAACTCTTCTGTTCTTGTGCACCGGAAGCAGAGGGATAGATCTCTGAACCCTCTGAAAGGTCTCACAGCTGGTGTTTATGATACAGTATATAGACCAATATGTAGCTCAACTATTGGAGCATCAACCGTAGCAAACCCAAGGTCGCAGGAAAACACTGAAGAAATGCATAAATTGAATGTCACATTTGGAGAAAAGTTTCTGCCAGTTATGCACTATATGCATGACGGCGGTTAACTAGATTCTATTTGGCATTTCTGACTGCTGACATTGGCCTATATCATCTTTCACTTGAAAGAAGTTTTAACTCCATAATGTAGATATTCATTTGGGATTATTATTATTATGGTTCCTATCGAGGCCACATAGGTGTCCTAGCAAATCTCTTATCACAGGTATAATTCATCTCTATGACTATGGACATGCTTGACTAACATTTGACAACATGTTATTGATAGAAAAGCGTGCCTTGTTTCTTTCAAATGTAATGTAATGAGGTTTTTGTATCACGACTCTTAAGTGTCCACACGTTATTTGAGCCAGAGGAAATACATTAATATCGATTTTTTTATATCATGGACTAAGATTTGAACTACACTGTCCAACATTAGTCACAGTCCACTTGGCACGCCAATAAATAAATTCACATTTGCCCCATATGCTAACTGTGCAAACTAATCCTCGATGCATATTATCTCTCTCGCCCATCCTCTCGGAGGAAATCAGACGGCGGCGTGTATGTGTGCAGGCTGAATGGCCGTGACGGCGAGATAGAGCGGCTTTGATTCTTCGTCCTCTGATCCCGCTCATCCCATTAACAAAGCAGATACATTCTGTCAGAGTGCAGCTTTATTCCTGTTTCCTATGAGGGCCAAGCGCCTCTGCTAACTGCTTTTGTCACACACACAATCCGCGAGCCCTTCTGAGGGCCACCGGGGACCACCGCACACATGCACACACAAATACGACACTTCAGTCGCAATGACAATTCAATCGAGGGTCTTTAATCTGTGTGTGTGGCATGATTGTACGTCTCTGCGTAGATCCTCAGTCATCCACTTCAAAGTAGAATGAATTCATTAAGCTACGTCTCATTAAGCATGTTTTCCCAATGGCCACAAGTGGGACTGAGATAGAGTACTGTAGACTGTACAACAATACAGTAAAAACGGATATTGTGGCAGTAAAAAAAATCTGTACATTTCGGTTTAAGCATCTGAATATGTGGTTAAACAAATATTTGAAGTCAAGACACTTTCTATTCTCATGACAACTGTGATATAGCCTATAATCATCATAAATATCAAAAGATAGCGGCTAATAGCAGAAATGTGGCCTAGTCTGGCGTAACCAGACCTTCAGTATGACTTTGGCCGCTTTCAGGTTATGCAACCAATCATGTTTCCTTATGTCAAGAGGGGTGGAAATGTTCCCGCAGTGACAGGCCGATGTACATTCACGAACTTATCAAAAGTTAACAGCAACAACAATGATTATACATTTCTGCGATGGTTTTCGTATACTTTTAAGAATTAAGTGCTTAGTCGACCGTGATGAATTCTTTTTGCAAACGATGTAAACACGACAAGTTACTTCTTTGATCAGCAGCTTCATGTTGTTTCCAGGCGGACAGTTAAAGAACACGACACGTACGTCTCCCAGAAATCCTACAAAATTCAACCAATCAGATGACGACTTTGAACTTGCTGAAGTGTGATAAGTGTGCCTTACGCATCAGACATTCAGCCAACGGTTCGTGGACGTGACGTCTGATGCTGAGACTACATGTTGACTGCATTCTGCTAAAATAGTGTTAAATAAGATGTTTCAATTAGCTTGATGTGTTTAAATTCCATGTTCTTTCTGTCTTTGTATGTTTTACAAATGTAATCTACATTTCGTAATATTCTTAATATGTACAATGTGTTATACTTTATGTATTTAGGTTTCATATTTTTTGTCAGAATAACAATCAATCGAATAAAGTATAATCACCGGACTTTGATTGCGGCTATTCTCAGTTTTATTAGAGATTTGACTTTAAAGGGATTGACTTAAAATTGTCGGATGACTGTTCCCAGTTAAGTCTAAGATTGCAAAATAACCCATGGCAGCGAGTCAAGAGAGATACAGTTTAAGCGAAGGTAAAAATAGCCATAAAATATTCAACACTTCACCCAAAACGCTGTCGGATGCTGTCAAATAATCTCAAAATTCCCCACCTGATACATACTGAGAAATTACTTTCTCAAAATGTCTTCCGTCTGTTTCTCCTGCAGTACACCTCTCTGTCATCCGAAGGCTTTTCTAAGATTTAGACGTTTCCTGCAATAAATAACACCCAGATTTCACTTGTCATTAAAGACATGTGAAAATCCCAGCATACTCACAGAGATACCTGCCAACCTATAACCTCTACTGCAGATAAACTCTCAGCTCCAGTATCTTCAGATGATAGAAAACCACGAGCATGCTCCTGAATTAATCTATAAAACCATAAAACATGGAGTAACTTCATCCTACGTTTACTTGTTGTTCACATGAAAACAATGTTTACATTTCTAAATGCATAATTTTGTAACATACAGTACTTTTGTTTAAAACTTTCTTAAAAGAAAGTGACAGCTAAAGCATGCTGTATGCAGCGCATTTTGCTGTATTTTTGTTCAGCTTTTGTTTCTTCTTTTATGGATATAAACCCTCACTGCATTTAATCGGATATGTGATGTTCCATTGTCTCTTCAGCTGGTCCATGTCCAGATTCAGAACGGGAACGAGTTTCCGAGAGGAGGAGCGTGATAATATCTACGGTAACACTGTTGAAAGCACTAATGCAGTGCCATAAATCCAGCGTTGTCATCCGGCCATTGAGCCGTCTAACATTTGGCATACTCGAGTAAGATCTGATGATATCTGGTACCGAAGTGAGATAAGTGACTGCTTCTCCCATGACTGGAAGCGGTTCAAGATACAGCAGAACAATTCAGATAAATATACTTTTATAATCCTGGGCTCTAATTTTGCATTGCTCTGTTCCAAATCCTTGTAAACTGCCGCTCTCTATGAAAAGGAATTCTTATACATCCTACTCCACGAGAAAAGCTTTATTCTGGGATGCAGGCTAGAAATGCAAAGCTAGCAAAACCGTTAATAATAATTTTTTAAACGTTGCTGACTTTAAACATGTTGCTGTCGTTCAAAAGTTGTATCACACAGCCTCTTATAATTTATTACTTGACCACTGAGACACCTTGCAAAAGGTGGAGCAAAAGAAAAGCTGTTTGTCCAGCAATGATGGAAGGATTCAGTAAGGGTCGAAATAGATAAGCCTAAAGATGACTCCCTCATCTGCCGCTTGGGGTTTGAACTGGCCAGATGACGGGATTATCAAGGATCCTGCCTGCCAAAGAGCCTTCATGTGTCTCTCTCTGAATCAGCTCTGCCAGAAGATCCATTCTCTTTTCGGTGTGGGCCAACCCCTCCAGTTGTGCGTTTTCTTCATCAGCCAGTGTCCAGTGAGTTAGGAGTATTCATGAGGGGTTGTTTAGCTAAAAAGCTTTTTTCATTTAATCGTGAGTGAAGTTTGGGCAGTGAATAACCTGAGTTAGCAATAAGCTAGCCAAAACTGCCTTCATCTGATGAAGAAATTATTAATTTACTGAATGGAATAAGAAAAGCAGGAGTGGGCTGCAGTTATTTGGTAAGACCTCGCTGTGACAGAGCTGTAAGTGCTTGATTCAATTAAAAATTATGTTAGTACATTTTTAATTAATATATTTGGCCATATTGCATAAATTGCATTATAAAACTCAAATAATATAATACTAAAACTCTCTCTGGTCTCTCTGAATACTAGGATCTTACAGGAAAAACAGCTTAAGCTATGACCAGGTAGGACACCATTTCCCCCTTCATACCTTTATCTCAGCTTTTAGCTTTTGATATATCTGGCACTGTTCTGGCAGGTAGTATTTCATGGCCTTACAGAAACATAAATTATTTTCTGCCCCTTTACCTGAGGGATCCCTCAGGGTTCTGTCTTCGGCCCCTTCCTCGTCATTATCTACATGATGCCTCCTGGTCATATTATCCGTCATCATGTCATCATGGTTATCGCTGTTATTCTGACAACATAAGAGTTTTTATCACCAACTTGAAAACATTCCATACTTTTAAATCTAGTTCTTTAACGAGTAGTCATTTGATTAACTCTTAAATAAAATGCTGGCAAAACAGAAATTATCTTTATTGGACCCCAAAATCTTATCACAGTTTGTAAGACTCTCCTAAACACAGCATTATTTTGACACTATGTAGAAACTGAATTTGTGACACTTAGTGGGTTTAATCCCAGCACACACTACAACTGTAATAAAATAAATGTTGACATGAATTCAAGTGTTTGCCATAAATTAAATAAGAAACTAAGTAAATTAGAGTAGATCCACTCTGGGTAGAATCACTCTGAGAACAGCTCAACTTGCATTGCCAGGGCTCTAATCAGGTCGGCCAACAACCTAAACCATTGTGGTCCCAAATAGAAACCCTGCAAGTGCTATGGCAGGACAATTGAATCTCTTTTGTCTTTTAATGTCTTTAGTAACTTTCTTATTCTCTCTCTCTTATTTCACTCATGACTGAATTTTCAACTAAAATCCAGATCATTGGGCTATAAACTGCATCACTAAACTGCATCACTAATACGATACAAGCTCAGGTTTGCAAAACAAATGTTTAAGACATAGAACAACAGTAGCCCGCAGAAGGTTTTACTTGACTAATAATGACCCCATCTTACTATATTATCAAGTTCCCCTACAGCAATGATATCTTTTAAAATTACTATTACACTGAAATGGAATATGCGGGTATATAATGGAAGGGCACATGAATGCCAGTGATGTCTTGAAAGTCTCCAGGTGCAGTGCTGGCTGGAGTTGAAGGTGCAGGTGGAAGCTGACTGTAACAAGCCAAGCAGTAAATTAGCCTGCTAACATTAGCACGCGTCATAATGGTTCGCTCTAGCACTTAACCTCAGGGTTGAAATGAAGACTCTGCCAGAACATGAGTGTGCTGGTGGGTTATATTATCATATGTAGGTGAGGCATTATTATCTGTAACCAGGGAGATAACTGATTTCAGACTGTCGTGCAGACCGGGGCAGTTGTCGTCAAGTAGTTAGATAATCGTACTCGTAACCTGAATGTCACAAGTTCGATTCCAGAATGTCACAAGTTCGATTCCAGAATGTCACAAGTTCGATTCTCAGGGCCAGCGGGTTGCTACTGTCGTGCTCTTGTAGTGATAGCCCCGTGTGCACACAGTGTATGTGTGTTTACAACTTGCAGTATGTGTGTTCACTGCTCAATGGATGGGTTAAATGCAGAGGTCACATTTCGGTTATGGGTTACCATCATAACTGATAAATAGGTCACTTTCACCGGTTGGAAAGACTCCTAGTTCCATGGACACTGGTTCATTTACATTTAGTCATTTAGCAGACGCTTTTATCTAAAGCAACTTACAGATGAGGAAACATTGGAAGCAATTATAACAACATAGGCAACAAAATACATAAGTGCATCAAACTAGTCCATTAAAGCCCAGCACAGTATACAAAGATAAGAATAGTGAGGTTAGTAATTGTTATTTTTTTGTTTTTTTAAAGAAGGAAAGGGAAGAGAATTAGGAATCAGCGACGTGTGATGTTGCGCTAGAAAAGCACCTGCTGGACCAGCATTAAACCAGCATAGACTGACCTGAACCAGATGTACGTCTTAGACTTTTCTAGGGGGAATGTCAAGACTGAACCTTTTGAAACTTTAAAGAAGATATTTTGAAGTACGTTAGTAACCGAAAAACATTGACTTCAGTTGTATGAACACGAAACCACTGAGACACTTCTCGAAATATCTTCTTTTGTCATATACAGATTCTGAACCATATGAGAGTGAATAAATTATTGCAGATTTTTTGGTGAACTATCCCCTGATAGCACACATACATCTCAGAGACGTCTATCTGATGTCTTCATATACATCTGAAAGACGTTTCTTTTTGATTGTTTGTTCATCTACAATACGTCTCTTGAGACGTTTCCAGTAAGACATCTGTAAGACGTTAATGATTTTGAATGTTTTCTAAGATCTTAATCAGATGTTATTACAAAGCAGATCTTCAGATTTTAGCAGACATCCTAGAGACGTCCCTGTGCTATCTGGGTCCCTTTATTTGAACATCCCTACCATTGGATATACTGCTTGTACAGAAAAGCTGCAGTGCGGCCGCTCTCTATAGGACTCTGATTATAGTACTTACATTGCAGTTGACACAGTTAAGAGCCACACAACCTTGTATTTAAGGACAAAATGACATTGAGACGAAGAAGTGGAATCATTTTAGACCCCGGTGTGGAAATTAATGACTTCAAATGAGTGTGGAGGTGGGTCAGGTCACATGGGCAGTAGCATGGAAGCCCTTCGATCTCCAAAGCCTTTACTTAAAAAGATTGAGGAGACCAAGAGAGAAAGATCCTGTGTGTGTGTGTTGCTGGGCTTCGGTATTTGTTGGGAACAGGTGAGAAACCTGTGCTTATTCCCCACCGTTCGCTGCAGTCGGATGGTAAAGCTCTGCAGATGCAGGTGTGATCTATTCTGGGCTGCAGCATGACTTTGGCATCAGGCCCGCTGTCAGATTTGGCTCTGCTGTCGAGCAGATATCTTATGGGAGGGTCTGTGACATTTACAATAGTGTTAAGGAGAGGAACAGGTGTGTGAGGCAGCTGGACAGGTACAGGAATAGAGAAAAAGAGAGAAAACGGGTAATAAATGATTTTTTTAAAGTGCATTCCGTTTCAAATGAAGAAAGACACAGTGTTGGGTAAGACTGAAATGTCTTATACTCTAGAAGTGTGAACAGGTGTTCTGTAGACCCAGAGCATCACCGGGGACAGGTGGACTCTGTGAAACCGGAAAGAAAGGAAGCTAGAGGAAGAATAGATGTGCTCTGGATATTGTGCTTTCTCAAGGTCAAGAACGGACTGTAGTAGGCTTTTCTATCGTTTCTGTTAACAGAAGGTTCCAGTACACCTGGAGGTGTCTGATGGTATTCTTTTCATTTTTTTCACCACTACTGTACTTGTTTAGTCAAATGCATATTGTTTTTTCCCTTTTTTAATGCCCTTAAGTTCTTTACAATGACAAAAGGTGTAGTTGTACACGACGTGTAACCATATAAACCACAACATGTGTATACAGTTAAAAAACCTCCTATATATACAATATATATGCAGAGAAACTAAATGTCAAAGGAATATTCTACATTTACATTTTGCATTCATATAAAAAATCTATATTTAAGTAATAACAATATATATATATATATATATCAAAACTGAAAATTATTGTTGATGTTAAAATATTGTTGAAGTTGAAGCCTTTTATTTTAAAAGTTTTTCAGATAAGGGTAATTAAATCTTGAGACAATATTTCTTGCTTTAAAGAAAATTCAAAGTCCGCGTATCAGTTTTCTGAACTGTTCAAAGTTCATTTGATTTTTAAGTTCTCGATGAGTGTCCACCATAATAACAGTTTTGAATTTAGGTTTGTGCTGGACTTCTTATAGTTTGACTTTTAGAGGTTACACAAAGACAATGTGCATCTTGGAGTTATGTGAAATGTCTGTGAAATGAATACCACGGGTCTATAAAGTTTCACGCTTAAAAAAACAAGCAATTATTTTTGAATTTATCGAAGGACTTAATGAAATACATCTAAACGTCTCAATTACTCAAAACGTTCACACTTCACCTTTTAGCATCAAGTCATTTCTACAGAGCGGGGCAGGAATCCTCTTGAGAATTTCCCAGCGTCCCCCTCAGTCATTTTCTTGAAAACGTTGCGGTGTGTAATTGGTCTCTGTGGTGACAGTGAGTGTGATTTGCATATGCTGCTATTCTCAGAAAAGTTTGTCAGCAGTTAATCACTGCGGTAATGATCTGCACAAACCTGCGACCGCATCACACTCAGGAAAATTAAAGGTCACGGTATGCTGCTTCTGACTCGGTTTCACCAAACCTAACCATGGACCCAATGACATTTTCTGTCCAATGCCACGGGGGCTGTTGTAGTCAATTTCAAAGCTTTGGCAAAAGGCACAGTAGTGATGACTATGAGTTTGGAGCGGTTCAAGTTTGTAAAGACATTAGGATGAGTAACTGATGCTAGACATTTCATTTTTAGGTGAACTCTTCCTCTTCAATGGCGTCTGTTTATCTAATTTCGAATTGGGTCTAAAGTACATACGGTATCTAATCCAGACTATAATTTCCCCAGAATTTGTTTATTATTTTAGACCCAATGCTCTCTTAACACACACACAAACTTTCGTTCTCTCTCCCTGCTTTATAGTAAAATATTGTCTTAGAATTATTGAACCGGGTTGAACAGATCTCTGGCTGTGTGGGGGTTCTGATATGAGCCCGAAGCACATGAAACTAATGAATACCCGCATACAGCCTGCAGTTCTTTACTCCATTTCCATAATGACATTTACCCGGGACAAATGACAAACATCAGCACATTTACAACACGAGAGTCATGCTGCCCAACAGCTGAAGAAAGAGCCCCGGAAAAAGGGAGGATCTTTAATCACGCACTGTTCAGTTTCAAATGTTTTTGGATTAAAAGCATGCTGAATCAATGAATGCAGACATTTTTTTTTTTTAATATCAAATTATTTGTTAGTTTATATGCATCTGGTAACTTTTTTAACAAAATGCGAAAAATGCATATGAATTTGTGCGACGTGAACCGTAAAAAAACATTCGATTATTAGAAAAACACAATATAATGAAACTCCACACCTAACAACGCCATCGGTGACATGGAAGCAAATTTTACTATATGAATAAGAACGTATGAGTAAGATCGTACTAATTCACAGTTACGAATTCCCGTGAGATTGTGTCGGGATTCCAGTGTGAATTGGTTTGGATAGCACACGCGTGATCTAGCACAAAGCACAAATACTAAAATGTCGCTGGGATTAGCATATATATTGCATATTTTGGTATGATAATGTGAGTTTTATTGACTACAATGAAGTGCGAATGCGTTCTTTAACCAAACTCGGGCACAACGCTGTACAAAGGGCATCGCTGGCGTAAAGGAATGGAAGGTGAAATCCCTTGTTTCCCTTTAAATGCCCCTAATAACACTAATGTTTCAGTTCTGCCATCGGCTGCAGGGCAAAACAGAAGCCAGAAGAAATGTGCTGAATACAGACCTTTTTCACTCTCTCTATCTCTCTCACACACACACACACACAGTACTTTTTCTCTTTAACATACTGGTGATGTCTCGGTGCTGTGAAAAAGTGTTTACTGGCCCAAGTCAAAAGATCTGTGAGGGCTTGGCCACATCAGTGTTGGGTAAGTTACTCTTATAATATAAAACTACATAAATTAGTATTATTAGCTGACCAAAGTATAACAAATGTGAGAATTAGACATTAAAGCACGGATTTTAAAGTTAGACTTTGAATTTTGATGTCAATTCCACTATTGCACAGCACACACATATGTTACACATTGTTACACAAGTATTTAGTTTAATTGCATCAGATGTAACTGTAATTCAATTACAGAATAAGTAATCCATTACTTTACTTTTTCAAGGGAAAAGTAATTAAATTAAAGTAACTAATTTCTTACTAGTTACGCCCAACACTGGGTCTCACACCTTTGTGGTATGTAGGGTTTGCCGGGTGTTTTTCCCCTAGAGTTTTCCTCCACCATGCAAATATCATATTCGCTTAGAAAATCATTTAACACCTCAAGTTTCATTATTGTAGTTATCATTCATGCCCAGAGCGCAAAATGCATGACAAATTACACACTAGCCAAGAATAACAATGCTTATTATGTTATGATTAACATAATAGTGATGATTTGCATTGTAAGCACTAATATAAAAACGGACCATTTGTACATAAAGATGCCCGTAAGACACATAGAGAGCATGACTGTATACTTTTGTCTAATAATGTTTTAAGATAAATTGCATATTTTTGGACATGAGGATAAACTAAGATAATGTTGGTAAAGGTATGGGACACTAGACAATTTTAAATAAAAAACAAATGGTAAAATGAGTAATGATTCCACGGTCTCTCACTTGACAAAACATCACTTGAGAGGAAAAACTAATATGGAGGACTTTAGACACCACTTGCAAACCCTCATAAAGAGTCGAGTTCTCAACATAAGGCATGTCAAGTCAAGTTTATTTATATAGCGCTTTTTACTATTTTAATTGTTACAAAGCAGCTGTACAAGAAAACATAGACTATAAGCAAACATTTAAGGTTATGCAAGTCAAAACACAGGTCAAATATCAGACAGACTATAAATTAAATAAAACTATAAAATTCTAGCTGTAGAACAGAATTCTACCGTATAACAAACATGTCTTATTTGCAATGTCACCACACAACTTACTCAGTTCTCACTCTTTGCATACATGTCCAATAAAACTCGAATCAATTTGTCATGATTCTGCCTGCTCTTGTCTTGATTTTCTGGTCTAGGGGCAGAGTCATGACAGACCCACGTGTTTTATGTGGAGAGAAACATATTATTGTCAATCAGGACATGATATGCGTTCTCTCCTGTCTCGTCATTTGGCCCCGCCCCTCTCGTTCCTAGTATAGCTTTCCTCCTGTGTCTCATTACCCACACCTGCCCATTGTTATCTCCTTTGTTAGTTTTCCTATAAGATGCCCTCATGTCTATTGTCTTGTGCTTGTTCGTTTTACTTGTATCCTGTTCGCCATGTATGATGGTTCTCTGCCTTGTATATAGAGTGCCTTGTTCATGTTCTGGTCCGCTGTAGGTGCTTTGTTAAGTTATCTAGTAAGTTTTGTGTTTGGTTATTTTTGCCCCACACGTGGGAAGTATTTGTTTTGAGAGTTAGTTTGGTTAGTGTTTTCCCCATTGAGGGTGTTTGTTTTGTATTTTGTTATTAAAGTCCTTGTTAACCCCTTCATCCCCGTGTCTGCCTGCACTTGGGTTCTTCTCCTCAGTTTCACGACACAATTTCTCAGATGCACAAGGTTACAATCAGAGATAATCTGATAAAGCAATCTGTTATTTACATCTCACCTGGTCTGTTCTTCACAACAGATGGTAGAGACAGTTTTTCTTTGCAGAGCACAGCTAAGTAAACAACCGAAGCTGTTATTGCGAGTACTTATACAAAACATAATTTTTTAGGGATAATGACAGCAATGAGTTTCATACTGTAATTAAATACAGGCTTTATTTATCTGTTGCTTTTCTTTGCTCATTAATGCTGTTAGTTCACTTATAGAACACATGTTGTGGGTGTTATATTAAAGTTTGATGTTATTGGGAGAGAGAGTTGCGACAACGGAAGTTGTCAAATTGTCACGTGGTTCATGGAGCCTTCAGATAGTTGCAGGAACGAGAAAGAATGTGTTTTAAGATAAGAGACCAGAAGGAAGTACAACAGTGATTGCTAGCATTCAATAAAATCATGCTTTCATTTCTTGTGTACATCAGGAGATGTTGGGCAGGAGCAGGTCTTTTTTGTGTTTTTTTTTACCTTTACTGTAATAATACAAAACTGTGGTAAGACCATAAGTCCACCATAAATGATGTCTGCCCATCGCCGGTCTCTTTTCTGTATTTGTTCTGTGTTCCTCTCTCTCTGATTGAATTACTGCCCGGCCACGTCTTAATTCTCTCTTCAAAGTCCCATCATTCTGATTGGAACACACCCACTCCCACCTAATAATAGCCCTCAGTGACAGGAAGGCGTGCTGGTTTGTTGGGGTAATTGTTTTAAAAGCGGAGGTGTCACTACATGAATAGAGTGTTTGATGTATGACAGTGCAGATGCCAGTTTTGTCATTGTGTAACGCGGGCGTAGAGCCAGTGAACAGAGAGAGACTGAGTGAGACAGACACAGTAAATCTGAGTCAATTTCTACAATCTTTCACACTCTTTAATCAATTGGAGCTTTAATGTCTCTCAGACATATTTTAGGACATTGATGACATTGTTGGCGTCTTTGTGTATCTCAAAAGTGATGGTACAAGAACAACGGTATTTTGGAGACAAAGGAAATAAACACTCTTGGTTTATTTGTCAAATAGATGCATGCTTGTTGTATGTTGTCGGACTGAAAGTTTGTATTTCCAAAGCTGCCACTTTTTTTTCAGCATTTTGTGCAGTCGCCATTGGTTTCAACCTTCTGGGGGATTATCTACTTCCACCCTGTGAACTGGATCCCCCCAAATTTAGTTGAGATTAATTGAAGTGTGAAACGTGTCATTGAGTCTAACAGTCTTCACAGATGATATTTTGGCATATTTCTGTGATGGTTTTGGAACAGACAGAATCTAGTCGTTTTTTATTTGTTTAATCCAGCCCACGGAGGTTGAGGTGATAAATATTTTGGCAGAAGTATTTGGAGGAGGTCTCGGGATATGCACACACAAGCGTGTATTTATTAAAACCGTCTGGCCTCAGGATGCACTTCATGTGTTTGTGTGTACTAATTACAACGATCTGCTCCCAGTGTGCTCTGTGTTTCATCCACAACACATTTGATTTTATTGCCATCTGATGGATGGAGAAGATGACGGCATGCTGAAGTTATTATACAAAATAATTACAATAAAAGTTATAAGATTACAATTTAAAGCAACTGTTCACTCTATATTTAACATGCTGTCATGTTATTTACTCTATGACTTTATTTCTACCACAAAAACACAAATACACACCATAAAACCAGCACTAACACATTCCTACAGTATGTATGAATTCAACAATCAATTTAATAATTTAATGGTGATTATGGAAACGTATTGGACCGCAGAATGCTGATGCTCTATATAGATTAATGGTATTATGCATTTCTTATGAGAAGACAACAACAGGTGGAAGTCAACACATCTATCTCAGATATACAGGTTGCGAATACTGGTGCCCCGCAAGGCTGTGTTAGTTCCCCTCTTCCTTTTTTGTATTGTACACTCATGATTGTAGAAACCAAAACAATAATATCTATATTCTTCTATCTATATATACTTCAAAGTGTAGTTGGAAGAGCTGGGATGATAATTGGCACGCTTCTTCCTCTGTCTTCTCTTCAATGCATATTTAAGACAACTGTAAAAAAGCAGGGTCTTAAAATGATGGGTGATCAAGCCCTGATGCCCTCAGGTTGAAGGTACAGGATTCCAACATAAAAGAACAGATAAAACATTTCTTTAGTCCTATTATTGATTAATTTAATGACCACTAGAATGATGGTTATGTGTGTGTCTGAGAGGGAGGGAGAGGGTTGGATGTGTAATGTGTAATGTGTGTGAGGTGTTGTGTAATGTTTTAAGTGTGGCTATATGACAGTTCAGGAAGTCTGCAAAGATTAAGGTTTGGCACTTGGAATTGTTATATCATGTGTTGTTTGGTAATGTAGGAATGTGTTATAGAGATGTATGTGACACTTTGCTCCTCTTGATCTTCTAAAAGCAGACAAAACAATGCCAGAGAGCCATACAAATGTACATACTGAGCCAGTCAGTGCATAAGCAAAGCAGCTGTTATAATGCAACATTCAATGCTAAACACATATTAACTGAATAAACACCCAGATCTTATTGCTTTATTTATTGCTAAATAACCAGAGCAACGTCCACAAGATTTCACTATGCATACTGTGTAACAAATTCTTTACATTGACAGTCACCACAGAACATCCTGGGGTTAAGCACTTTTCTCAAAGGATTAAACCAGTAATCTTAGGTTAAGATTCTCTAGGTTACCAGCCTAGAGTTCAAATTACAATGCAAAAATATTCCTCTCTCGTCATCTGTCAGTTTTTAAGTCTCGTATACGACACCCCTATTCACAATAGTAAACTTATAATAATAATGATTGCGATGTTTTCAGGGAGACACGGCGCGATGCGACACGACAAGCCCATTAAGATCAAGACGTTTGTTGTGTCATGCCGGTCACATCTGGTGTAGACATGTTGTGAATATCTGTAGTCATAAAAATATGATTTTAGAAGATTTGGAAGATTTTATGTTTCAAAATCACATGGCAATTCGTGGCAAATGTTACATAAAAGGCTATTAAATTGCTGAAAAGTAGTGATTCATAGTATCACGCTGATGTTTAGGACATTCCGGTAAAAAAAGTTGCCCACACCTTTCCCTTTCTTAACACTACAAAATCAGTTCACATATCAAATAACGTGTAGAATGAAGGTGTATCAATGCACATTTAACACTTGTCCTGTGTAAACTACGCGATGGGATGTTTTTTAATACAGTGTTATCGTGCGATGGAGGAGCTCGCCGCCTGAAGCTGAAGGAGTTTTCCTCGGTGGGCTGCTGCTCATTTGAGCCGCCTCTAGAACACGATTGTGGTGTGATGTAGGAAACAATTTCAGATTTCTCATGTGAGCATCTTAAAATGACTCGTGCAACCAGATACCTTTGGTTCCTATGTGTAGCGCATAGTGTCAACAGTTGTCTTGTTAAGAAGACTGGATTGCTGGGTTTGATTCAGGCAGATCAAACCTCAGCATCTCACAGCTTTAATTCATCTGACAAACACAAACACGCGTGCACAAACATGCACAAGTGCACACACACACACACACAAAGAGGGTTGACTATTACACAGATTGCATGCTGACTTCCATAATTCATTTTAAGACCAGTTAGGTGCAAATTAATACTAACACACATTTCTGACATATTTAAGGCGCTCAACATTTTCATTGAACACACACATTCACACCCACTCTTTCCTGTTAATTATTAAACTCCCATAAGAATTTCTCATTTGGCTCATACACAAGCGGATTGTAAACACTTTCGCAAACGCGCAACCAAATCGCAGGCCTACACAGGTGTGACGCTCTTTCCTACACACACAATAAAGCAGATGAACACAGACACAACGGCTTGAGTGTATTTGTTTTTGCTATCGTTTGTCAATGTTTATAATCTTGACCTTTATTATTGTCAGAAGCCAATTGAAATGTAGAGCGAGAAATGTGTAAACTGGAGCGGATCTGGACCACACGTCACACAGTACGATACGCCAGACCCTTACCGCATTAGAGGACACACACAGTGTTCTGATAGAATAATATTTTTTGTAAAGTCTTATTTTTTGTTTCCAGCCCCAGATGTGTGCTGTGATACTCAAAGTCAATGAGCTCATTTTATTTTCCTCTTTAACAGCTGTGCTGTTCTCAAGGACGTCCTCTCAGCCCCGTCCCTCTCCATTCCTCACAAGAGCCCCCAGGGGCCCAAACATGCATCTGCTGATGCTGGATGTCCAAATTGAGCTAAAAAACAGCAGTCAGAACTATGACAAGCTGAACGTATTTCACTGACAAGCGCATGCAATAGATTTTTACACATTTGCATACAGTTGAGATGTTCTGGACTTGAGATGTAACTGCTATAGTTATGTTATGTATTCACATTTAAATAAATGCCCCCTCATTAAAATGTGTGCCGGGCAGTGGTGGACGAAGTACACAAACCATGTACTTGAGTAAAAGTAGAGATACCCAAGGTAAAATATTACTCAAGTAAAAGTGGAAGTGCTGCCTTTAAACTTTCACTTGAGTAAAAGTACAAAAGTATTTGCCTTCAAATGTACATCCAAGTACTATGATTTTTTTTATGGCTATAGTGTCCTATTATCATTTTTGTCACAAGACTCTTGCTTACCTCAGTCTATGTGAAGACTTTAATGTCACTCTTGGCACACAAATCTATTAATACAATATCATTAATTAGTCAGACAGACACTGATTTCTATTTAAATTTCCATAAACCCAAAACCTTGAAGCCAAACTATTTACTTTAGAACTTGAGAGCAGGTAGTTTCGGTTTAACATTTATTTGTAACAGTAATCCAAGTTTTTATTTAACCTTAAACTTGCAATGGAACAAAAGAGAAACATTTTGTGGGTATGTGAATGTATAAGATGCTTTAAGAGACACTCAAAACAAAACACATCTCAAAAGAAATAACTCAGTACCATGTGTTCTCTGCAAAAAGGCAACATTCAAAACATGAACTACATGAGAGATCAGTCTCCTTTCTTTGATTAAATAAAATAAGATAATAAAATAACAAAATATATTTTATGTGCTTTTCTTTTAGCATGTCATAAGAAATACAGAGTATATTATTTTCAGCATAGGCTCAGTTAGATCAGTCTTTGGATGCTTTTGAAAATAACCATACCTCCATCCTCTCCACTCCACCAGTCAACTGTTTTAGCATCATACATGCACCAATGCAACATTTTCTGATAATATAATCATTGTGTTCACAACTTGTAATAATTACTTTAATTAGCTCATTGTTTCCTTCTTTAAATGAATAAATGATGTTAGCTATAACAGCATGATTTGTATTATCTTAAAACTGTATATTTAGATAACTTAGACAGTCATCTCTGATAACAGATCACTCAACATATTAATGTAGACAAATTCAAGCTGCTTTGAAACTATATTGATTGTGAAAAACGCTGTACTAATAAATGTCTTAATTGAATCGCTGCAGCCTACTAATCAAAATATAATTAATTTAAATTCCAACATAAAATGATCAATTCGATTGATTCCCATTTCACAATATCAGAGCACTGAGCTTGAAAAGTTTCAAATTCAAATACTATGAACGACGTGTACAATGTTCATGGTAGCGTAACAGTCTATATTTTAACCAAAATGTGTTCTCAAAGCTACTGTTAGATTTATATCTCTTTTTTTAAATGATTGAAATTAAAATGGCTTACCTCTATGTGTTTCCTTAGATTGGAAGGAGAATTCTTGTATGAAGAAATTGTACAGGACCGATTCAGACAGAGAAGGCACTTAAAAATGAACGACTCGTTCTTCTTTTCAACGATTTCAAACAAGTCGCGTAAATAAGGCCATGGGTTTTGTGGCACGTTAGCTTCTGTACTTCCTTCCATGGTTTCACTAAAGACATTGGCAGTCAAAAATATATTTGCAGACGGTTGCGCTGAATCTGATGTGTTGAATCGTATGTTCGCGCTAAATAGACGTTGCGACAACAGTGGCAAAACAAAACAAATTCTAAATAAAGCGCCAGATGTACTGTGATTGGTGGCTCGTTTTACCAGTTCAGTTTTCATCCACTCATAAATAAAAAGGAACGAGTGATTTTGAAAATGTAGTAGAGTAAAAAGTACGATATTTGACTTTGAAATGTAGTGGAGTTAAAGTAAAAGTCTCCCAAAATTGAAATACTTGAGTAAAGTACAGATACACAAAAAAACTACTTAAGTACAGTAACGAATTACATTTACTTCGTTACTGTCCACCACTGGTGCCGGGGTCCGCTTGCGATCGCCTTCCGGGGGTTACCCCTTGGTTTCCAAAGGTGCATGGGCCTTTAAACGTGTACCCCCCCCCCGCCTTACGGAAAACAATATTGGAAAACAGTTGCAAACAGAAGTTTAAGTTTGTTTTTTGGTATTTTTATCTACATGGGGTGATGAAGACTTGAAGGTATAGGGCTGTTTGAAAACAGAATTTATTTGCATAAATTCATAACTACAGCTTTTGTAGTCTAGAAATTACACACTCTAGCACATTTATTTCGTATTTAATTTGACATTTACATTTTTTATTCGATTTAATTCAACACACGTACCATTGCAGGTTTAGAAACATTTCCAGATTTTTTTTAATTTGAGCTTTTATTTATTTCGTAGTTAACAAAGCCAGTCATCTGCACAATATAAATGAATTAGAAGCTTGCGTCAGGTAATTGATTTTGAAGGATATCAGGTTGATTCATGGAGTAATTATATCTAAAGGTGTTTTTACCGTAGGTCCTTTTAACAGTATCTGCAGTATGTGTCTGCCGGCCTCATCGGCGTACAGATGGAAAGGTTAACATCATCACTGAACATACCTGTAGGGCTCACAATCTCTTGAGCACCATTGAAATTAATCTCTGAAATCCGTCGTTCACTGTTTTTTTACAGTCATGGGATGAAATATAACTGAGCATGACAAAAGAGAAAATAAATACAAATAACTTTCATATAGGCACAACCAATTTAATATGTTTATTGTGTTCTATTTAACCTTATATTTTAACATCATATCTAGCATATGATTGAACGTTTCAGGCTTTTGACGGCGGATATTCGCGCCGCGTTAACCAATCAGGAGCTTGCTCTAGAAGTGACGTGATTATGACATAGCGAGCGTAGGCAGAAATCCGAAACAACAATGGAGAACTGCGCCTCCGAAGGATCTGATGGACCGAGACACGGCACCGACTGAGTCTACGAGTTTCGCAACGAGACTGCAGCCGCCTAAGCCCCTCCCATGATGGGAATCAAGTGAATTTCACACACGAATTAAGCTAGTAAACTCATAGAGCGTTCACACCCATCGCGGTAAATCACGCTATTCGTGCGTAGCTGGACTCTTGAACGTTTTGAGTTTACTCGCTTTATACGAGTGAAATTCGCCTCATTGGTGCATGAAATTCACTAGTCCTCCATTGGTGTTTTGGATTTCTGCCACCGCTCGCTACGTCATAATCACTTCGCTACGAAAGCAAGCTCCCGATTGGTTAACGCGTAATTCTCAATGTTCAGTTTTGTGCAAATCGTATATCGCATCTTTGCATTGACTTAACATGTAAATCACTCGCGCTTAACGCTTCATTCGCGCCTGGTGTGAACGCACAGTCAAAATGGTTTGAGCATCCAACAACGCGCGAATAGCGCAATTTACCGCGTTTGGTGTAAAAGCTCTGTTAGTACCACGGGTCCTAACGCGTCTCTGCTGGAAAGTCTTTATAATATTCATGTATCTTTCTTTTTACACTTAAAATGAATAAAAAACTGCGCCTTTATAAAAACATATCATAGCCACTTCTATTCATTTATGAATTTATATATTATATTATTGTTGTCGTTATTCATTTTATTTGTTTAACAGCCACGTACCTTAATTCAATCTGTTTAGTTGTTTTTTATTTTCACTGGAGTAGCATTGCTGGACTGGGATCAGTAGAAAGTGGCTATCTCAGATTACATAGTGAAATCATCCGTCCATTAATCTGATAGGTTTAATTCCTTTCGTAAGCGAGGTCAGTGATGTATGAGTTCTAAAGGAGAATGTTTTTCTGTCTGTCCCTCTATCCCTGGAAGCCATGTTTTTTTCATCCCCGGTTTTTCAATTTCAGTGATAACAGGCTAGTATTTTTGCGATGAGTAATGTTCTGGCTTTGGTCCAGTTGATCAATACAAGCTGACATTCACAAACAATGAAAAGCACCGTGGTCATTAGAACCATATGGATTATGTCTAAAGCAGATAGACGGAGTGAGGGAAGAAAGGGGCAGATGGGAAATATTTCCATGGTGTTAACTTTGTCACCGAGGAGATGAGTGTTTGGCCTGGAAACAAAAGCTCAAGAGGCTGTGTTGTTGCTCTCCGTCTTGTTGGAGGTAAAACAAGCAAATGAAGAATGAACGGATCAGATTGTGTAATTGCTGTCAGTTTTTCAGAACACGAGCGCTCTGCATATGGTGTAACAGCCGGGGGCCGTTCATTTGCTCAAACAGCTACAGTAGGTGCATCACAGCAGAGAATATAAAGCAGAGGTCTTCCTGAGATTTAGGGCTTTTAATTGCGACGGTGTGAATACACGCCGTCACTTTAAAAGTGCTGCGCACGCACTGAGAATAAATGATGTTGCATGAGACTGGCATTATGTGATTTATAAGAAACATCAATGTCGTTTACAACCGTTCTATATTTTTATTTCATTTGTTTGTGCTGGAAGAAAATGTACGGAGCTGTTATATTCGCATGAGACCTTTTTTTTGTGAATGGAAATAAAAGTAAAAGATCAGTAAAACAGAGGACATTAGAAGATGAACATTACTGATATTGGCACTTCATTTCCTGTCAACACGTTGACTGATGTAATCGCCATGACAACCTCTCTTTACATCCATCACTGGATTTTATTTTTCTAGGTATCGTGCTGAAACATCCATGTATCCCCATGTAAAGTCATTGACTGACTGGACAGCAAGCTAGTTGCCTTTGGTTCCAGAAACAACCCTTATTAGCTTCAGTCACTGAAATGAGCTGAAACAATCACATGTGTTAGAGAGACAGAATAGAAAGAGAGAGAGAGAGAGAGATGTTGACGGCAAAGTCTCATTGTTCTGCGCGTCTCTATTGCCCTTCATAAATAAAACACATCCTTTGCATTGAAAATTTCTAATGAGGACTGCTGTGTTCCCTGCCATGTCAGATAGTAGATTTTAGCTCCGCCTGTCCACCGACAGATCATGAATAATTGATCATTATGATAATTAATTCGTATGGAGGTCACTTGGGAGGCTGAGCCGTCTGTGGCAGACAGTGATGTTTGGCTGAATATAAATGTAGGTTGGTTTGCCTTTAGACAGTATGTAGTCAGATATAGGTAAATCCATGGGTGTCAGAAGCACAAAAGATGTGGGTGGGTCCTCCCCAGAAATAGTTTTTGTGTGTATATACGATGCCACTTTACCAGCAGCTTCAGTGGTGTAGAGAGAGAGATGCGGGACATGTAGGTTTGACGCTATCGACGCAAGTTCACTTTTAGTTTAATTTATTAGGCATTTCTCAAAAGGAATGGATTTCACTGACTGCGCTCTGAATTAGAGACATTTTTTTATTTTTACATATAATGTATAATTTTACTGTTTTTTACAGATTCTATCCTTGTATTTTTTAAATACAATAACAAGGAAAAGACTGCACATTTTCAAGAAAAACATATCATTTTACGGTATTTCACTGGCGCCCCAACTGCCAGAAAATGCCTTTTTAACTGGATTTTTTAAAAGTGTACCCAAATGCAATGGTTCCGACGCCCCTGGGGAAAATCTGTATGTCTATGAACCAAAAAAAAATATCATAGAATATTAATATTTTCCAAACACGCACATTTGACTTTCAACTTACCCGTGATCAATAAGTAATATTGAAATGATAAAATAAACGTTATGTGATTCGTTTTCATAAATACATTAAACGTCGTTTCATTTTCATATTCAGCAGACACACTGTAAAAATCTATTCATATTTCATAAAACAACACCATATTTAGTTGGTGGGATTTTTTTGAGTTTAACTTACGTTTATTTTGTAGAACGGATTCAAAGATATACATCCGTCATCCGTAACTAAAACATTAATTTGCATTGAAAACGATGAGGATCTCTGCGACCCATCACAAACTAAATGGCTTAGAAATGGAGTGATAAGAGCCGTGAGGAGATGTGTGGGGAATAATATCAAAGGAATAGTTCACCCAAAAACGTCTGTCAACATTTACTAACCAAGAGGTTTGTTCCAAAACTATATACATTTATTTCTATTGTGCTGAACACAAAGAAAGATATTCGGAAGAATGTTTGTAACAGTTCTGTGGCACTATTGACTACCAATAGCAGGAAGAAAAACTATAGCAGTCAATGGTGTCCCAGGACTGACTGGTATCCCACATTCTTATTGTGTTTTACAGAACAAATAAATGTATACCGCCTTGAAACACAATCGGGGAAAGTCAATTGTTAAGTTTGGGTGAACTATCACTTTAAGAAGCTCTCATTTTCTGATGTGTGTAGCAGGACAGGTGTGGTTTACACAGTAAATGATGTGTATGTATGTGTAAGAGGTTATTATTCAAGTATTTATTTACTGACAGGCAGCCACTGCTATGAATATTTCATATTCGATGTACAGCACGATTCCATCTGATAAAACCGACTGATTAAAAAGAAAGAAAATCAATAAGACGCTGATGGGCAAGAGTGCTGGAACGATAGAGTGTTAAGCCACGGAAGACGATCTTCTCGTCTACTGCTGAGGACTATGAAATCTCATCAGACAAGCTTACATTTGTCAAGGTCAAACACACACACATACAAGCCCTTATTTTTGTCCGTCTCTCTCTTATGGTTGCTGTATTTGTTATGATATGACAGTTTTGTGTTGTCTGTTACTGGGTGATATGTCTGTGGACTCCTGTGCTATTCTTTTGTGGGACGGCAGTCTGACGGACTGTCTTCTTTTTCCCTGTGGTTGTCTTGAATTTTGTTATTGCATTTCTTTTCCTTCGGTGGTTGTTGAAATCAACAACATTCAACCTATTCTCTGTTCCCAAATCCAGTCAGCGGTCTACAAAGGCGGCCTTTTAAACCGTCATATCCATGCTTTCATTCCCAAACGGAAGGGAAATGAATGATGTTCCCTGATAAGAAATCTCATTCTGACCACATTTGGTGTACCTTTCACAGAAAAGCCAATTATAAATAGTTTTATTTTTCATTAAAAATAAAAGTTGAAGTTGCACGGCAGTTAGGATGCTGCATAAGGAACGTTAACAAGTTTTTAACACCCAGCGTGTGCTGGGATCCGTTTCTGAGATTGACACTCCAAGTCTTTTTTATGTAGTGTAGCTTGACTTGTTATTATGAGACTCACTTTAAAAAAGCTCTTCATCACTGCTAAAAACTCACCAAACTTTGCATGTGTGAAGCGTCTAATTGCATTTTTTTAATTTTGGGACTGATAGGATGGATGGTTGCCTGGCAACTAGCGGTTAAATTTGCAATATTCAAAATGTCAGCCTCGTTTGAGCTTGGAACTTAAAATTTTAAGAGAGAGTCCATCTCCTCGTGGTGAATAAATTTGCCTCAGGGGCAAATAAGTTCTGCCTTAAAATGTATTCAGCGTTTTAGATTAAACGTTTTAACATTTCCTTTGTATGCTATTTTTTGATCCAGTCATATATTTAGTTTATGATTTGTTACATGTGATTTTTAGTTACATGCGGGTTTTGTTCGTTCTTAGCCAGAAATTGTGTGTCTGTGGATTTTACTTTAACATTTTAATTGCAAAACAAAAAATCATAATAAAGTTTATGTATCACAATAGTTTTAAACCATGTCAGGTCAATCTGACTTGTTCAAAAATCTGACAGATTCTTTGCTTTTAATGTAATTTACTGCAGGAAAGACATAATGGAAACGTGACAGCAGTGCTCAGTGGCTTTTAGGGTTAACAAAATATTGATGCTCAAAGATAGCTCTATCGTGGCGCAGATTGAAATAAGTTTAAAGTATCAACTTTTAAAACTGCCAAAAATTAATAGAAACACGGGCACAGGCATTAATAAATACTTTAAAACCAATTGAGATTGTATTGCTGGTTATTTTTAGGAACATTTAATGAGAAATGAGGGAATTGGTATTGAAACTTTTTAAATGTGAACTTTTTTTCGTATTCAAAGTCAAATGGTGAGATCATTTTAAATGTGCACTTCGGTGGTCTCTCTTGAACCATCAAAGACAATAAAACCTTTGCCATCGAATATCAAGGTAAACACATTATTCTCACACGATTTATTGAATGAAATTAAGAGCCATTACGTTTTCTTTACTGTAAATATTCAGTTTCGCTCTAAAATACACGTCAGATTGTTATGCCTACTTATAATGTTATTATTTGATTCAACTTTTGCTTTCGTTAGCACACAGGTTTGGCATTAGGGAGAATAAATGATGACATAATTGTCTTTTTTCTGGGTATTCATTTATCAACCCAAAAAATGAAACGCTTCACCTTTAAATGCAACAACAGTTGTGTCACAACTCGTCCAACAGCTGTAAGTGAAGGTTTTATCTGGTCTTGTCACTCAGTGTGTGTTGTGTGGGTTGTATAAAAGCATACTGTAGAAGTGTAAACAGTCCCTCTTTATCACATGCCGGTGCAGACCTGATCTGTAAAAAATTTATAAACTGTGCATCACCTGAAAGAGATTTTTACTATGCACACTCTTGTGTGTTTTATCGTCAGAGCAAAGCACTGTAACAATGTATGTCAGAGCAGTTCAGAGATGAATGTACTCTTCATTACCAGAAAGACCCCAAAATTACAAGAGCGCTACACAGAGAGAAGAGACGTCGTGAAGATTGGAGGTAGAACGATCTCTCTTGAATGCACCAATCCCCCTCACAAAGAACTTTCAGGAAGATCCAACACGCTGAGAAACCTTTGCATTTTTTGCAAGTACGATCCGGCAAATTAGAAACGATGCCTTGAATAGAATTCGAAAAGATTGCTTCACCATGCCAGCAGACACACCTGCAAGGTCTTCTTTTCTTAATCTTCTGTATTTAAAGTCGAGTACAAAGAACGAAGTGTCAGCATCTTGACATCCGTCTTCACCAACCCTGCGCGTAACACACGGAAGAGAGCAGAGGAGCTTTTCTTGCTCCGTGGAGTGTGCACGCGTGTATGATCCAGATAAGTTCGTCTAAGTGGTGTAATTTAACCATCTGGTTGGCAACAATTGAGAAGGATCTTTTTGTCAGTGTAATTCTAGTTCTTTTTAGTTCTTTTCTTGTTGACTAGAGAATCTTTGCCTCGTTCCAGTCACGTTTAAACTGTGGTACAGGCTGATTGGTGTCGATTCAATTAAAGTGTGTGTTTCCCATTACACCGTATGGTGGTCTGTGTGTGTGTACGTTCTGTCTAGTAGAGCTTTTTTAAGTCATTTGAAGATTGGTTTGTAAATCAATGGGTTAAAAGACTATACAATGGAAATAATAACAACAAATAGCCATTTTCACACTTAAGGTCTTTCCTGGAATATTTCCAGTGAATTACTGTAGATCAAAATACACAACCTCGAAAACACAAGTGTATAGGATATAACATTACCAGTCATTTTCAATAGTACAGTTTGAAGTCATCGAATGTCGTTGGGTCTAAATAAGCAACTTCATGCATGTAATCATTTGCATCAATAAAAAAACAGCCGCATGACCGGTATCTTGGCACTGATGTGTGAATGGTATTTTACGGCTACCGTAATTCACACCGACCCAACAAATGCCCACAGACACAAACAAACATCACCAAGCTCATTCATTCTTAATTTGAGTGTTGCTATTTGTTGGATCAGTGATAATTTGCTCTAACTGGTAGAAAGGTGAAGCGCCATTGCTCCAGATGTGGCGTGACGCCGAAACCCCTTTATCAAATAAGATCCACTGTCACTTGTCGCATTTCGCCGTCGCGTCTGGTAAGGCCACTTTTTACTGTGTGAAAGTGTTTTTTTTAGAAAAACAGCAATTTGAGAAAATACAAGCCTTTCGCAGAGACTCCACCTCTAGATCCATCAAACATACTTGCGTTGTAGCAACATTGATGCCATTTTTCCTTCCATTCTGTTGTTATTTTGAATGCACATATCCAGAAAATAAATATGGAAAATCAACTTCTCAATAGATAATAATAAGTATCTTTCTATAATATTTAAGTCTGAAATGTTCGTATTTTGCGCTTGTTTGTACAGTGTCTCTGAATTGTCCAAACACCTCTCAAAATGCTTGCTACGGATGCGAAAAAACGCAGAGAATCGAACCCAGTGTGAATTTTTTATGACGGACGAAAAGATCGGAGGAAATGTGTGTAAATGTGATTGACACAACGTGAGGTCGTATTTATTTTTGAATGTGCGGAAATTTCAGACGCAAATCTTGGACTCAATGTGCAATGGCCTTTAGAGTTAAAGATGATAATCAACACCAACCAGTGTAAACTTTAAAGAGTAGCAAGCCAATACTGCATGAGACTGTACAATTCAACTATATTGCGTCACAGTCATAAACCTTTGACATATTAAATTGTATCGTACACAAACTTTGAATAAAGTGGCAGTGATGCATGCCTTCATATATAGAGTGTTCCAAATATATCAATTGTAAGAAACAGTTATGCTCTGCATCCTTCAGAGCACTCACTTCAAGTGTTCTCCACTTCAGACTGAGAAGGGTGCAGTGATTCTCAACTTTAAATCAAATTCAAAAACAGGCTGCTGGAAGAGCTGGGATCAAACTTGCTTGGTTTTACGAGGTTAAAGCGAGAAATGATGTTTGTTCCAGTTTGATGAATAGTCAGGTACAATGTGATTGGTGGAATTTCCATGAACAGGCTCCTCCCTCTGTTGTGAACTCCAGTAAGGACAAATTTAAGGTTCTGTTTCCAAATGAAGTTCAACCTCTGTCCTGTTTTAATCTGCAAAAGAACATCTGTCCGTGCCGTATGCTTTCATTTTCTCTCTTCCTCACTCTCAATATATCTCATTACAGTGCTAACTGTCAGTATTAATAGTTGTTCTCACAGGAAGATGTCAGGACTATTAAAACTCAGCAAGGGAGTGAAAGTCGTGGCGTGAGAGCAAAAGAGGGAAAAGGGGAGAGATGGATTACCACATGTGGTGTTAAAAGAGCGCCACGAGGAGAGGGTTTTGTGATTGGGCATCAGTGGCAGTCCAGGTTCGGTACCCTGGTGGTAAAAAAATTACTTATTAGTTCTTTATAACCAACTGTCTCACAAAATAAAATAATTATTCTGTGTAATTTTTTAGAGGCTCTTTTGACAGAAAAGCAATATTATATACACAGCCATGTCTTCAGAGGTGTATGAAGACCTTAGACAAAGACAAATTGTTATGTTTTTATTATCTTAGAATGAGCTATTTCTATCTACATACACCGCGGGTCCCCTTACATGGAATTCACCATGTTGTTTCTACAGTAGCCCTAAATGGACAAACTGCTCTATAAAGCATTTCGTAAATACGTTATCTCCTCCAGCCAAGAAGAGAAAAGGTGATGACATCTTAGTCCTGCGTCATCCCAGTGCTTCAAAAGGGAGGGGGGGTGGAGTGAGCCGCTGTTTGCAATTCGCAACCTCACTGCTAGATGCCGCTAAATTTCATACACTGGACCCCTAAAGTAGTTATGACATCACTCAAATAAACAGATTGCAATTCCGTTTGGCCACTAGTGATGTAGAAATAAATCGTTTTAAAAATATAATAAATAAAAAAAATACACAAATAATAATATAGACCGTTTCATCGGAGGTACACGCACCTGATCCCGAGTTAACTTCCGATTCGTGTTTGGCTAGTGTGTAATTATATAACTCAATTGATGTCAATATTGATTTGTATTATAATTTTACTGTATAATAATTGTATTAAATAAACGATTTGTCGAGTTTTGTTGTATGTTTATTATATTAGATTACTGTATTTCAGGGTTCCTCAATTAGTTTTCACCAAGGGCCAAATTCTACTAACAATAGCAAGTCAAGGGCCACCGACTATAATTGGATAACTACAATGTTTGTTCTGCTATTATTATTATTATTGTCATTATTATTATTATTTTTTTTTTACAGTTGTTTATTTGTTTTAAAAAAAAATCACAATATAAATA
The DNA here is from genome assembly GCF_947034865.1 of Barbatula barbatula. Taxonomy (NCBI): domain Eukaryota; kingdom Metazoa; phylum Chordata; class Actinopteri; order Cypriniformes; family Nemacheilidae; genus Barbatula; species Barbatula barbatula. The sequence continues at coordinate 21,400,988 of NC_136778.1, read as the reverse complement.
TGTTTTTTATTAGTTCTATTTCCTCAGTTTTGATAAAACAGTAACATTATATTCACAAACTCTCTTCAGCACACGACGAGCTCGGAAACGACGATGTGGCAGACTCGAGCTCTCGCGAATAAAGTTTACCAGCCTCGTGACTGCATCCATCGTCTCTTTCATTTTTCAACACCGATTTATGAAGCTAGTGCTTATCAGGCCTTTTTGATGTCCAACCATTGAGGGAGCCCCGTCAGTAACGACAGAAACAACTCTGCTCAAATCTAATTCATTATTTTTAAAGAACTCCGTTAGTTCATTAAAAAGTATTTCACCGGTTGTGCGGCCATGCATCGGCAGCAAACAAAGCAGCTCTTCGCGGAAATCCTTCCCATAAAAAAAATCGGACAAACACCGCTGTGCAATGTCGGTTAGTTCGCGAGACGAGTCTATTGCGAGTGATATGGCTTCTGCTTTCTTTATGTCTTATAACAGATTAGACAGGCACTCACCCGCCAATGGCTCCACTCTTCTTGTTGCTGTGCAATCAGATTATGGAACCTGCTCCGTTACCATTTTCTTTATTTTCGCGTCGTGATTTAGAAGTTTATCCACCATGTCAGTTGCACAGGTTTTAATTAATTCGGCCTCATTGAACGGTTTTTTGGCCTTTGCCAGGTTCCAAGCCACACGTAAGAATGCTGCGGTTACAGGCTTTCAGAATGTTCCGGATAACTGCATTTGAAATTTCTGCGCAATGCCCCGAAATGCCGTTTCAAGTTATCATTCTTGCAGACCGCCACGGTCTTGTGCATAATAAACACGTTGGCTTTGCATTGTGGTGGTCAGGCAAAATAAAACAAAACTGTTAAGTCCATTCGCTTTTAAATATTCTGTGTCTACCTTTCTCTTTTTTACAATCGCCATGATTTCGCTGTCAACCCTTGTCACTAGCTGTCAATGAACCTGCGCCGTTTGCATTTTCGCGCCAGCATTGTGATTGGCTGATGGAGTACCGCGAGAGCTATGTGAGATCAGAGTGCTTCGTGTGTTTTTCGTGCGGTGATGTCATGCCAACCCAAATGAAACTGAATACACTTTTAGTGCATCAAGCGGGCCAAAAAAAATCATTTGCGGGCCGGATGTGGCCCGCGGGCCGCCTATTTAAGATCCCTGCTGTATTTGGTCGCGAATTTCAGAGTCTAAATTCTAAATATTGGAGAGAAAATTGTTGTTGCGATGAAACCGTCTATATTTTTTATTATGAACATGGCAATAGTTCACAGTTCAATAAAAGACAATTGATTCACGTCTAATAAATAATTATATTTAATAATAATGACAATAATAATAATAATTAATTTATATAACTTGTACATGGAAAACAGTTCAGTTGATGTACAGCTACAGATGTGCGATTAACTGCTTTTTAACCCTAGCTGGCCTTCTGATCCCCTCTCTAAAAGTGTGATACAAACTCTGTTTCACAGAGAGTAATTCATAAAAATCTATGAAAGTGAATGTGTTTTGAGATTTATTGTAAGGGCACGGCCTGCAGGTGCGGGTGGCAGTGGTGTTATTGTTATGGGCTATCTCTGTCTGCATTGGGATTTAAGGCATATCTAGACATATTGATCCATAAAGCGCTCGCACACAAGGCTCTTCTGCGTCCTCAATCGCTCTCTTTCTCTCTCTTTAAAATGTCAATTCTGTCACCGTTTACTCACCACCCCGCTTCTCGTGTGCTGTTAATAATTTTTCGTGAAGCACAAAAGCGTCTTTATGCAGCTTTTCCAATGGCTATCTGTGTGCGAGGAGCAGACGTTATTTATTGATCATCTTTCTCTAAGTGGCAATCGTGTTGGGATTTTAAAAAGCGTCAAAAGCGATTGATTCAATGTGTGTTGTAACCAAGTCTGAGGATCAAATTTAAGCGCAACAACGTGAAAGATTACTTCAGTTTTCATCCACCCAATACAATTTCACGGCAAAAACGTAACTATTTACAAGATGGCAAAATTTTGCTGACAATTTGCTTTCATGCCAGTGTTAGGGGCGGGGCTAGGGGCGGGGCTTCAGCATTGCTTTTTTTGTAATCACACGCTTGTGTAAGATTCACAATGTACGGGTTCATACATTGTATAATGCATGAATACTTTCAAGTTTCAACGAATCAAAGACTCTCAAAATTTATTTTGGTAAATTGCAAAGTTAAACATGATCAATTATTGTGCAATGTGTTCTTGTTTACACAGAATTTGTATTTTGAGGTGAATATCCCTTTAAATCTCACGAGCCATGAGAGCATCTGCTTGGCACTAATGTGGCACGCCGGTCCTCTCACATTGACCCCTGGCCTGTATCAATAACATGGTGATGTTTGAATCGAGTCTCCCATTTCATTTTCCTTCCCTGTTTAACCTTGACAGGTCTGGATCACAAGACGAGAGGCTGGGCGAGCGAGAGACCGATGGAAAGATAGAGCCCCGCGTGGCTGTTTGATCCAGTGTTGTTCTTCCATTATTTAACACACATCTCCAGGGGGGGATTTCAGACAGGGCATTGATAGCCCAGCGGTAAACAAACGCTAGAAATGACACGAGCGACCCGCCGCGACCTTCGCTCGTTCATGCATTCCTCCTGCTTGTCGATTACTAGCAGCAAAACGCTTAAGAGAAGCGCCCGCCGTCCTGGCACGGCTGTTTGTTTTTGTGATGAGGATAGGAGAAATGCACAGCCGGTCATGTTTGTGAAGCCTTAACTGTCATTGGCAGTTTGTTGTTTTAATTGAGTTCACGTCAGCTGGGTCTGTGACTTTATGGGAAAGCTGTGGCCGATATGCTCAGGGCCATGAACTGTAAATAACATCTGCAGCGTTTCTACATACTCTCAATGAAAAGTTTAGGATTCACTTTGAGGTTAAACAGTTCCACGTGTCTTCGTTATATTTAATGTTTCGAATATGGGTGGATGTTTAGTCATTTTTAGACATACTCACCGTAGGCCGTACTTTTAATATTAATGCATTATATCATAGGGCAATATTATTTATTAATGCATTGAAATTTTCCACAGGTTTGTATAACATTATACAGTGATCCAGTGGGAAACTTAAACTTATTACATTTTGAATTATAGCTAAAGGGCTTATATTTGTGTTTATTTTTACTGTGAGCCCTATTGCTGCTAAAATAAGTGGCACCCGCAGTACCATCAGTGCTTCTTATTATATATTTATAATTGATATATATATATATATATATATATATTATTTGTTTTCAGTAGATCTGCACTTCACTGTCACGGTTTTGAGGGTTTTTCAGGCCAAAATGTTCCATAGTAAAAGTACAAATATGGTCTCTTCATTGACCCTGATTCTCAACATACATTATTTTCGTTTAAGCCACAAAAGTCTTGTAATAACCTCCAATAACACTCCAGGGTGGAAATCTTTTGTTTACAAGTATTTCAACGAGGGCCCTTTAAAGGGTTAAAAACATAAAATGCTCAAATAATGTAGGCATTTTCAAATCAGATTGTACTATATAAAACAAACTAAACAATATATAAACACTGCAAAATGTTTTTTCACAAACTTAACTGACAGGCAAGTAATTGCACAAAAAATATGCTTTCTGTTTTCTCAACAGGTGCAGCTTTATTAAAGAGCTGTTGTTGTTTTCTCTAAATGGTAAAATCACATTTTTAAACATAAAACCACAAACACCCCGCATGTAATGCGCTTAAATTGGGTCTGTGAGGCAAAAGCAATCATATCAAACTGTCAATCCTCCTTCCTCCACTGACTGAATTTTCATTAGATAGCCACTGACTTTTCACAATAGCCTTCAGAGAAACAGTTAAAACTACCCAAACACGTTGTTATACCCTTACATTGCACCTATGTAAGATGAAGACGGTCGTTTTTTGAAGAGGTTTGCTTGTAAATGTTTTTAAAATAACACAATGTGAACTTGGAAGTCTAATACTTGTGGTACAGTCAGCTACTGTTCAGCCACGCAAAGGCACGTTGTCTATGAATGGCTGGGCTGGTCACGGTAGCTCAAAGCTTGCACCTACTTTGGGCAGGTATTAGCGTGTTCAGCACTGTAATGAAAACAGGTCGCGCCACTAAATACATGCACTCGCACAAATGTTTCCCAAATATATTTTCGCATAAGTTAAATTTAGGGAGCGTGTGCAAATAAAGTAGTGGCAATTTTGAGCCCTGCACTTCATCATGCCAATAGCGTGAGGATGTCGCGTTCTCATGCCACATCTCGTCACACCCCTAGTAATAAGTGAATACTCTGAGAATTTATATTTAAAGTTTTGGCTGAAAATGTCGCATCCTCAACATTGGAATTGGCCATTTACAGTAAAGGGATAGTTTAGCCAAAAATAAAACTTCTGCCATTTTCTAGCACCCATTTGTTCCGAACTCATGACATTTTAAAGAATGTTGACGTGATATCTTCTTACAGTATCTTCTCAGAACCATATTTGAAAATATGCTCAAAACTGTGCTCAAAACTAACAACACATAGTAACCCGGAAGCTACGAGTCCTTTTGACAGGTACAGTTAATACTACACAAAACGTGAATATAAATATGTCTTTTAAAAACATATATGACATTATACTTACAAATCATTGAACCAAATATATGAGGGCTTATTTTAAAGTGAACTACTCCTTTAAGGATGTTTGCCATATAGAAATGTATTTTTTTTATTTAAATAATTTGCATACTCTTTTTATAATACTACATTATTCAAATTGTACACCTCACCCCCCAGAACTTGCTTAACACAGCAAGCATAGTTCCAACAAAGCTGCAATTTTTCTAAATTATATTACAATGTAAAATGTATTTAATTTCCTTTAGGATGCATTTTACTGCTGTCCTTTTGAAACCTTGCATTTTCACGTTTCATGATTAAAATGGTTTTACTTGCCATAAATCATTATCACAATATTATTAATCACCCTTTATGTTGGTCACTAGGTTTTGGAATCTAACCTATGAAAAGTGAATTTATAAAGTGCAGTGTTTTTTACATTTCACGAGAAACAGCGAATTTAGACACCTAAGGTTTTGGACAACAAAGGTATACAGTATAGATAGATCAACAAAACAAACTAACAAAGCAATAAATAAAGTGGATGAAAATATAATAATTGCAATCAAGTTTGCAAAAGAATATTTGAAAGTATATCCACTATTGAACACATTCATAAACAAGACAAATATAAAACATTACCAGACCTAAGAGATTCACTTTGTTGTGTCTTGAGAACTTTAAGCAGTCAAAGCATGTGGAGAAACGTACCAAACGATTTCATTCACAACTCTATTCGATTGCTGGTTTGTGGACACTCCTTCCGTCCGTCCGTCCGTCTTGTTTTGTTTTATTAGATTGCTGAGAGTGTCAGGTAATTGAGTTTCATTCACTAATAAGATAATGATCAGGTTTCCTCAATCTCAGTGACTCGATGCAGGGAAACATATGCCAGATCCCGAGCCAGAGAGCGGGTAGGCTTTCATTAACGGCAAACACACCTAATGTTCGGCTGATAAGAAACCCCACGGGATGTACAAATATCCACAAGCATGCTTGCTGAATTATTCACATAGAGGGAATAAATAACAGAGAGGAAAAGGGAGATCGACAGAGAGAGATGTATTTTTGTAGTCAACCATTAGGAAGAGACAACGCGTCACATGATCATAACCACGGCGTCTCAGTCGCTTCGCTGCAGATGTCAACAAATTGTTATAATAGCCGTCCCTTCGAAATCGTCTGGGCTGAAAACCATCTCGCCGCTGCTAGTCCTATTTTTTATGGATGAGCCCCAAGCACCAGACGTCCGGAGGCTCCCTTTTGTCAAAGTTGAAAGATATAATATTGAAACAGAGAAATTACACACGTATTGAAAAATGTACAGTCACAATAATGAACACCATACGCATAATAAAATTCCCATGTCTTTGTTTGTTTATCAATACTACACATACACGTTTGGAACTGTAGAACTTAGACGGCTTCCATCATCACAGGCCTCTGGAGAACATATTCTGGTGCCCGCCTCAACAATCTCTGCCCACATCAGCATAGAGATACAAAGAATCGACACTGGTCACCAGTTTTTAATTTCCTGTGTGTGAAGCTGGCAGGCAGAAAGAAAACTAAATCTGAAAAACTACATGATGCAAGTCATATCTTTACAGCAGAAGAACCCTGTTGGGGCGGTGTTACATTTTCTTCAACACTTCAGACTCTCAGCACTTGGTTCAGCTTATTGTTGACTTCCTCACAGACATACAACAGAGCCACTGGCAAATTCTTCAAAATCCCCCGGGCACTAAAACAGCATAACAGCCCAATAGGAAAAACTACTGTGATGTCATAAAACAATCAACTTTAATAACTGACTGACATTGGATTGGTGCTGCGACTCTCATGGTCCGTTTTATGATATATCATTCTTTTGACGATTCTCGAATCATTTACCGCTGGAATGACGTTGTGGAGAGTAGACGAACCCGAAAGCCTTTAACAAACTTGAGTGGGTAATTCTACTAGAGCAGCCAGCAGCGAGTGAAGTTTGTTGGCATGCTTCTAGCTTTTTTTGTCAGCAATTTTGCTGCATCCACTCACAAAAATAATGTCTTTCAAAATTTACAGTAGGAAATTTGCTAAATATCTTCATGGAACATGATCTTTACTTAATATCCTAATGATTTTTGGCATGAAATAAAAATCTGTAATTTTGACCCATACAATGTTTTGTTGGCTTTTGCCACAACTATTCCTGTGTTATTAAGACTGGTTTTGTGGTTCAGGTTCACAAAGAGAACATTTAGAAAAACTGAATAATTTTGTAAATTTTAATTGTGGCTGTATGCGAACGTGCAAACGAAAAAGCACAATGCTCACATCATAAGAGTACGTCCAGGCGTGACCCCCAATGGGCTAATAAATGCCTCCAGAAGTAAAAATCAAGGAGAAAAAACATTAATATTAAAAAGGGTGGCATGGCATTGACAACTTTTTTATTACTAGTGTGATGTTTGTGTTCTGTCTCACTCTTGGTTTCTTTTTTACTTTTGTTTCTTGCCGAATAAGTTCATGATAAGTTTAAAGACGTCCTCTTTTGTTTCCTTGGTTACAGATGAAGTTCATCTTTATTGCTTTAGTTACTGATTAGTCTTCTCCTATATTTATACACCTCTTTTAGTTCAGTTGCTTCTTTGTCTCTGAATTGACCCTGTTCTCTCCTGAGTACCGTTTTAAAGTTAAAAGATTAGTTGATTTCCTTCATTTTAAAGGTCCAGTGTGTATTTGTTTGGAGTATCTATTGACAGAAATGCAAAATAATATTCATAACTATGTCTTCAGAAGTGTTTAAAGACTTTACATAATGAAGCATGTAAATGTTTTTATAACCGTAGAATGAGCTATTTCTATTCACATAAACCGCGGGTTCCCTTACATGGAATTCGCCATGATGTTTCGACAGTAGCCCTTAATGGACAAACGGCTTTACAGAACGCATTTCGTAATTACGTTACGTCCTTCGACAAAGACGCCAAAAAGCGACGACATCCGTAGTTCTTTGAAAGGGAGGGGTGGAGTTCGACCAAGACCGACGCCCCGAAATGCAATCGTCCACAGGGGCCGTTCGTGGCGGAGTCAACCGCAGAGGTATTCGCGTAATGTGCTCATCTCTCTAATGTCTGCTCTATTCGCTCTGTCGTATCCGTATACGCTGTCATATCCCTCAAGGCTTGTGAAATGTGTTTCTGGATGATCAGCCTGATCATCGAATCGAGCTCTGAACTCAGTTTAATTTAATCCTTGTAGGTGCAACCCACCCTTAGTTTACTGTCATTTGAATCTTTGTAGGCTCTTTTAGCTAAAAGCTAAATATATCACGCTGCTGTGCCAACAAAGTGGATAGGACGTCCATCTGTGCAATACTCAGAGCGGCGACCAACACCCCAAGTGTCCTAAAGCAGAGCAGGTCAAACTCAACCTTTTTCTTACTTTGATGGCCTCCAAATGCCCTGAATCTCTTCAGGAAATCCTCCAATTCCAACACAATTTCTAAAGCTTTCACAGTATCTCTCGTAACATTGAGCATACACCGAGACCGCTGAAAAAAAGCACGCACCTTACACACCAAAGGAAACTTCACATTGAGTTGGCTTATTTGGGGAGGTGTAAAATTGCAATCAAATTTCAGACACCAAAACCGTATAAACATACTTGACAAGCTCTTTCTGATTTCTAATAAATGTCTGTGAATTGAACAAAAAGTCATATTGAGATTAGATGTGTCACATATCACAGAATATTAGAATATGACCTCTAGCAATAAATTAATCCTTCGGTCTTGAGTAACATTCTTTAAAAAATAATAGCAATATAGTAAAACACACCAAAAGCAGTTTTAATTGCTTAATAACAAAATGAATAAATTACTTCACTTTTCTAACTATAGGCAGTTTGGGCAAGTCTATTCAACTTTCATGTGTTGGATTTATGTTGTTTTGGAATTAGTTAACTTTGCTGCATTGCATTTGGATATTCAACTTGATAGGATTATTATATTATTGTTTTATTTATTGTTTACTTATTGAGAATTGCGCACTTAAAAATAAAAATAAATCAATGTCATTGTCCACTAGTTTATAAAAAAACTGACATTTTCTAGCAGCAAATAACGTAATAAAACTGTTAAAATACATGGTTTCTTGTACAATTGCAGTTTTTTCTGTAATTACATTTTGAGTTTTCCGTATTCAAAAAACCCCAGAAAAACAGATTTATGCAGTGCTGATTATTTGGCCGCTGCATATAAAACCATGCTGAGATTTGAAGATAATAATAGTTGTATTTTATTACTGCTTCAGTAAATCATATCATTCCTCCGCTGTTGTCCCAAAGTGTGATGCAAACCATATCGACTCTCCCCCCAACATCAACTTCCTCTCATTACATACTGTACCTTTAACTCACTTAAGAATACCAGATAAACGGCAACATTAAGTATTCACATGTCGCTTCTTTCTCATGCTTCACTGATTTTATCATCCTTCCGCCTCCACAACACACATCAAGCAGTGTTGCTTGTCCAGATATGAAACTGACATACCGCTGGAACAGCTGATTCACTTTGACTCCGTATTCCTGCCAGTCAGCCTTATAATCTCCAAAAATGAATTAAATATGCCATGTAGTTCATGTCTGAGACGCTACTTGAATCCCAAATGCTCACGTGAAGTTTACCTTCGCTCTGGAATAAAGTTTTGACCCTCGCTATCATCACGAAGATATGCTGGCTCCGCCGAAACATACAAACGTGCAACAGACAGACATTACGAGGAGGAGATTTCTTTATCATAGAGAATTCTCTTGCAAGTGTGCATTTCACAAGACTGAAGAATCGCTTATGAGACATCTTCGATATTATTTTTCTCCATTGAGAGCAACAAAGCAAAATGAGGTTTCTCCTGCTTCAAGTTATCATACCATAATGCCGTTTCTTCCGTTACTCTTTATTTTGTATATTTGTATATTCAGTGTTGCACAGACATTGTACTTAAATTAAAATGGACTGAGACTTAACGCCAGTCGTAATGCATTGCCTAGCGCCTAGTAGCTCTCTTTGTGACCCCATTCGTTTCTTTTTGATGACATCACAACTCGCCTAATCCCATTTCAACACCACTACTGTAGCACTCATAAACTTGGCAGGAGAAAAGAGGAGGCTTATCTACCCGTCACAAGAGGAAACTAACGGCGTTTATGTGCTTCCAAACTAATTATACTGGAGTAGAGCAATGACAAGCAAAAGAGAAATTAAATTACCACTCCAGCATTTATCAGTATGTTAAACAGTTTTCTAATCCTCAAAGAGCATGTGTGAGTGCTATTACTCGACTTTAATGAGGGCCGGGCCGTGGGTGTGCAGCGCGCCGTGAGGACTTTATCACTCGCGATCTGAAGATCTGACTGTCATGCTGGAACCAAGCCAAGACAATCGCTCCATCTGGACGCTTACGCATCTGGTGTCATCGCTCTCTCTCCGTTCAGCCCGCTCCGTTGTCTGTAGGACTGAAGGACAAGCAGGAAGGAATGTTGAGAGGAGAGGCAGATGTTGTTCATTTCACATGAACTTATAATATAACTTGGATCATCGTGTTTTATGTGGCTGTGGTCTATCAGAGTGCACTGAATCGTAATCCTCCCCAAGGGTTTCCAAGCCAATGCAAAAGTGATCATGACACAGTGGAATGTTTTCTAATTGTTTTGCAGTTTGTTTGTTATGAAACATTCGGGATATTTGATTTGATTATTTTCCTTTACTGGCAATAATAAAAAAAATAATTACAAATTAAATGAAATATTATTTAAATACAGGTGCATCTCACTTAATTTGAATATCGTGGAAAAGGTCAATGTTTTTTGTCACTCACTTCAGAAAGAAAAACCAATTTATTATATAGATTCATTACACATAGAGTGAAATATTTCAAGACTTTATTTCTTAATGTTGATGTTGATGATTGTGGCTTACAGATAGTGAAAACCCAAAATTGAGTGTCTCAGATAAGAACATTACATAAGGACACTTTAAACAGAAATGTCAGGCTTCTGAAAAGTGTGTTCATTTCCATGCACTCAGTACTCGGTTGGGTCTCCTTTTGCATGAATTACTGCGGCATGGAGGCAATCGGCCTGTGGCACTGCTCAATGTAATGGAAGCCCAGGTACCTTTGATAGCGGCCTTCAGGTCATCTGCATTGTTGGGCCTGGTGTCTCTCATCTTCCTCTTGACAATACCGCATACATTCAATGTGGGGTTCAGGTCAGGCGGGTAACAGCCGTGGTCATTGAACCAGCTTTTGGTACCTCTGGCACTGTGGGCAGGTGCCAAGTTCTGCTGGAAAATGAAATCAGCATCTCCATAAAGCTTGTCAGCAGAAAGAAGCATGAAGTGCTCTAAAGTAGAGGGCTGCGTTGACTGTGGACCTCAGAAAACACTGTGGACAAACACCGGCAGACGACATGGCAGCCCAAACCATCACTGACTGTGAAGACTTCACGCTGAACTTCAAGCAACATGGATTCTGTGCCTCTCCACTCTTCCTCCAGACTCTGGGACCTTGATTTCCAAATGAAATGCTGAATTGACTTTCATCTGAAAAGAGGACTTTGGTCCACTGTGTTTTTCCACAGTCAATGCAGCCAGCCATCTACCAGGACATTTTAGAGCTCTTCATGCTTCCTTCTGCTGACAAGCTTTATGGAGATGCTGATTTCATTTTTCAGCAGGACATGGCACCTGCCCAAACTGATTTTTCTCATTTTTTTTAAGACACTGATGGGTTTTTATTTTCTGTAAGCCACAATCATCAACATTCAGGAGATTAAGACTTGAAATATTTCACTCTATGTGTAATGAATCTATATAATATATTGGTTTTACTGTCTGAAATTAGTGACCTTTTTATATTCTAATTAATTGAGATGCACTGTATTATTTATATAAATATATTAATAAATAATTATAATTAAAGGTGCAATCTGTAGCTTTAAGTAGAGCTTGTACACAAAAATTCATGGTTAAAACTGTTTCCCCAAACTACAATGATTCATAACTTCATCAAATCTAAAAATAAGTAAAGGAACGAGCAGTTTTATGTTTCCGATAGAGGGGCAGGCATTATGGACAGCAGCTTTAAATAAAAAATTGAATCGTAAGTAAAAGTTTAAAAAGAACAAGAAGCATGTGTTTTCCGCAGCATTTAAAGAGAGTAACTAACCCATCATTTAGTTTTCTTTCAGGCCCAAAACCAACTACAGTGTTCATGTGAGTGTCACCTCTGCAGTATAAGGAATCTTCAAATTCTGCTCATTTCAAAAATGTTTTTCATTGGCATTTACAGCTAATGTTTTGCGTGCCTCGTCCTTCAAGCTAGAATGCTCTGGCGATCGTCACGCTGGAAAAGTGCTTCATTATGTAATTAGCATGAGATTGGGTAGGCAAAGGAAAATGCACTTTGATTCCACGCCTTAATCATTTAGTCACAGCGCTGTGCCGCTTGTGATGGGCTCGAAAGGGAAACAGAGGCATTCGGTGTGAGGTTTCTAATGCGTTTGAAGCAAGAGCTGGAGAAACTCGATGACTGCTGCACTGATTTAACAGCATGTGTCCCATCCATGTTGATTTAAAGAGTCTGTGCCGAACCGCCGGCGTGTACAGTGGGTCGATTTTGATTATATTACATTTATGATATTGGATGATAAAATGGTGCAGAGACTTGATATTGATGAGGTTATATTGGATCATATTTGTGGGTCAGTGGTGCAGAGATTTAATATTGACGTTGTTAAATCTCATCGCATTATGGTTGAGCAGTGCTGAGACGTTGGTGGTTGAGATGCTTTTGATGTTAGCGTGTGGTTGGGCGGTGCTTATAATGAGTAGTTGGTCACGGCAGTATTTGTTGCAAAAGAGATTAGGGTTTAGATCAGAATACAGTATATGCAGTCTTATATTTCGTATTTGTTTTTTGATGCTCAATTAGTAAGATGAACCAATGTTCGTAATTGATTAATCGGTTTTGCAGCACTACTAAAATAATTAAAATTGCTTAAAAACGTTTACACTTTTTTATAGTTCAGATTTACCGTCCTACTACATGGATATACGGCTAGATTAAAGGTTTTAAACTTTCCTGGGATATTTAAAATTTGATTTCATTAATTTAAACTGCGTCCCCTCAGTTTGACAGCACTTTGACATGTTCTTTACAATCTGTCCGGTTTTCATGCCTCGATTACATGTATTGATCATATGTATACTATCATGCAATGTAAGTTGCTTTGGATAAAACCTTCTGCCAAATGCATCAATGTAAATGGTCATGAGAACGCCTCTGTAATATTATTCTTTTGACTGTTTAATATATATTTGATGGCAGGTTTTTGTCAGCCGTGATTAAGTAAATTGCTGTTTGCTAATGTGTACGGTGCTAATACAGAAGCTAAGCGAGTGACTGTGCCTGCCTTTTCTTCAGTCATTTCTCTTACCTTTCAAAGAGCTTTTTAGCTTTCTAAAGCACAGTTTCCATGCATTGTTTCAGTAATGGCAGCGAGTGCTGTCAGGTAGGACCAGTGGCGTATTTGTCAGGGTCTGACAGACAGACCAGTTTGCATGCCTCCATCTGAGAGAACAATCACCTACAAGACAAGGCCTCTTTAAGAAATTTAAATGGCCACCTTTCTGCTAAAGTGTCTGTTGCTTTTACTGTTGTGGTTTTCATGAGTATTGATTCCTGAAATTTGGAGGATTGAATGAATGTGACCTCTGATAGCATTGTTTCTTTGAAAATACCATCTTCATTGTTTTTGGGTAAGATGCGTGGAATTACACGTTTCCGAGTGATTTCACCATAATTTGCACTGTGCAATTCCAACTGAGATGGTGATATGATCAATGATAAGGTTTCGGATTGAAGCTTGAATTGCATCACCCTTGTTGTCATCCAAGATGTTTATGTATTTCTTCCTTTATTCGAAAAGAAATTAAGGTTTTTGATGAAAAAAATATTTTTACTCTCCATATAGTGGACTTCAATGGACTCCAAACGGTTGAAGATCAAAATTACAGTTTCAGGGCAGCTTAAAATGGCTTTAAACGATACCAGACGATAAATAAGGGTCTTATCTAGCGGTCATTTGCGTGTGCACCGTAACATAAATAACCCAACAACTTCTTCAGTAGACTTTCAATGTGCGATCCTGGACGCAACGTCTCAGCGGATTCGCTTGCTCCTCCGTTTCCCAGACGATCTCTCTCTCATTCCCGTCTTCTTTGTCTGGCTTACAACCGTCTCCTCACCAATCACTACAATGAGGAGCAGGTGTTTTTGATATGTCATTGATCTGCTTATTCACCGTTCTTCTCCTGCCTCTCCCTCTCGGTGCAGAACGTGCTGAACCCCGCCCCCACTGCCACAGTGTCATTGAACATTCAACAACTTTTGAACGGTCCTCCTTCTCCACATTTGTAAACACTGACTCGGTACTGCCTACGTCAAGTGTGATCTTTTCAACGTAATTACGTGAAGCCGTGATTGCGATCCGCAGAACAGAGCAAAGCGAGCATTTGTGTTTATAAAGCATATGGAAAATGACCAATCGTTTCACTAGATAAGACCCTTATTCATCTGGTATCGTTTAAATCCCTTTGAAGCTGTACTGAAACTGTAATTCTGACCTCTAACCATTTGGAGTCCATTGAAGTCCACTATATGGAGAAAATTCCTGGAATGTTAATTTCTTTTCCTTGGATGACAACGGGGTGAGTAAATTATCATTAGAATCTATGTTGAAAGTGAACAATTCCTTTAACGTTTAATATGATACAATTTATAATTACCTGTTGCCCTAAAATGTTTAATGTGAAGATATACAGTAGTATACGAAAGCATGTAAGACTGTGAAAGCTACTTTACATTTGATGTAATGTGAATATCATTCTTGAAAAGTTAATTTGCCCTCAAAGAACTAAAGTAAAAATACGTTTTTGTGTATTGGAAAGGAATGTTACAGTAAATTTCCTGTCCAATTTCCATTGCTAGAAGAATCAGACCACCTAAGCCTCAATCTTCATATTAATCAGACTCCAGCTGTCACAGAATGTCATATAATCTCACAGTAGATGATGAGCTGTCTCTAAAGTCAATCCTAAAAACTATCAAGACGATGTGATCCACAGAAGGGGCTCTGACCACAGATCCATTCATGAAACGCGTGAAGCACTCCAAATCTGACTCATGCATCGTTCACGTGGGCTATGAGGTTGCTTTTGTCTTGTAAATGGTCAATTTACTCATCATTTTTGACTCTTTAGAAACTAAAGACAAATGTTAGATGTTGGCTCTCTTGATAATTGCGGAGAAGGTTTAGCTATGAAACAAAGCATGTGTCATTTCATTTCCACATTCAATTGAGTAGGTTACACTTCTAGCATCTGTTTGGGTTTAATTACAGCACTTTTCTATATGAAAATTATATGAAGTGAGTTGACATTTTAACACAATTAAGAACAATAAAGAAACTAAACTTAGGAAATTGCAAAGCTTCATTGTTCCCAAGTTTAATTTGCTGCTTTGAAGCTTATAAGAAATTTCGTCATTTACTCCATGTCATCCAAACCTGTATGACTTTCGGTCTTCTTCGGAACACAAAAGAAGATATTTTAACGAACGTCGGTATCCGAACAACACTGGCTTCTGTTGACATTATTTGTATGTACTCAAAATATCTTCTTTTGTGTTTCACAGAAGAAAGAGTCACATTCAGATTTTGAAAAACACGACAGTGAAAAAATATGATGACACATTTGTACTTTTGTATAAACTATCCGTTAGAGTTAAGCCTTGAGGTATAAATACACCTGAAGTAAATATTTTTTAAATATATGTTTTAAAGGTATATTTCACTCAAAAATGACAATACTGTCATAATTTTCTCACTCTTTTGTCATTTCAAACCTGTTAAACTTTTTTCTTCAGAACACAAAATAAGAATGAAGAATGTTGTTAACTGAACAACCAACACAAATCCAATGCAAATCAATGGGTGCACCGTTGTTTGGGTACCAACATTCTTCCAAATATCTTCTGTTGTGTTTTGCAGAAGAATGAATGTGCTTCTGAGGGTGAACTATCCCATTAACAAACCAAACATTTGTTTTAGAACATTATCTATAAAATTGTCTATAAACATTTTCAAATACTAATTTCAAAGGTCTGAGACTTTTTTTTATTGTTTTAATCAATACAGTTTAGCATCTTGTGTACTTCGAAGAATGAAAATAGCTAACATTAACTATGTTTAATGCAAATTTGCTGAAAATTTGAAAATCTATTGCAAGTTTAAATTGCATTTCGAATCCCAGAAAGTCATATTATCGTACGACAAAAGTAAAGCATGTCCTATTGTTCAGAAGCATAAAAAACATTTTTAGTTATTTGCTGCATGCTGTGATTGTTTGTCTTGCGCAAAAGCCCAGAATAAATTACCTTGGACATCATTCTGTGGTCATTGTTAGAGGTCAACAATGGATGGCTATTTTCATGAATTCAATGCATTATCATCGATATAACACCATAGCCGTGTCTCTTCCCAGCGCCGTTGGCAGTTTGAGCTAAAGTCTGTGTGTGAATGCAGTGATATAAATCAGCTCATACACATCTGCTGTCTACGGTGCTCAATGGGTCAGAGCTTCAGCTGGTGCCAGAGGCTAAAAATGAGCTCCACTCTGAAATTGAAGTGTCTTCTTAGACGTCTCGAAGAAAGCATGTGCTCCCTGGAGTTCTTTAGTGAAACAAAATTGTCAAAGGTGAATTTCGCACAGATTGCTGCAACACAAGAATGTTTTGCCGCGTTTAAATATTCTATATTTATGAGTTTCTCGGTGGAATGTTGGGGTGAGTTTTAGTTTGGTGTTTTGGGTTTATGTTTGTGCAGAGCTCTTGATTTGGGTCTTGTTTTGTTTGGCAGGACTATTGTGTTCCGGGTTTTTCCTCCGAATCCTCCTCGGAATGGACATGCAGTCAGGATTAAGCAGAAATAGATTGGTGTGAGACAAACAGCAGGCAGGTGAGAGTCGTGTGCTTAGATTCAGAACTACGGGAAAACACCATTAAAAACAAAACCCCCATAATTTTATAGAACTTTACTGTCTTTATACAGATTTTTACAGACGACAGGCGTAAAATCACAGCAAAAGACTGCAAAAAAAGTTATTTTACAGGTACATTTTACAGGCGTTATTTTACCGTTTCTTTCTGCCGCTGTAACATTATTTGGGTTTTACAATGGTACATACATATTTATTGCAATTACAGAAAATTTACAAGAAAAATGGGGTAAACTATTTATTATATATCCTTATATCCTGTAAGTTTACAGGAGAATCTTTTTTATTATTATTTTACGGTATGTGTCTGTCAATCCGTTTTTACATCATTTTTATTGCAGTGTATGCACGGTTCACACAAAAACATTACACAATATCATGACTTTGTTCTCTGTGTGACGACAAAGAATGTTATTGCCATCAAGTGGCAAAGCTGCTCGTACAATAAAACTGAATGGCGACCATTGCTGTGGTAATGTTAGGTTAGTTTTTTAGTGAACCTTAATTTGGCACTTACTGCACAGTGAAGCTTATTGGATGTTATTTTCCATGTACATGAGTTTTTGTTCTGATTTATATTAATACACTTATGTATTTTTGCTGTATAATAATTGTTTAAGAAGCACTATAAATATTAAATAACGCTCATTGAAAATACGTTATTATTGATTGGGTTTTAATAAATTGGCTTATTTGCAGTAAGTGGCAACCAAGAGCTCAGATTTAAAACAGTCAGCTATTTCATAAAGTTACTTAGATTTAATAAACGTCCACTTTCATCAGCTATATTTCTGAAGTAAATAATCGCTGAGGTAGCAACTGATTCGCTTCCTGATGGTCATCAAATCCAAAAGCCTTAATGGGTCATCAAAACTGTAACGTTTGGAGTTTTAATCCATCAAACATTTTCTTCATAAGCAACAGCTCATTTAAAGAGTCTTAAAGAACAGAAATAATATGTCTATACAATAAGGAATACAACAATTTGCATTCCATTATTTAAAATGACATTGTAATTGCATTACAGCTTGATGCAAACACTGGCAGCAAGACAGACGCACGCTCACTGTGATTTGTTTCATTTCTTATTTAGTTTTGTGTCAGCTTGTGTTTTTATTTTCCTGCGATAAAAGTATATCTGTGTAAAAGATATTAAAAAAGGTTTGGATGTGGTCATGGGGCAATGTTCCTACAGGACTTTTATTTATTTTTTGTGCAGTAAAAATTTAAAAACCTCTTTTTATTCACCCTCACGTAAGGATGTCAAACAATTAATCGTGACAAAATATACTCTTTTTTTTTACATAGTTGGCCCATATGTGTGTATGTTGTGTATACATTTAGGCATTTAGCAGACGCATTTATCCAAAGCGACCTACATTGCATTATCCTATACATTTATACATAGGTATCTGTAATCCCCTGGGATCCAACACACAACCTTGCGTTGTTAACACAATGCTCTTACCGATGAGCTACAGGAAAAATAATTATAAAAATGGTGTCTATAAAAAAACACAAAATCAGTTATTATTTTTAAATATATAAATATTTATACAAACATATATATGTGTGTATTTGTATATACAGAACACACAAATATATATCTAAACAACAACTTTTATTTTGTATACGATAAGTCACGATTAATCACGATTAATGACGGCCCTACCTTCATGCCATTCTGGATGTACTGTATATACATTTTCATTTTAGCTGAACTCACAGCTTTTAGTATTCATGTGGCGCAGTGGTTAGAGCTGGCGTTAATAATAATTCGGTGTTAACTCTTAACACGTCCCTCTTCATAGCTATCATCCATACTACACCGATGGCTGGTGAACATTAGTGAATATGAATGATCAGATTGATTGGGTTTGGAAAATGTCTCAGAGACGGCGGCTCTTCATGTGTCGACCGAATTAACAGGCCTAAACTGTCACGTACTGTATATACATATTGAGACGATTACTCATTCAACTTTTCATCCCTTCTAACTCGCTCTAAATCAATTAACTCTGGCTAATCCGTCAATGAAGGAAAGCATTGAAAAACTTCTACATATCCCATTAAACTTTATCTTAGTCTCTTCATTTAGGAGGGAAGCATGGGACTAGCGCACCACACTTGCAGTCTTCCATCTAGATATCTTGTTCTTTCCACTTAATGCCGTTATACTTCATTATGAATGTGATCGTCACCTTGCCTGTGTGTTGGGTTTTAAACGCATTTCCTCGAGCACGCAATAGCCGTTGAATAATGAAAAGAATGGAATTCAAGCACTTTTCTAATCCCCCGTGGAGAAAGATGGCTCCCTCGGCTCTTAATTAAATTAAAAACCTGCATGGAGACGAGAGGGGATTCGTGCTCTTAAGAGCCATGTGGCTGAATGTGAATATTGTCTTTCACTTTAAGATGTGGCATGTGACATCTTTTTCCAGCAGGTCGAACAGCTCGACGGATGTGTCTGTCTGATTTAAAGGGACAGTTCACCTAGAAATGATTCGCTCACACGCATATTTTTTCCAGCCCGTATGCTGTTATGTGCTTTTTTGATTTGTCTGCAGGTTTAACATTTGAAGAAAACTAAGGTTTTAAATGTGGACTATAGTTTAAAACACCTATTGCGTTTTAACAAACCAACTCCATTAACAGCAGACAGTGAAGTGAATCTGGCCGGCCCTTTTTATCTGGATGTAATTATCTACCGCTGGCTTCACAGAGGTGAAAATGAATGTTATAAAGAAAGATGTTCCTCTGATTCCTCCGGCTGAGCAATCTGTGGGTTTCTCATGACTATAACCCAGTGAGATTTCACACGGATCTGCTGCACGGATCATCCAGCCTGATCAGAAACCAGATCCAAAAACCTTGTCATTCATCTGGGCTCCTTCACATAGACAACTGTATGCGTTCTGGTCGACTGATAAAAATTCTCTTTCGAATAATAAAATGACTTTTGAGTCACACAATTGAGCAAAAGGCATTCACATGTTTCTGGTTGAGCGATGTCATAAACAATAGATGTCCCACTGCCATGACTATGAATGAATAAGGAGGGATAGCATTGAAAAAGGTGATTTTTTTGTTCAATTTAAACTTAGTTTATGTGATGTCAGGTTAAATTGATGGTTGAGAGTATGGTATTTAATTGGTATTTTAATTAGTAAGTTACTTACAGCGATTGTAGAACTATCTGCCATCCCCCATTGAACTGTATGACTGAAATAGCTCAAATAAGGGACTCAAATAAGGGACTTCCTAACTTATATGTCTTCATTCCATGCAACTTATCCCAAAACCTTCCACAGACAACAAAAACACATCGCCGATCTTGACGTCCTTCAGGTTTTTATGTTTTAAATGCTTTTAAATGCTTTCAAATGAGGTCCTCGAGAAACATTGATATAGAGTAGCATCATTACATTTGTACAAAGCTGAGAATGACGCTGGTGTTGACACCAAACTGAATTCATTGTGACATTTGGTTGTTTTTAATATTGACACAAATCCCATTTTTGGATCAAGCCCAATTCAATCTTAGCATTTAAATTCCTTTTTATTTAAATAGGGTTTATTTTAATAGGGAAACGCAGGGCTTCTGGGCAGATTACACGCTGAGGAAGTGTGCGACTTTAGCAATAAGCTTGAAGGAGTGATATTGTTTGAGAGAAGTAATAAAAGCTCGATCAATGCGAAAGACATCAGACACTTATTTACGCGTCTCTGAAGTGTCTTTTCATCTACTAAAACAATAATTCTACTGATCTGTTGTTTATACATCTGCCAAATAATCATTTTATCATTACACATTATCATCATTATACATACTATGCTGTACACAGCAGATACAGTAGATGTGTGCTGGACATCTACGTATGTGATGTGAATATTTTCAAGGTTAAATGCATATAAAATATGGTGTACTTGTGTGTCTCCAACACTGAGTCTCATTGTTTTTGTCTCATTGTTTTGTCAATTGTTGTTATTACAGCTATAGTAATAAGCTCGAGCACCGAGTGTGAAACAGGAGCAATAACACTTTTCACTTTGAGACTAACACTCTTGTGTAACTGATTCAAATATATTCTTAAAATCTTGGGGATTATGCATCTGTTTATTTCATCTGAACTTTCTTATTTAAATGCACAACTTTGTTTACTGTTGTATTTCACAAGTCTCAAATCTGATAAGTGCCACAGTCTACATGGCTGATGTGTCACAAGTAGGCTATAGAATTGTATTGTTATATTATACATATGGTTTTCTGTTTTGTTTTTGCATACAAAATATGCGTACTTGATTTCCCTGTCTTTTGCTAAATTGGAGTTTATACAGTTCAGAGAGGCCGTTTTTATTAGGATCTAATTTCAGATTTTCTCCTGAAAGGCTTTTAATTTGTATTTTTGCCTGCAAGCGTCATAGAAAAGTTGTCCATATAACGGAAAGCAAGTAAATACATACATTGGGAAAGACCAAGGAATGCTCTTGTGATTTATCGCTTTTCCATCGGATCAATAGAGGCCAGTAAGCATCCAAGTTTTGTTCTGTCCTGTCAGAACTTTTGGACGATCTCTCATCCAATCAGAATAAAAAATCATAACTACAACTACTTTATGTCATTTGTGTAGATAATGACGAGGTGTTTTAGGCAAGTCTGTGTGAGCATTCGCTTTTAGATAGATTGCATCTTTTGTTCTTGCACTTAAACTTTTGCAATTTTACATGTCTAATAAATGCATGTGCAACTTAGACACAGAAAAACATGTATTTGCGCAATTCGACCCCTTTAATATTACTTACACTACGCCATAAACGACGAGTCAGGTGATATTATTTTATAGAGAGATGGAGACTTGTCTTCTATATGATACTGTACATGAAATTGCCTGTGCTCATTGTTAAGGATTTGCATAAAAACAGCTAACTGTATCAGTCGAAATAGGGACAAAAGTTCATTTTTATATAAAATGTGATATTATTTTAAATGACCTATGATTGGTCAATTCAGCCAGAGAATGTGTATGCACAAACACACGCAAGCGAATCCTATTTTCTTACCCCAAACCCCTTTAAAACACTGATATCACTGGCACGGTATATTTCAGTCTTGTTGTTTTATTGTGTCATCTTAGCTCTGTCGTCTTGCTTTTGAAGCACAAAACACACATATTCATTTGGGTGCATGTATTACGGCACTCAAACTGTGCACAGAAGCAGCGGCATGCTGTGCATTCGCAGTGTGACAGCTTTAACCTGTTATTTTTGCAACATGTTGTTCACTGAGCTGAGGGTCACTGATCTGAAAAAACAGACAAAATGCACATAACAAAACCTATTTATTAATGTAACGTTACAATAAAGGCTTTTTATAAAGCAACATAATGTAAGCTAGTCAATTACCTAAACCATTGAGTGGGCATGATGCAGTAACATGAACCATTTGTTATGAAGTGTTTTACTGAAGTACTTTCTGAGAGGTTTGTACTTTCTGCAGCAATTTCTGCACTATTGTTCCTTAAAAGCCCATGATGCCCACACAAAAGCGCCATAATGCAACGCTGCAATGCTGGAGCACAGACAATATTCACTGGGCATCATCTCCAGCTTTTTCTTAAAGGTTTCACAAACACGCATCCCTTTTGAGAGCAAAATAATAAATAGGTTACCTTGAAGTTATACAGTTCTACCTACTGTATATTAGGAGCAGTTTTGAGAGATCTATGTAGGTTAAACCTTTTAGTTTCCCTAAAACAACTCCTAAACGTAAAGATAAAACACATGATGTAAATACGTCAGAATTTCAAAATAACACAGTTTTAACAAAAATGTCAAATTGAAACGGATAATTCCAAGGGGATGATATACTAACTGAGTACCCAACCTTTAAGCTAGCACCTCACCGGTTCCCTCGAGAAAAAGCCTATGCATTTTTAGGAAGATCGTTAAAAAAAATAAGCATAAGGTTTATGATACTTACACGTTTTTATAAGATAATCTTTACAAATAAACACAATATTTTCTGTTTTTGAATTAAAAAGATAACATGGGGCTATAAACAGACTACTACAGTTGCTCGATTCCAACATCAAACCACCACAAAGCTTTTGACATCTTTTTCGCAAAAGTGTTGCCTTGTAAACAATTACTCTGCGAATGAATCTCCATCCATTTTTAAAGATTTGTGCCCGTGTTGCATTATTGCGTGATGACGTCTAACGTCCCTGCGTAGTTGCTTTGAGCAACTTGCTAGCAGCCATCATTTTTAAGACAAAATAAAGCATTGGAGTTACGTATGTTAACCACGGCGAAGGCGGTTATTTCAGGCAATTATTTCGAAACCTAAAAAAAACATAGACTTTGGGGCGATGGAAACAGAAGTGCTCAAATGCTAATTCGCTTTCGAGGTTTGATTTGAAAAATACGTCATCTCTGCGGTACTCTGTCATGTTCTCACTGAAAAGGTGATTTATGCAAGATGGTCGTTTTGTATGAATTCAAATTTCTTGAAGAAAACGATAATACAAATTCATACAAATTAGCCATTGATTCGTTAAAATGTTACAATTTAGACTGTTGGACACATGAGTTAGGGCAACACCTCCGCCTCGCTGTGACTGGTTGATTGCCGCAACAATGTCCGTCTTTGATGTTCTTGCACCGGGCTAAATGAGTCAAACTGGTGAAAATGGACAAACTAATTACCAAGTTAACAACTAACCCACACACAACGGTAATGAAGTTGAAATTAACACTAATGATCTTGTGGATTGAAGCCTGTTGCCTGCGGCCATCATTACACCTGTAGTGTTTACTGAACATTTACTGGCTAATGACCTGAAAAAGAGAACGGTTCATAGAATCCAAACAAAAGTACACTAGTTACGAATAAAATATTCTGAAATCGTCCTTGTTACTGTATTAAAATTTTTATGTTTAGTGAAAAAGATTTCAAATGTATTTTCCATACATTTGGCCATCATATACTGATGTGTGAAGCCTACTGATTATAAGGTCATTTACAGTATGTGTACATACTCAATGTGCGTATTCTCCATAATGGTGACTGCTATTTTCATTTACGTTCATCTGCCATTTTGCCTTGACCTCTTGATTTTTAGATGACCGTCTGTGATCATATAGACAGAATACATCTCTGTTCTAGCCATAAAGCATATGTAAATATCTGAAGGGAAAATATGCCTCATTCGTAATGGCATTGTAAATTTGAAAGATTATTTAAAGCATTGGGGTGAAAATGGAAATAATATGTGCTGGCTTCACTCTGTGGTCTGAGGTTTAGTCCTGCAGGTGCCTTTAGCGGCATTAAAGCGTAGCGTGTTATAAATGGATGGTATGAATATGATAGCTGGGACACACACACATTTACTCCTACAGTGTGACTCTGTAATGCATTACGATCATTTGCTTTAGACCTCAGGCATTGAAACACATTATAAAAGTCCTGGAAAAAAGATAATGTGAAAGGAAACCTTTCAGGTCACACAGTTTAGGGATGGAGCGAGAGAGAGAGAGAGAGAGAGAGAGAGAGAGAGAGAGACATAACTGTTCATCCAATACTGAGAGGCAAAACAGTGACAGATTAGAAAAAAGAAACAGAATAAAAGAAATAACATTCATACATACATGTCAAAAGACCCCAGAGTACCCTTAAAGTTGCACACGCACATGCATTAAACTCTACAGTACAGTAAAAAGCACACCCATTAACTACATACATAATAAAGTTGGTTTTATAAAGTTTCAGAATAAATCATTTTGTACTGGATAGATTTTTAAATAAGTTATAAATATTAGAAATGTACAAATTTTTGAACATTGCCAAATGCGTAAACACGCACGCACGCATGCATGCTCGCTCGCTCACTCACTCAAAAACAAATGATATTTAAATAGACTTCTATGTCTGTAAGATATATTTTTATATTTTTTTATATACACACCTTTTTCAGGCAGCTTTTTCAGGCAGTTCCTAATGCAATTTCATATAATTTAGTATAATTTCATTATGTAACCAAAGTTAATTTATATGCATTTATAACAACCGCAATAGAAAAACAAGCACTGAGGTACAAATACCTCCAGGAAACATTAAATTGTGTCTGTATTCAACCTCACCATACATCACCTGTCTCTCACGCTCGGGGCGTCACCATCGAAAAACCGTCAGGGTAAGAAATGAAGGAGGAAGGAGGTGCTATTTTCCCTCCTTAACACGCGCCTCAATTACGCCCCCCTAACCACAACAATTAACCATCCCAACAGAAACATCGATAGCAGACTGATGTTTCACAAACCACCATCTCTCACCAAAACACTCCAGCAATCTCACCAACAACTGCAGGGAGACAGCGCTCTGGAAACGAAAAATCCTCCACGCTAATCCATCTTAGGTTTTTCTGGCTCTGTGCATTGGAAGGGAATTCAAAATTCAATACTTAAAAAGCATGTAAGAGCAGTGACAGTAATTTAAGATTGGATGAATGAGCAGGATTAACATCGCGTTGATAGTGACACAAAAATACGGTTACAGAAATGTTTAGTGACATGTTGTAATTTTTAAGTTCTCAATTCTCTTCTGTGATTTTTTATGAATGGTATAACAGCTTTTAATAGATTTATTAAAATGTTTAGGCAGATATGTAATCATTGTTCATTGCATACAGATCATTAGGTAATAGTTAATGCCAATAAAAAAAGTATTTAGTAACTACTTGTCAGTATAGTACTAATTGTCAGCTGGATAATTTTGGAGGGGCCCACGATAATGGCCCCCTAGCTCCCCCCATACCCGGCCGTGGTTTTACTAGAGGATTTCTCAACCGTACATTCTACATTGAGCTCTGGGAGCGAGTCTATAAACAAATCTTTATTCCAGTGATAAACAATTACAACCTGTAATATAAATGACCATCAGTTGTGTGTATGTGTGTGATTTTTAGAATGGATTGCTATAACTGTTCTGTGTGTAAAGTGTTTCATAGACCAGAAACAGGAGATTGTCTTAAGTCACATTTGTTTATACTACGCTTTAATGAAGACAGATTGCTCTGAAGCAGCTTTAAAGTGCCTTTAAGGTGGTTGTGTCATAGCTTTTGAATAATTTGTAATGTTTTTTACAGATTTTGCACTCAATGGTTGGTATTCAGTTGGACTCTGTTGACACTGTTGATTTAATTCTGTTCAAAAAGTCAAAGTGCTGTTCACGTCACTGCCTGTTGATTCATTCATTCATTGATACATTTATTCATTACATTCAGTCATTTAGCAGATGCGTTTATCCAAAGCATTGATTCGTCCTTTCTCTATGCATACACTGAGCAAACACACACACACACACACACACACGCACACACACACGCACGCACACACACACACACACACACACACACACACACACACACACACAATATTTACTTTGTTGTACATCTTTACTTCTCTGTATGTCTTTCAAATACTTTTTTGATCCTCAAAAATTATCAACTCAGCTGTCAGGCTTCAAATAGACAAGGATAGACCATAAAAATGGATTGTACGCTATATTCAAAGGCTTTGGGTACAAAATCTGGAAGTCTATTTTTGAAATGTCACAATACAATATAACAATATTTATTTCAGTGTAATACAGTGGTGTTCACAGTATTCAGCCTGTTTCTGTGGGCACAGTTGAAATAAAACCGCCATTTTCTTCTGGCTTTACAAACAGGATGACTGTCACATATGTTCAAGAGTCACTCTGGAGAATTATGCTATTTCTGACAGCAATAAACCTACAGCACACATTAAACAATTGTTTTCTATCTTTCTCTTGCTCTACCCTCTCTGACAAATTTTCTGTGACACAAATGTCACATGCTCAGGGAATAAACAAATATTAAAGAAACGTTTCTAGAATAGATCAGTGTGCCCAAGACAATAAGATTGCATGTATGAAAAAGTTTGTACATTCAACATTAAATATCATGTTGAATGCAATGTCAGGATGAAAGTAAAGAAAAGCACACACATACATACAGTAGAAAAGCACACATACATACAGTAGAAAAGCATTAGGGTACATGAATACAGATTCTTTACGTCAGAGGTTCTCAAACTGGGGGGCCCAAGATGGATCCAGGGGGCCACAAATTCTGTGGCATCTTATGAAATTTAGAAATGTATAAAAAAATGTAGGCAATAAAAAAACAGAACACCAACCAAAAGATCTACCATTGTATAACGTCTTGGTTATGGATAGAACCTCTGTTACCTCATGGAGGTAGCGAGATGTTGTGTCGACACTGACAGAATGGGGTTTGACTTGAGAACATATTATCTCCGATTATACTTTTGAAAAGGCCAATGAACTTGGAGAATGGGAATTGGCCAGTCTCCACCCCGTACATATGGGTATAAAGGGGAAGATGGCCTACCCATTCATTCACCTTTCGGGCTGAGGAAACTGAGAGGCACTCTCGTTCCTTGCAGCAGGCCAGCGCAGTTCCATCAGGGAACAGATTATATCCGTAACAAGACGTTCCCTTTCTGCCACTCTCGGCGTTGTGTCGAGAATGGGGTTCCTGTCGAAAACGACACGTTGCTGCGCCGTGTCACGTTCCAGCGTAACAACACTGACCGGCTGTGGAAGGGGACTTTGCGCATGTGGCCAGGCTGGGGTCCAGCTCACTTGGGGGTATTCGCAACTCTAGGCACTCGTTGGACACGGAGAGTGCACACTGATCCCTTACCCTCCTGATGGAGTCGAGGACCATTAGGAGAACCGTCTTAATCATGAGTGAGAAAGATAACGTTTTCAAGAGGCGAGAAAGGGGCCATACCTAGGCCAAGTTAGGTCCCAGGAGAGTACGGAGCACGGACGGGGAGGATAAGCCCTCAGCGCCCCTTAGGAATCTGCTGATCAGGTTGTGCTGTCCGAGAAACTTACCTGAAGGGGGACAGAACGATACCGATCAGAGAACTCTGTGCTACAGGAAGCGCAGCAGGACGAGAAGAGGTGCCACTTATAGTGACAGTCGCCTAGTGGTTGGTGCTCTTGGAGGTGGAGACATAGAGGTTCCAGAGGTATGGTCTCGGGTGCCAAACCCTGCCCTTCCTCAGGGGAATGGGGGAGTGGCCATCATAAGCGTTAGATCCGAGAACCAAGTCTCGTTGGGCCAATAGGGGGCAACTAGCAGAACATGATGCTTCTCTTCCCTTGTTCCGCACAGTACCTGTGCGGGGAGGCTCACTGGGGGAAGGCGTACTTCCGCTTGTCCCATGGCCAGCTGTGCCCAAAGCCTCCGCCAGGCACTACTCAAGCGGGCAATGGGAGGTGCACAGGGAGGTGAACATGACCACCTGTGCCTGCCTGAATTGCTCCCAATGAGCAATGAGCTGAACCACTCTGGGATGGAGTGCACAGATAGGATGGGGCCCAGCCCCCCACCTTTCTTGGGGACGATGAAGTAGGGGTTGTCCCTAAGACATCTCGGTCAGAGGGACAGGCTCGATTGCTCCCGTCTCGGCCCGAAACACAGGAGCGATTTCGCCTCTGCTGAGGTAAGAGAATGTCCCGAAACTTGGGCGGGTGCCTGGTGAACCAGATTGGGTCCTGAAGGGCTGCTGGCAGGGAGTTGATGCACTCCGCGGGGAGGGGCCACCTGAGGAGGGGGCGCAGGGGATGGAGGGGCGGGGCTGCTGGAATGCAAATGTCATCTGGGACTGTGACGCCCTGTCGGGGGCCGGGTCAAGGTGGGGAGATGCCCTACGTCTGACTCTTCACTGTGGAAAACTGTTGGAAGTCATCTGCGGTGTCACCAAGCAGCCCACGCTGGACTTTCTTGACATCTTGCATCTGCGCAAGGTTGAGACAAAGGTGTCTCTCTCGGACCACAAGAGTGGACATCGTCTGACCCAGCATGGGCGCCATCACCTTGGTCGGCTGGAGAGCCCGGCCTAAAGGTGGCCGCCGTCTGTGGGCTCGACCGGCTGTAGCAGGCAGTTGCAGGAAGTCCTCCCGGTCCTCCCTGCTCGCAATGCGGACATGTCGTATCCATGAACGCTACCTAAGCATGCTGGGGACCCATACATGTGACACATGTATCGTGCCTGTCTGGCTTAAAGATGGGTGGTCGCATTCAAGACTTTGCTCTTTTAGAAATATGCTCTTTAGAGGCACATCTTCCCTTTTATACCCATATGTACAGGGCGGAGACTAGCGTGCCGTCCCATTTGCCCAAGTTCATTGGCCTTTTCAAAGTATAATCGGAGATGATAGGTTCTCAGGTCAAACCCCATTCTGTCAGTGTCGACACAACGTCGAGAGACCGACAGAAAGGGAACTAAATATGTTTATTCTAAGTTTAAGATTCTTAAATTTTTTGGGGAGGCCACAAAGTGATGCACTCTACAGATAGGGGGCCTTACAGCGAAAAAGTTTAAGAGCCACTAGCCTACGTCACTCATGCAGACACAGGGAGAGGGAGCCTTCAGCTGATGTTTCCCGCTGTCCCAATAAATAGAGGATTGGATGAGAGAGGTCTCCTCTGACCTGAAGCCCAATAAAGATTTCATTACTCCTTGCTGATCTCAGAGCTGCAATTAAAACCTGACGGCTCTTCAAAGAAAGTGAGAAAGACAGTGCAAGCCAGGAGAAAAGAAAAAGAGTGTGCCAGAGTGTGTGTTACCTGTTGTGCCATATGAATATTCTCTCTGGGTCTGTCTGTTTAATAAATCCCCCCACCATCATTCCCCTCCCATGGCAACAGCCCATCATAAAATAAAACCATTGAAAGGCTTTGATTTGCGGTGAATGGCTGATTTAGCTTCCCGTTGCGAGAGAGCGAACGTTTAAGCTTTAGTTCTGCGCCCTGCTGGGTGCAAATCACAGGGGCCAGCTCCAGTCAAACATCCCTTTAGATGTGTTACACACAAAACACACAGATATTGAATAATACCAGTTTTTAAACAGCAGGAAGTCCCTTTTCTAACAGATTTCATACCACTGTCATTTTATTGAAAATGTCAGCTGGACTTTTTTTTCCGAATTTCAGAATGACGTCTTGACGGAAATGGCTTATTTTGTTCATTGTGTGTAATAATAAAAGAGACCGGGTTTAACAACACCATTTGATTGTTTGTTTTTCTTTTAATATATATATAAAATTTAGAAATATTCGGGAAAAAGCTGAACTAAACAACAACAAAATATATAAAAGTGATTAAAATGTAATAAGCTGTTAAGTATGATTTTCCAGGAAATATTATTTTGATTTTACTTTAGGCACCTTAAAATAAACTGCAGTTTTGTGCTTCAAACAGATATGGTGGTCCAGGGGCAAAAGTCTTGAATTGTCGCTTTTCGTTCATTACAATAATCACGTCGGCATGACCTAGTTTTTCTGCATCAGAAATACACTGAATATTCGTCATTTTGGCAATGTTTCTAAGATGGAAGTAGGTTCCTAACTAAAGCTTAGAAACTTTTTGAAGTGTAAACTTTGTGACACAACTCTTAAACAAGTACATCCAATTATGGAAGTTTTTTGGGTTTCCATTAATAAAAAAACCCCAGTCTGACACCCATCCTTTCAAACAAGGAGTACTATACTGTATAAATAGCTCACTACCCCACACCTGTGTTGCCTCTGCAGTTTTGTTAACACACGGATTATTAGTTGCTTGTGTGGCATAGTCTGTAATCCATGTCCGCCGTGTGTGCTTCTTCTCACGGTTGGTTTGAAAAGAACTAAGAGGATGGAGAAGAAATGGAATTTGGTGGGCTGGAATAAATTGGCTAGCTTCAGCTGATAAGGCGGCAGTGTTGGAGTAGATGAGATGGAGCAGGGCGCTGATGCATATCTACAAGGGTTTGTGAATGGGATCAGGCTCAGCTCGAGCTGTAATGAGTTCTCCAGCACCACGACCCGGCGGTGCGCCAGTTGATCAAAGATGTGGAGCGCCCTACACCACTGTTAAACATCACAATGTCACGAAGCGCTTAGAGACAAACTGCAAGCGCTCCACGCTGACGCTGTTTCAGGAACACACTCGATAAATTCTACATTAGATATGGCAAATTTTAGTATGGCCATGTCACTTCCCCAGAGTGTTATTTATGGGATAAGAGGCATTTTAGAACCGGGACAAATATGTTTGTATGTGTGATAAGACTCTCTCTCAGAAGTTTAACTCGGATTTTGTTTAACATTCATTTTCGGGTGAACTATCACTTTAAACGGTTGAGCAACACGGTCATGGGTTCAATTCCCAGGGAATATGCGATTTAAAATGTAAAACTTGAATGCACTATAAGTCATTTTAGATAAAGCACCCGTCGTATGTGTAAATAAAAATATTTGTCATACCGGTCCGGTACACCTTAAAAACATTGCTTTTCAACAGTGTCCTGTTGATTTGAGAGGACACCAGTGGTGGTCCTGGTGTACATCAGACCCTAGGCAAAATAAAACATCTCCAATGGTACAATATATAAATAATAAATAAATGTAGCCATTTTCACAGCTTGTAAGTATGCGTGTGTTCTTTTTTCATTTAGCATGCAGTGGATCATGGGTTAAAATATCAACTAAATGAGATGTTTTTTATTAAACCATGCAAAATTACAACTGACAAATCACCATCACCACGAGTACAGTAAATGAAATAAATAATTATCAGTTTAAAGCATGATCAACTTTTTAGATTAAACTCTACTGAATTGAGCAAATTAAGATGTGGATGGATGACTTTTGTCACAGCATCTTAGACAAGATTGTTATGACACTTCTAGAACGTTGTTTTAAGCTGTGCAAAATGGCGTGGGGCAGAATGCATTTATTATTGTCATGGATGTGACAATTCACTTACCTGGTTGATACATGCATGGGCAACACACCAAAGACACAGAAAAACAAGTGCCATATGACCCCTTTCAAAATTTCGCATTATAAGAGACTTCACAGGGGTATTTGAACCACCAAATACTGACAACTGTTCAACTTTTCATCTTAAGGTTGACATTTGCATGGAATTGACAGTATTTACCATGCAAATACATCTCTTGTGGTACACTCCAGATTCTGTTTAGTGATATATTGTATAATTATATCTGTCTATGGAAAGTGTTGAGTTTTGGGAGGCCAACAGCAGCGGGAGATGGTGATGGGCTAGACAGCGCTGGGCTTTTATGTTTGAGAGGGTTTGGCGTGAGTATGCTTCCCCTGACAGCTGCTCAATTAGACGTTTCAGATAACACATCCTTAACAGAAAAAAGCTGTTTCAGCATGTCAAACCTCTTGTAAACTGTCTGAATGGATTATGTCGGCTACTTGGTGGTGCGGTGTAGCCGGAACGGAGGAATTAGCTAAAGCTGTCTGAGTTTTACATCGGTCTCATCTAAACTAACTCAACGTTAGTCATGTTCTAGTGATTGACTAATTTCTGCCACAGCGTAACTGGATGATGTCAAAAGAGATGATTCTTCATTCCGAATGTCGGATTTGTTTGACCAGTGAGCTTCCATAGTCACCAGCACAATCTCATGGCAGTTTGTAAAGGGGCTCAATGTTATTTGGTTACCAATGTTCCTCAAAACATCTTCGTTCTTGTAAGAGGATGAGTAAATGACCAAAATAATTTTGATTCAAATATATATATATATATATATATATTGTTTAAGACGTATGTAAATGACGTCTACTTTCATTGGGTTTGCAAGCGAGATGAGTTACAACTCTTCTGAATGAGATTGAATCGAAATGTACTCTTAACAAGGTCTCTCATCACTTCAATCTGATCTATTGTTCAGCATAGATTGTAGCCTGCAGCGAACCATCGCATCTCATTTCACATCTAAACAGACCAAATACATTCTATTTGAGTCTTAAAGGCACAGCAGCGAGGAAAGAAAACATCAAACATCATAAGTGGACCACCGGGGGAATATAAAATGAAAAAGTATGACTGACATTTCTTTTGCGTTTCTTTTCTTTATCTTGTTTTCTTTTCATCTCAACTGGTTAAGTTTTAAATTAGAGTAGATGTCTACCGGTCTCGTTCAATGATTGAAATGTTTTATTTCTTCTTTTTTATGATTTTATTATCATCCTTTACCAAGGACAGAACATGCTCCTGAATATTGAAGCAATCATCTAGCCTCTTTGTTACGACAAAGATCACGCAGGGAATAATAAATCACATGCTACAATATAAGATGGCAAATGTGACTAATGATATTTTCCTCCGAGCGATCGTTCTGCGCCCGGTCAGGAGCCAGAGACCAAACTCTCGCCTTAGCCTACTCTATTTTTACTCAACACAGTTCCAAGAGTAATCAATGTGTTTCTCCCTGAGTGAGATTTAACTTACTGCCAGCATAAATACTCGCAGGTAGGCTCGGACAGAAAGAGAGAGAGAGCAGGGAGGTAAAGAGACCTTAGTTTGAACCCAGCTGTAATGTATGTTTAATTAGTGACTTTTTGTAGCAGTTATCTCGCTGGATTCTGAGATTTGTTCTTATTCCCAGAAAAACACTTGGAGAACACTACTCTTTCAATTCTCCACGAATCCTGTTTGCCTCTGCTGGTGGATGCTGTTACTGCACCATCACAGGGACAAAACGTCACATGACATTTTGTGCACCTTTAATGGGATAGTTCACCCAAAAATGTAAATTCTGTCATGAAGTACTCAACCTCGAGTTGTTTCAGACCTGTACACATTTTTTTGTTGAGTTGAACACAAGGAAAGATATTTGGAATCATTTTTGTGTAAATCGTTCAGAAATTTGTTTTGACGTAAATTTTCGAAATTCATAAATGTTTGTTTTTCCAAAGTACAAATGATTGGAATTTATAAACATATACACATTTAACTACAAAACAAGGTTATTTTAGTTTACTTAAATTCTAACTTTGAAAACATATATTTTCATTGAAATCCAATAAAATATTGACCTAAAAGTTTTTGGAAAAACTTTAAAAGTAATACATTTTATATAGCAAACCAAAAAATATATATAAAAAAATATATATATAAAATGACAAAAGAAAACACCCAAATTGCTAAAACTTAAACTAAAATTAACATTAAAATAAAAGCTAATATAAAATACTTAACTTAATAAACTAGAAACTCGACTAATTCTGCTATAAAATCTGACGTTTACAAAGTATTTGTAAATCTAGAGGAGAGTTTTCGAGAAGGTCTCGATGCTATATACAGTGTGTCTCTGTTATTAAAGCGCGGCATACAGTTTGTCTCTGTTATTAAAGCGCGACATACAGTGTGTCTCTGTAAATAAAGCGCGGCATACAGTGCGTCTCTGCTATTAAAGCGCGGCATACAGTGTGTCTCTGCTATTAAAGCGCGGCATACAGTGTGTCTCTGTTATTAAAGTGCGGCATACAGTGCGTCTCTGTTATTAAAGCGCGACATACAGTATGCCACTGTTATTAAAGCGCGGCATACAGTGCGTCTCTGTTATTAAAGCGCGGCATACAGTGTGTCTCTGTTATTAAAGCGCGGCATACAGTGCGTCTCTGTTATTAAAGCGCGGCATACAGTGCGTCTCTGTTATTAAAGCGCGGCATACAGTGTGTCTCTGTTATTAAAGCGCGGCATACAGTGTGTCTCTGTTATTAAAACGCGGCATACAGTTTGTCTCTGTTATTAAAGCGCGACATACAGTGTGTCTCTGTTATTAAAGCGCGGCATACAGTGCGTCTCTGTTATTAAAGCGCGGCATACAGTGCGTCTCTGTTATTAAAGCGCGGCATACAGTGTGTCTCTGCTATTAAAGCGCGGCATACAGTGCGTCTCTGTTATTAAAGCGCGGCATACAGTGCGTCTCTGTTATTAAAGCGCGGCATACAGTGCGTCTCTGCTATTAAAGCGCGGCATACAGTGCGTCTCTGTTATTAAAGCGCGGCATACAGTGCGTCTCTGTTATTAAAGTGCGACATACAGTGTGTCTCTGTTAATAAAGCGCGGCATACAGTGCGTCTCTGTTATTAAAGCGTGGCATACAGTGTGTCTCTGTTATTAAAGTGCGGCATACAGTGCGTCTCTGTTATTAAAGCGCGACATACAGTATGCCACTGTTATTAAAGCGCGGCATACAGTGCGTCTCTGTTATTAAAGCGCGGCATACAGTGTGTCTCTGCTATTAAAGCGCGGCATACAGTGCGTCTCTGTTATTAAAGCGCGGCATACAGTGCGTCTCTGTTATTAAAGCGCGGCATACAGTGCGTCTCTGCTATTAAAGCGCGGCATACAGTGCGTCTCTGTTATTAAAGCGTGACATACAGTGTGTCTCTGTTATTAAAGCGCGGCATACAGTGCGCAGGCCCGTCGCGACAAGGCAAGCAAACCAAGCAATTGCTTGGGGCCCCGAGCTGGCCGGGGGCCCCGAGCTGGCCTGGGGCCCAAAGACAACAACTGGTTAAGAATAAAATGCAACGACAAACTGAGCGCCCCTTTGACAGTCAATGCAGTAAAGTGCAATGACACTTTTATTGGGATCCCCCTCAAGGGGCCCCTTTCGTGATCTCTGCTGCCGGCAAAAACAAAACCTCCGTCGGCAGTCATGAAGCGGAATTATGCTTCAGGATCCCAAAAAAGAAAGAAGAGAAAGGAAGAGGAGGATAAGAATAAACAAGATAGTGGTAAGTGATAAATTACACTGGATAAAATAGCTCTTCTTGTCTTGGTGTCATTTTGCAGCAGGTAGGCTTGCAAAAATATGTTAGCTAACGTTACCTGTAACCTGCCTGACGGCAAATGCTGCTTGTAACGAACAGTTAGTGCAACTTCGGACAGAATATGGTTACATACTACTGTAATATGTTTTTTAACGGGATAAGGAAGATGCAGATCTGTTCCAGAATCACTGTTTATCGTATTTAATGACATGACATTGCTATAGCTTTGTAATAGGTTTTGATGAAAGTGGCATAACGTTAGCATGCTATACTAACTATTCCACCGTGATGATCTATTTACCAAATGGGGGGGTTAGGAAAACCACACAATAAATTCCGTGCATCAAACATTAGCTTGGGATGTTTTTAAGCATTAGTAACCCTTAACAAAGTGTTAGGAATATCTGGTCGTCTATCTATGTAATGTTTATAGATATTTTAAAATGGTTTCTTAAAGGTTTACAAAAAATGTTTAATCATTACCCGATACCTAATATATTATATGATAGATATAATGTGTGTTACAATAAACTGTTAATTTACAGCACTACTAATAATTAGTAAACATATAATTATAATTTCATTGTTTGTTAACTGTTTGCTAACAGTTAAATGACAGTAAACTAAAGATTAATTAACTATCAATTTACCATCTATTAATGATTGTTATTATTAAGTATTACCATCTTTTCTTTCTCCCTCAAGGTGCTTTGCTTAAATTTCTCAGCCCTCAGGCTCTTCCTAAGGAGACCTCCACTGATGAAGGTAGAGTGAATTTCTCTCACTGAGCTGAGCTGTTAATAGTGACCTCTTTCAATATGCTAACAGTGAAATGGTAAAACGTACTTCACAGGTAATTTCAGATTTTTTTTTTCAATTATTTTCCCAGCTACACCATCAACTTCATCCTCAACATCAGATGCATCACTTCTCAGTGCTGATGTTTCCTCTATAGCACAAGGTACCACCACAAGCTCTAGAATTACAGCTGATATCCTGCACAGCCCAGAGTTTAAACTGATAAGTGTGTGCTGTCATATTGTTAGAAAAACAACAGTGCAAATCACTATTGAATTCCCACCAAACTGTGTAAATAGAGAAAGGCCAAGAAAGGCTCACAGGACTGGCACTTACGTCAATTGAGCGCGATGTTCGCCAGTCTTTGGACATGGAGGACATTGTCATTGCCTTTGCAGAAAACAAGGCTCGCAAACAGCAGTTTTAGATAATTTGCACGTTTGTGAGAACTGAAAAATGTTAGTGTGTGTGTGTTTTTAAGTATGTTGGATTTAGTTATTGTGCACTTTTTTAATGTATATTTGATTTTATGGTACAGTGGTGTTTTTTGCAAATGGTCAATTGTTGAAAATGTTAAAATGTTATGCACATTATATGCAACAGCAGTATTTGCACTGTAATTTTATTTTATTTATGCACTGTTTATGCAACAGCAGTTTATGCACTGTAAACCTTTTTTATTTATATAAAGTGTGGTTGAACTTAAACTTTATGGCTATGCTGGGGTTCCTGTAGGCTTTGCGTGTGTGCGGGCGGGGCGGGGGGATGGGGGGGCCTCCATGTCCATTTTGCTTGGGGCCCCCAAATTCCTTCAAACGGCCCTGACAGTGCGTCTCTGTTATTAAAGCGTGACATACAGTGTGTCTCTGTTATTAAAGCGCGGCATACAGTGCATCTCTGTTATTAAAGCGCGGCATACAGTGCGTCTCTGCTATTAAAGCGCGGCATACAGTGCGTCTCTGTTATTAAAGCGTGACATACAGTGCGTCTCTGCTATTAAAGCGCGGCATACAGTGCGTCTCTGTTATTAAAGCGTGACATACAGTGTGTCTCTGTTATTAAAGCGCG
Source organism: Barbatula barbatula (assembly GCF_947034865.1). Classification (NCBI taxonomy): domain Eukaryota; kingdom Metazoa; phylum Chordata; class Actinopteri; order Cypriniformes; family Nemacheilidae; genus Barbatula; species Barbatula barbatula. The sequence continues at coordinate 21,363,717 of NC_136778.1, read as the reverse complement.
GCATACAGTGCGTCTCTGTTATTAAAGCGCGGCATACAGTGTGTCTCTGCTATTAAAGCGCGGCATACAGTGTGTCTCTGTTATTAAAGTGCGGCATACAGTGCGTCTCTGTTATTAAAGCGCGACATACAGTATGCCACTGTTATTAAAGCGCGGCATACAGTGCGTCTCTGTTATTAAAGCGCGGCATACAGTGTGTCTCTGTTATTAAAGCGCGGCATACAGTGCGTCTCTGTTATTAAAGCGCGGCATACAGTGCGTCTCTGTTATTAAAGCGCGGCATACAGTGTGTCTCTGTTATTAAAGCGCGGCATACAGTGTGTCTCTGTTATTAAAAGGCGGCATACAGTTTGTCTCTGTTATTAAAGCGCGACATACAGTGTGTCTCTGTTATTAAAGCGCGGCATACAGTGCGTCTCTGTTATTAAAGCGCGGCATACAGTGCGTCTCTGTTATTAAAGCGCGGCATACAGTGTGTCTCTGCTATTAAAGCGCGGCATACAGTGCGTCTCTGTTATTAAAGCGCGGCATACAGTGCGTCTCTGTTATTAAAGCGCGGCATACAGTGCGTCTCTGCTATTAAAGCGCGGCATACAGTGCGTCTCTGTTATTAAAGCGCGGCATACAGTGCGTCTCTGTTATTAAAGTGCGACATACAGTGTGTCTCTGTTAATAAAGCGCGGCATACAGTGCGTCTCTGTTATTAAAGCGTGGCATACAGTGTGTCTCTGTTATTAAAGTGCGGCATACAATGTGTCTCTGTTATTAAAGCGCGGCATACAGTATGCCTCTGTTATTAAAGCGCGGCATACAGTATGCCTCAGTTATTAAAGCGCAACATACAGTGTGTCTCTGTTAATAAAGCGCGGCATACAGTGCGTCTCTGTTATTAAAGCGCGACATACAGTGTGTCTCTGTTAATAAAGCGCGGCATACAGTGCGTCTCTGTTATTAAAGCGTGGCATACAGTGTGTCTCTGTTATTAAAGTGCGGCATACAGTGCGTCTCTGTTATTAAAGCGCGACATACAGTATGCCACTGTTATTAAAGCGCGGCATACAGTGCGTCTCTGTTATTAAAGCGCGGCATACAGTGTGTCTCTGCTATTAAAGCGCGGCATACAGTGCGTCTCTGTTATTAAAGCGCGGCATACAGTGCGTCTCTGTTATTAAAGCGCGGCATACAGTGCGTCTCTGCTATTAAAGCGCGGCATACAGTGCGTCTCTGTTATTAAAGCGTGACATACAGTGTGTCTCTGTTATTAAAGCGCGGCATACAGTGCGTCTCTGTTATTAAAGCGTGACATACAGTGTGTCTCTGTTATTAAAGCGCGGCATACAGTGCATCTCTGTTATTAAAGCGCGGCATACAGTGCGTCTCTGCTATTAAAGCGCGGCATACAGTGCGTCTCTGTTATTAAAGCGTGACATACAGTGCGTCTCTGCTATTAAAGCGCGGCATACAGTGCGTCTCTGTTATTAAAGCGTGACATACAGTGTGTCTCTGTTATTAAAGCGCGGCATACAGTGCGTCTCTGTTATTAAAGCGCGGCATACAGTGTGTCTCTGCTATTAAAGTGCGACATACAGTGTGTTTCTGTTAATAAAGCGCCGCGTACAGTGCGTATCTGTTATTAAAGTGCGGCAAACAGTGCGTCTCCGTTATTAAAGTGCGACATACAGTGTGTCTCTGTTAATAAAGCACGGCATACATTGCGTCTCTGTTATTAAAGTGCGGCAAACAGTGCGTCTCCGTTATTAAAGTGCGACATACAGTGTGTCTCTGTTATTAAAGTGCGGCATACAGTGCGTCTCTGTTATTAAAGTGCGGCATACAGTGCGTCTCTGTTATTAAAGTGCGGCATACAGTGTGTCTCTGTTAATGAAGCGCGGCATACAGTGCGTCTCTGTTATTAAAGTGCGGCATACAGTGCGTCTCTGTTATTAAAGTGCGACATACAGTGTGTCTCTGTTAATGAAGCGCGGCATACAGTGCGTATCTGTTATTAAAGTGCGACATACAGTGCGTCTCTGTTATTAAAGTGCGGCATACAGTGTGTCTCTGTTAATGAAGCGCGGCATACAGTGCGTCTCTGTTATTAAAGTGCGGCATACAGTGCGTCTCTGTTATTAAAGTGCGACATACAGTGTGTCTCTGTTAATGAAGCGCGGCATACAGTGCGTCTCTGTTATTAAAGTGCGGCATACAGTGCGTCTCTGTTATTAAAGTGCGACATACAGTGTGTCTCTGTTAATAAAGCGCAGCATACATTGCGTCTCTGTTATTAAAGTGCGGCAAACAGTGTGTCTCTGTTATTAAAGTGCGACATACAGTTTGTCTCTGTTATTAAAGCGCGGCATACAGTGCGTCTCTGTTATTAAAGCGCGACATACAGTGCGTCTCTGTTATTAAAGCGCGGCATACAGTGCGTCTCTGTTATTAAAGCGCGGCATACAGTGCGTCTCTGTTATTAAAGCGCGGCATACAGTGCGTCTCTGCTATTAAAGCGCGGCATACAGTGCGTCTCTGTTATTAAAGCGCGACATACAGTGTGTCTCTGTAAATAAAGCGCGGCATACAGTGCGTCTCTGTTATTAAGGCGCGGCATACAGTGCGTCTCTGTTATTAAAGCGCGGCATACAGTGCGTCTCTGTTATTAAAGCGTGGTATACAGTGCGTCTCTGTTATTAAAGTGCGACATACAGTGTGTTTCTGTTATTAAAGCGTGGCATACAGTGTGTTTCTGTTATTAAAGCGCGGCATACAGTGCGTCTCTGTTATTAAAGCGCGACATACAGTGCGTCTCTGTTATTAAAGCGCGACATACAGTGCGTATCTGTTATTAAAGCGCGGCATACAGTGCGTCTCTGTTATTAAAGTGCGACATACAGTGCGTCTCTGTTATTAAAGCGTGGCATACAGTGTGTCTCTGTTATTAAAGTGCGACATACAGTGCGTCTCTGTTATTAAAGTGCGGCATACAGTGCGTCTCTGTTATTAAAGTGCGACATACAGTGTGTCTCTGTTAATGAAGCGCGGCATACAGTGCGTATCTGTTATTAAAGTGCGACATACAGTGCGTCTCTGTTATTAAAGTGCGGCATACAGTGTGTCTCTGTTAATGAAGCGCGGCATACAGTGCGTCTCTGTTATTAAAGTGCGGCATACAGTGCGTCTCTGTTATTAAAGTGCGACATACAGTGTGTCTCTGTTAATGAAGCGCGGCATACAGTGCGTCTCTGTTATTAAAGTGCGGCATACAGTGCGTCTCTGTTATTAAAGTGCGACATACAGTGTGTCTCTGTTAATAAAGCGCGGCATACATTGCGTCTCTGTTATTAAAGTGCGGCAAACAGTGTGTCTCTGTTATTAAAGTGCGACATACAGTTTGTCTCTGTTATTAAAGCGCGGCATACAGTGCGTCTCTGTTATTAAAGCGCGACATACAGTGCGTCTCTGTTATTAAAGCGCGGCATACAGTGCGTCTCTGTTATTAAAGCGCGGCATACAGTGCGTCTCTGTTATTAAAGCGCGGCATACAGTGCGTCTCTGCTATTAAAGCGCGGCATACAGTGCGTCTCTGTTATTAAAGCGCGACATACAGTGTGTCTCTGTAAATAAAGCGCGGCATACAGTGCGTCTCTGTTATTAAGGCGCGGCATACAGTGCGTCTCTGTTATTAAAGCGCGGCATACAGTGCGTCTCTGTTATTAAAGCGTGGTATACAGTGCGTCTCTGTTATTAAAGTGCGACATACAGTGTGTTTCTGTTATTAAAGCGTGGCATACAGTGTGTTTCTGTTATTAAAGCGCGGCATACAGTGCGTCTCTGTTATTAAAGCGCGACATACAGTGCGTCTCTGTTATTAAAGCGCGACATACAGTGCGTATCTGTTATTAAAGCGCGGCATACAGTATGCCTCTGTTATTAAAGCGCAACATACAGTGTGTCTCTGTTATTAAAGCGCGACATACAGTGTGACTGTTATTAAAGTGTAATTCTGTATGTCAGATAGGTTGTCAGAAAGTTGTGGCCGGGACAGATGAATGTGCAACAGTATGTAGTTTAATCTATTACTGCTTAAATCATCCTCTGAGGCGATGTACCAAACGCTGCCTCATTAATAGTACAGTAATACAATCATTTCCAGTAGAACAGGAAAGTGCAGTTGTCATTTGGAGGTTGCTTTGAACCTATTATCCAACCCCAAATTTTTGTGATTCACTTATAAGTACTGTTATGAGCTGCGGTGTGCAAGCCTCACTGCCTTATATCAACATGCACACTAGCGGCTAATGCTTGTTAGCATATTGACTCTTGTGCCGGCCTTATCGCAGGTTCAAATTCTACTTTCTCTACTCATCTCCATTGCAAATGTGTTTCGTTTTTGGTCTATTCTGACTAACACTGTTCTAACCTGACGTGACACAATAGGCCTAATTGATAAAGCAATTAAAAATAGGCTAGCTCTCGCTTTATGTATTATGGACAAAGAAAACTAGCTGAAAAAGTTGTTTCTCCCTCATACTACTAACTGGAAGTGTCCATCCTTTTGTCCAGGTGATTGAAAAACCTGAATCCACCAGAACAATGCGCAGGTGTAAATACAATGTCAATATATGAGCTTTTTTCCACCTGAAAGAAACGCAGCACCCTGCGAGTCGCTATTCCATCTAATTACTGTAGTCAGTGACAGCATGCTAGACTGGTAATTTGATTTATATTGAGTTGCACAAGGAATGGATTAACAGCTAATAAAAAATGCATAGCGCCGCCTTTGCAGTCAGCGCATTTGTCACAGGCCTTTACGTCCCTGCATTTGCCCTTTATGTGGCGCTTTGAGCGGAGAATGAGAAACAGAGCCGTGATTTCATTCATACCGAGTCTTTTTCCACCTCCTCCCATGATGCTCTGGGCTGGAAAAAGGAAAAGATTTACAGGCCTGAATCCATTCAATGAATGTTTTATGTTGCAGTTGTTGACAGTCCTACTGTTTATGTTACTGAGCTACCGGGGCAAGCTTAATAAATGGATCCTCATGTTTTGATGGATTCTTTCTATTTTCTTCTAGATGAGGAATTTGATTCTATGTAAAAGATTTGAATAGTTTAATGCTAGATACATAACTATGTGTTATTGTTTAGCATTCATCTCAGGGGCAGTTGTTTTCTGTATGCAGGTCAAAGTATGGAAGGTGTAGAAGAATGCCTGCTGAACGCACCCATGCATGCAGAATGCGGTTGCAGATTATTCCTAAGCATTCATGTGCGTCTGAATTTGTCACGGCGTCTTAAGTTGAACCTGAATATACCTCATATTTCTCTGCCCCTGCCGAGCGGAGCGTCTCATGATAGCTGTCACTGTTGTGTTTCATTTTCTTTACACAAATGGTGGTGTTGGCAGCATTCATCAAGCATTTACCGTTTAATTATTGCAAAAATATTGACATTTTTCTTACCTTTTGGGGAAAAACTGTTCACTGTTTACACCTAAGATTTAAGTTCCTTTTGTATTTCCATTTTATGGAGACTTTGTGCCAGGTTTAACAGTTTGCGGCAGCGCGAAATGCCTCTTTTGGCCAAAAACACTACTTTCTGTATGTATAGTGAAAATCCATTCAAGTCTTGAGTCACAAATGCATGAATAAACTTCTCTGCATCAGCAACACATCGAATATTTCGTAATTTGGCAACAATTCTAAGGTGGAAGAAAGCTGTTGAACATTTGAGATGTGATTTCGAAAAGTCAAAGTTTGCTGTCTAATATAACGCCTAGATCTTTTACTGTATTTGTTGGAGTATCCGTGCAGCCTTCAACTTGCAGGTTAAAATCGGAAATATTCGGCTTTGGTCCAATAAGTAATATTTCTGATTTATTTAAAAGAAGGAAATTACAAGTCACCCAATGTTTTATATCTTCGATGCACTCCGCCAATTTGGATAGCTGGGAGGAATCATCTTGTCTTGATGATATTATAGCTAGCGGAATATAGCAGAATAACCAGGTCAGGTGATGTCTGTTTATTTGTTAATTTAGCAGCTGTACTAAATAAAATCCTTGAATTTTTTCTTTCGTTTCTACGAGGTTACGGAGGTGCTCAGCCTTTGCTGCTTTTAGTGCCTTTTTATAACAGTTTGCATTCTCTTTCTACGCAATTTTAAAGACCTCTAGTTGGGTTTGTTTCTATTTGCGCTCCAGTTTACGTGTTTTTCTTTTAAGGGCGCGAGTGGTGCTATTGTACCATGGTGCTATGTTTTTCTTTTTTGACTTCATAGGTGCGACAGCTTCCAATTATTAAAGAAAATAGTGCCCAATTTGCTGGTCATGTCATCGAGCGATTCTGTATTTATTGGTATGGTTATTAAAGGAGTCAGATCTGGCAAGCTCTTTGCAAAACTATCTTTAGTAGTCGAGGTAATTGTTCTACCCTGTCAATAACAAGTTAAACAGCCGATTCCTGCAGTGCACAGTGTACATGCTATAAAATAGGGATCGGTGACATCATCACTTTGAGGTATAATATCTATATTGGTTAGATCGGCGCCGTGAGATATAATCAAGTCTAGTGTATGATTAAATCTATAACTGTTCAGTAGTTTAATATAATTTTATACAAGTAATATACAATAAAATATTAATAGAAATTCATATTAATATCAATTTAATATTAAAAAGTTGTTACAACCAAACACGGGCAGAAGTTAACTATGGGCCAGACGCATGCATCCAATAAAACCGTCTACAACCAAATCATAGTGTTAAATGAATATTTTTCAGTTGTGTAGGATTAAAAAAAAGATTAATTTAAATGAAACTGTAAGTGCTTCTGGAGCAGTGTTTACACCTTGTAAAGTGGTCTATATAGTATTTATGTATTTAGAAGTATCATTCATTCATCCATACATTACTTTCCTATCAAAATTAAGGCTCCGTCATAAGGTCCTTTAAAAAACTGTAATTCGTTGCTTTAATAGCTAATAAAATTCTCTATTATTAAATTCAATAATAAAGGAAATTTGCATCAAAAGCTTTCACTGGTAGAGTTGCTAAAGCAAGCAATATAACAGACTGTTGAATTTGTATATGTGTAAGTTTTTAAAGTTTTAAAGAGCTGTATTATTCTTCCTGTATATATTCTGTATATTCTTCCTGCTTGAGACCCTTAAGAAAACAAGTCGAGAGGTTTGATTCATCTGAGAGAGCGAGTCCCATAGTGATTCTTACAACTTTGTTGCTTCCACGAGCAACAAAGCTAGCAGTGCAACCAATCTCAGATGTCTAGACCTTTATTGTAGCGATTGTTCTGATCAAAAAGGTTGGGGTTTTTTAGTAAGGGAAAAGCTATTTACAATACAGCGGAGAGATTACATTTCCACCCACCAGTGTTTTGGCAGATGGGATTCGATGTGTCTGTGCAAGGAAATAAAATATTGAAATGTGTTTGAGTGCATGCCTGTGAGTGTGTGAAAGTAAAGAAGTGTAGGTGCGTGTGTTGTACATGACGCTATCAATGACTCAGAATAATGAATGCCTGAAGCAGTGGCCAAATCTATATCTGAGCTCAGTTTGTGACAATGAGTGCGTTTGCATGTCTCTCTAAGGTATGCTTACGGAATACGCTGATAACAAGTAAGGTCTCGTAAACGCGTAAAATGTATGTTTTTTGCCCATTACAACCGATTTCACAATGCATGTAAACTTCTTTACCGGTTGTCTTCCATTTGTGTTTATGTGCGCATGTCTGACAGTGCAAAAGTAAAAGTCACAAACGGAAGCAACAGTAAAATAATGCATAAAACTCTCGAATCATGCAGTTGATGCAGAAACGGCAAAATGAAAAACTATGGTTGCATATGCAGGTACTGCGGACATGAGAAAAGATATAAAAATACAGCTTCTGACCTATTCCCTGCAGCACGTTTAGTTACTGTACAGACTATCTATGGTGACATCAATGCAGATATCCGTTTATTTTGTGCATGTAAATGCACTCATTGTTGAGATCTCTTCTGAAACTCTAATGCAGACATTTTTCCCATGAGAAATGAGACTGTATCGAAGAAGCAGATAAGACTTTTTAAGAAAATGTTTATTTGCTTTCCATTTAATCTCACTGATGTTCAGGAGAACCAATGATAATGATTTCTTATGGGTCAGTTCACAGAGACCCTCAAAAGCTTCATGAGCCTTTAGTAAATAACAGATGGACTGCATTTGCTCATTCAATCGAGCAGTAGAAAAAAACGAACGTATTCGTCTGCATATTGGCTGGGCGGCTGATGCATGATGGAGATAATAGAAGAGAAGCAGAGAGAGGGAGTAATTATGAGATAATTAAATAGAGAGTGAGCTGCAGTCAGATTAACACTGACTGTCAGCAGAAGAGAGGAAATAACAGCAGCCCTCCATCATCGCCTCTCTATCATAACATCCGTATCTTGATTTGTCTCCTATGGGATTTTACAGGTTTACATTGTTTACTAAGTTACAATGCGTGTTCAATTCAATGAGTGGAGTCTATTAATCACAGAAATAATACATTGAAATCCAATTTTGTGTAAAATATCTTAACATTTCAAAGTCCTATGAAAGAGTCTACATCTAGAAAGAGATGTTTAAAAGAGACAAGGTCATTCATTCTGATTCATCCAAAAGGTCAAAGCGAGCACATTGAGTTGTTGTGTATAGTACAATATACAAACTTCTTTAGTTTACTGCACTTTTTGGAAAATGTAGCAGGTCATCGAGGAATAAAGTGCATACAGAAAATGCTCATACCCTGCATGCTATACAAAATATATACTGTAGCAATAGCACTTGTTCTTATTCTTTTCTTATGATGTTCTATTCTATTCTATTCTATTCTATTCTATTCTATTCTATTCTATGTTTCTGTTCTGTTCTGTTCTGTTCTGTTCTGTTCTGTTCTGTTCTGTCATCTGTTCTATTATCTGTTTCTGTTCAGTTTGTGTTCCGTTTCTAATCTATTCTATTCTATTCTATTTTATTCTGTTCTGTTCTATTATCTGTTTCTGTTCTGTTCTGTTCTGTTCTGTTCTGTTCTGTTCTGTTCTGTTCTGTTCTATTCTATTATCTGTTTCTGTTCAGTTTGTGTTCCGTTTCTAATCTATTCTATTTTATTCTGTTCTATTATCTGTTTCTGTTCAGTTTCTGTTCCGTTTCTATTCTATTCTGTTCTGTTCTGTTCTGTTCTGTTCTACTCTATTATCCGTTTCAATTCTATTATCCGTTTCTATTCTATTATCTGTTTCTATTCTATTATCTGTTTCTATTCTATTATCTGTTCTACTCTATTATCCGTTTCTATTCTATTATCCGTTTCTATTCTATTATCTGTTTCTATTCTATTCTATTCTATTACTGTTTCTATTCTATCATCTGTTTCTATTCTATTATCTGTTTCTATTCTATTATCCGTTTCTATTCTATCGTCTATTCTATTCTATTACTGGTTCTATTCCTTTATCTGTTTCTATTCTATTCTATGATTGTATCGGTTTCTATTCTATCATCTGTTTCTATTCTATTCTATTCTATTCTATTCTATTCTATTCTATTACTGGTTCTATTCCTTTATCTGTTTCTATTCTATGCTTGTATCGGTTTCTATTCTATCATCTGTTTCTATTCTATTATCTGTTTCTATTCTATTATCTGTTTCTATTCTATCATCTGTTTCTATTCTATTATCTGTTTCTATTCTATTCTTTTACTGGTTCTATTCCTTTATCTGTTTCTATTCTATTCTATTCTTGTATCGGTTTCTATTCTATCATCTGTTTCTTTTCTATTATCTGTTTCTATTCTATTCTATTATCTGTTTCTATTCTATTATCTGTTTCTACTCTATTCTATTCTTGTATCGGTTTCTATTCTATCATCTGTTTCTAGTCTATTATCTGTTTCTATTCTATTATCTGTTTCTATTCTATCATCTGTTTCTATTCTATTATCTGTTTCTATTCTATTCTATTATCTGTTTCTATTCTATTATCTGTTTCTATTCTATTATCTGTTTCTATTCTATTATCTTTTTCTATTCTATTATCTATTTCTATTCTATTCTATTCTTGTATCGGTTTCTATTCTATCATCTGTTTCTATTCAATTATCTGTTTCTATTCTATTATCTGTTTCTATTCTATTATCTGTTTCTATTCTATTCTATTATTTGTTTCTATTCTATTATCTGTTTCTATTCTATTATCTGTTTCTATTCTATTATCTGTTTCTATTCTATTCTATTCTATTACTGGTTCTATTCCTTTATCTGTTTCTATTCTTGTATCGGTTTCTATTCTATCATCTGTTTCTATTCTATTATCTGTTTCTATTCTATTATCTGTTTCTATTCTATTATCTGTTTCTATTCTATTCTATTATCTGTTTCTATTCTATTCTATTATCTGTTTCTATTCTATTCAATTCTATTATCTGTTTCTACTCTATTCTTTTACTGGTTCTATTCCTTTATATGTTTCTATTCTATTCTATCATCTGTTTCTATTCTATCATCTGTTTCTATTCTATCATCTGTTTCTATTCTATTATCTGTTTCTATTCTATTATCTGTTTCTATTCTATTATCTGTTTCTATTCTATTATCTGTTTCTATTCTATTCTATTCTATTATCTGTTTCTACTCTATTCTTTTACTGGTTCTATTCCTTTTTTCTGTTTCTATTCTATTCTATCATCTGTTTCTATTCTATCATCTGTTTCTATTCTATCATCTGTTTCTATTCTATTATCTGGTTCTATTCTATTCTATTATCTGTTTCTATTATATTATCTGTTTCTATTCTATTATCTGTTTCTATTCTATTCTATTCTATTATCTGTTTCTATTCTATTCTATTATCTGTTTCTATTATATTATCTGTTTCTATTCTATTATCTGTTTCTATTCTATTCTATTATCTGTTTCTACTCTATTCTTTTACTGTTTCTATTCCTTTATCTGTTTCTATTCTATTCTATTATCTGTTTCTATTCTATCATCTGTTTCTATTCTATTCTATTATCTGTTTCTATTCTATTATCTGTTTCTATTCTATTATCTGTTTCTATTCTATTATTCTATTATATCATATTATATTATATTATTTTCTATTCCATTCTATTAGTTCTTGTGTTGCTTATGGTGGGTGGGTGTTCTGTGATACCTGGTGATTAAGGAATGAATCTTATCATTAGCTCCACTTGCTGTTTTTACAACTGGCCACTTGTGTGTGTATATGAAAACAAAAATGAAAATAATTCAATTAAACAGCCTGAAAAAAAAGTGTTATATATCTTTGTGTACAGTACATTTCAAGGGACAAGAGGATCTTTTCAATCTAATGTTTTTGCCATTTTGTGTTTGTGTGTCCACAGGTTTGATTATCAGGAGCTGCTGCACAACTCCAGTTTTTGTCTTGTTCCTCGGGGGAGACGGCTCGGCTCCTTCCGCTTTCTTGAGGCCCTGCAGGTCGGTTTCTCTAAACTTTGCCTGTCTAAAAATCTTTAATTCATTTTATTGGCTTAAATGTATTTAGGGCTCGGCAGTTTTGAGCCCTGAGGTTACACTACACTGACGTGAAGGTCATTGGTATTGACATTCTGTCATCTTTTCACAAACACCCAGTGATTCTTACGTATATTGAAGAGGAGAGGTGAAGAGATCTATTAATAAACCCCCCTCTCTCTTTTTCCCTTTCTCTCTCTCTCTTTTTCCCTCTCTCTCTCTCTCTCTCTCACTCCTTTTCTATTCTTCTCTCTATGAGGTTATTTACATGTTTGTTCTCATCCTGCACTGTGAGCAGGGTCCAAAATTAATGTTTTATCAAACTTGGTAACATAGTGAATTGGTGCCAGTGAACAACATTCTTTAAAATATCTTCTTTTGTGATCTGTGGGAGAAAGAAAGTCATACAGGTTTGAAATAATGAGAGGGTGAGTAAATGATGACAGAATTTTCAGTTTTTGGTGAACGATAACTTTAAGATCAGGTTGTTGGGCCACATTGATCAGGTTACATTGAAGTAACATTTAACATGAAACATTAAATGAAGACAATTGTGACAGAAATGTCTCAGGCCCATCTTAGGCTGTCAGAAATGATATTTGTCAGTCAAAAATGGAAGGTAAACACAGGGTGTTTGAATCCTCTCAGTATTTTTGCATCTCTCTCAGTTGTAAGTCGGTTGTGTTGTGCTCTCTGATGGGAGCACTTTGAAAAACAGACATCAAAAGGCTTTTAGATGATGCTGTATGTGGGGACATTGGGACTGTGGGATAGTCTTACTGTTGTCAACCATTTCCATTTAGAAATATACAAGTGTGTGTGTGTGCTCGTGCGTGTGTGCGCTGGATAGCGGGGAGGGGGGGCTGTGTGAAAGGTGAGGTGGGATTACCAAAAACTCCACATATCGTCAGCACAATCCTCCTTCCATACTACTGCTAGACAGACAGGTGTCATCTGGAATTAAAAGACTGTCCCCGATCCAAACCTACAGCAGCTGTGTACAATACCAGGAGTGATGTAATCATTTGGAAAGTAGGATGGGGAACACGTATTCAAGGGATAGTACACACAATAAAGAGAGTTCTGTATTTATTTACTCTGGTTCAAGTTGTTCCAAATCTGAGAACAAAGACAGAATTTTCATTTTTGGGTCGTTTTGGGGAACTGTCCCTTTAACCAAATCATTGGTTATTTTTATATGATTTTTGATGTATTTTAAAACTTTGTACAACAATTTGGGACGGAGAATTAGCCGTTTACACAAGACCGTTTTCAAGTAAAAGAGCAAAACTATTTATGTGATTTGGTTGTCCGTTTACACGGAAACAGCGTTTTAGGGGACTGATAACGCAAACTTTTGAAAACGGGTTTCAAAGTGCAAGTTTTTAAAAACCACAGCGTTCTCATTTCCGTGTAAACCCCGAAGTACGCAAGAATGAGAAAACACGTGCGCATGTGTATTAGGTGATGAATTTAACACAACGAAGAGAAAACACATACAACAATGGCGGATTACATTGGTTTTTTGTGCTGCGCAATAGTTTGTTAACGCTTCTCCAGCAAGTGTAGATTTACTACACCAGGGCTATAACCACCAACGGAGACTAATTATTTATCTACAGCAAAATATTTTGACCCAGGAGGACGAGTAGATGGAAGAAAAACTTTCGAATATCCAAACTTTTCGCCATCTTTGTTTGTTTGTATACAGGTGCTGGTCATATAATTTGAAAAGTTGATTTATTTCACTAATTCCATTCAAAAAGTGAAACTTGTATAATATATTCATTCCTTACACACAGACTGGTATATTTCAAATGTTTATTTCTTTTAATTTTGATGATTATAACTGACAACTAAGGAAAATCCCAAATTTGGTATCTCAGAAAATTGTAATACTGTGAAAAGGTTCAATATTGAAGACACCTGGTGCCAAACTCTAATCAGCTTATTAACTCAAAACATCTACAAAGCCTTTAAATTGTCTCTCAGTCTAGTTCAGTAGGCTACACAATCATGGGAAAGACTGCTGACTTGGCAGTTTTCCAAAAGACGACCATTGACACCTTGCATAAGGAGGGCAAGACACAAAAGAGTAATTGCAAAAGAGGCTGGTTGTTCACAGAGCTCTGTGTCCAAGCACATACATTGAGGGGCGAAGGGAAGGAAAAGATGTGGTAGAAAAAAGTGTACAGGCAATTGGGATAACCGCACCCTGGAGAGTATTGTGAAACAAAACCCATTCAAAAATGTGGAGGAGATTCACAAAGAGTGGACTGCAGCTAGAGTCAGTGCTTTAAAGAACCACTACGCACAGACGTAGGCAAGACATGGGTTTCAGCTGTCGCATTCCTTGTGTCAAGCCACTCTTGAACAACAGACAGCGTCAGAAGCGTCTCGCCTGGGCAAAAGACAAAAAGGACTGGACTGCTGTTCTCTGATGAAAGTAAAGTTTTGCATTTCCTTTGGAAATCAGGGTCCAAGAGTCTGGAGGAAGAGAGGTGGGGCACACAATCCACGTTGCTTGAGGTCCAGTGTAAAGTTTCCACAGTTAGTGATGGTTTGGGGTGCCATGTCATCTGCTGGCACTGGACCACTGTGTTTTCTGAGGTCCAAGGTCAACGTAGCCGTATTCCAGGAAGTGTTAGAGCACTTCATGCTTCCTAATGCTGACCAACTTTATGGAGATGCAGATTTCATTATCCAATAGGACTTGGCACCTGTACACAGTGCCAAAGCAACCAGTAGCTGGTTTAATGACCATGGCATCCCTGTTCTTAATTGGCCAGCAAACTCGCCTGACCTTACCCCATAAAAAATCTATGGGGTACTGTGAAGAGGAAGATGCGATATGCCAGACCCAACAATGCAGAAGAGCTGAAGGCCACTATCAGAGCAACCTGGGCTCTCATAACATCTGAGCAGTGCCACAGACTGATTGACTCCATGCCACGCCGCATTGCTGCAGTAATTCAGGCAAAAGGAGCCCCAACTAAGTATTGAGTGATGGACATGCTCATACTTTTCATCTTCATAATTTTCAGTTGGCCAAGATTTCAAAACATCCTTTCTTTGTATTGGTCTTAAGTAATATTCTAATTTGGTAATATTCATAAGAGATGCTGACTTTGGGATTTTCCTTAGTTGTCAGTTATAATCATCAAAATGTAAATAAATATATCAGTCTGTGTGTAATGAATGAATATAATATACAAGTTTCACTTTTTGAATGGAATTAGTGAAATATATCATAATTTTTTTTATGATATTCTAATTATTGTGCGCATGTTTCTCTTCACTATGAATGAGGAGAAATGCAGTGCTCTGTATCGTAAGGTCTCTTTACGACGGTGTCACAAAATGGCTTGGACAGAACCCAGATGCAGGCAGACGAGGGGTTAAATAGAAACTTTTTTTAAATCAAACACCCACAATGGGGAAAACATGAACCAAAAAACAAGGAAACCAAACACTTCCCACGAGGGGGACAAAAAGTCTTAAGAAAAGTGAAAATAATAAGTTCACGAACACGAACACGAACACGAACACGAACACGAACAGGAACAGGAACACGAACACGAACACGAACACGAACACGAACACGAACACGAACACGAACACGAACACGAACAGGAACAGGAACAGGAACAGGAACAGGAACAGGAACAATGGCGTGAGCGCAAGACATCTAGTGCTACAACTAACATAAACATTAGACAATGCATCGACACAGAACAGAGGGAAACTGAGACTATATAAAGGGAGCCACTAACGAGGAGTGATTACATGGGGAGAGTGGTGACAGGTGATTGGAATGAAACCATAACGAGAGTGATTAACAGACCAGGTGATGGGAATAAAATCCTAACTAAGGTGAAACACAAAGCAGACGGTGGGAATGAAACCCTTATGAAATTACAAGAGATAGGAGGGTGGGGCTGAGAGACATAACAGGAAGCCACGTGGCGCCAAGTAACAACATAAAGCCACGTGTTTCCACACATAACACAACAGAAACCCGAAAGACGTGGCAATGTCATGACTCTGCCCCATGCCCAAGGAGCTATAAAGCTCGAGACAGGAAGGACAGAGTCCTAACAGACGGAAGTCCGCTTTCCAATAAACCGTCAATCAATCGTCAGGGACTCTGGTATTTTTACTTTACAAAGTGATGACGCCAACTACTGGCGTGGCATGCGTAATACAGTGTTTTCGTTATTTTTGCTGATCTGTGTAAACACAGATGTTTTTTTTTTACTTTGTCGTGTGTACGTGAAACTTTTCAACTTTTCTGTGTAAACGTGGTCTAAGACTTCCCTACTTCAGCTTAACACAAACAAACACAAAAAAATCACACCTAGCCCATGAGAAAACCATATCCCCACAAAGGAAATGAATATCATTTTAATATCCGGTCTGGGAGACTATTATTACTTTACTATATGCTGCCATGAGCGCAGTATTAATATTTAATGACAGTATTTAAAGAAATCTGTTAAGTCAACCATGTTATTAAATTGAATCTTCACTTGCCTGGTGAGATAAGCATTGAACTCTAAAAAACCAGGTTTTTAAACACACGTTTTCATTTGATCAAAGCAACAGTTTTTCATGAATTGATGATTAAGTGAGACTGTGATGGTTGAGGTGCGTTGAAGTGCACATTTAAAGGGCCGATTAAGTCATCCCCATGCATCCCCATCCACAACCTGCAACATAAGGAATTGGACTCATTTGTTGGTGCGTTCACATTGTAACCTAATTTGCATAATGCATTTAGTAAACCAGGCACTAAAACGACACACACGGTGCATACAAATAAACTGAGCTTAAACGTAACTCCATGCGTTTCAATGAGATGCACATTTTTTTGTTTGTGTGTGAATGTGCAATTTCTATTCAACCTTGCTGTGTTTGATTAAGTTTAGTTTAATGCACAGTAGGATCCTTGAATGAGGCTTTTCTGTGTCTCTTTGAGAATTACGAGTGTTTAATCCTCCACATAGCCAGTAAACGTGAATGTCCTTGTCGTCCGTCTTGTGTGATTCAAAAGAAGACATTCCTATCTTTTTTGTTGGTGAAAAGGAAAAAATACTCATTCAATTTTAAGGGTCGGATAAAGGCTAAATTAAAAAATATGAATTATGACTTCAGTGCAAGAAAACATGACAACATTATCTGGGATGAATAAAAAATTTTCAAAGAACCCTAAGTCAAACCTTTTAGGGTCCTGTGTGTGAATTGTTGCAGCATCTAGTGGTCTGGTTGTGAATTGCAACCAACGGCTCACTACACCTCTCCCATACGAAGCACTACGGTGGCGGACACAGGGCTGTGGTCCGTTTAGGGCCACTGTAGAAACAACATGGCGAATTCCTTGTAAAGGAACAATGGAATCCCTCCACTGTTGGGAAATGTTATGTTTAGGTTGTCTGTGAACATTTCTCGCAACACTTTATTGATAAAAAAAAATTGTGAAAGTATTATTTTGACGTTGTGTAGAGGGGTTTTGTTTCATGTGTTGTATGTGTTACGCAGGCTGCCTGTATTCCTGTGCTGTTGAGTAACGGATGGGAGCTGCCGTTCTCAGAGATTATTGACTGGAGTAAAGCGGCCATCATCGGGGATGAGAGATTACTGCTGCAGGTATACACACATTCACATCAGACCAGCAATGCCAAATAACTCCAAAATCATTCCATCACAGAAACATATCACAAACACTGAGCGGTTTCACAGGAGTTGTATTAAAAATGGATCAAATGAAAATATTGTTCAAGGAAGTCTTGAGATTTGAGGCTTTTCGGCAGCAGTAGACTTCAAATCCTGCATTTTCTAAAGTGACCATTCACTGCACTGGGAAGTTTAATTAAATGGCAGTGAAATTCTCATGAGGAGGAGCGCAGAGCCATGAATGAGGAGGCTTTAAGTGCCGTAATATCTTTAGAGAAGAAAATTGAATCACACTTTTCCCCGAGGCCTTCATTAATCAAGTCAATTTATAATTCCATCCAAATACAGAAGAAGAATTTGCTTACATTTGCAGATGCAATTGATATCTTCATATTCGGGCAAGTTTTTAATGCAATTAACGAGTTCACTTCTGACTTAAAAAAACATAAAATCTAGCGTATAGCGATAGTTCTGGGAGGTTATGTTGGTCAAGCTCACATCAGATGATCTACTGTAACTATAGAAATATGATGCTATCACAGTTTCTGTTTTAAACTGATTCAGTTATTCGCAGCTTATCGTTAATTACCCTCCTCCTTCCCCAACTTCACCTCAACTTTCACGAGTGAACCTACCATTCAGTCTTCCTAGATAATGGTAAACAAACTTGCCGTGCTGTCCTCGCTGTCCTGTTCTGTTTACCCTAAGGTGGGTTATCACTGCTCTCCCCACCCTTATTCATGCTGGCTGCATGGCTGGGCAGGGAGGTTTGCCCAGATTAAGCCCATATGGCCAATGTAAACTGTATGCTTATTGTCAATCATTTTGACAATAGTGATCCTGACAGAACTGTAGTTTTTTAATGACAGTTTTGTGTTATCACAATTAATGAGACTCTATAAGAACATTGTAGACAATTGTCATGCAAACATAAAATACATAGACACATTTGAACCAATCACGAGTAGGGCTTTCGTCGCTGCTGCACTTGTGATCATTTTGTGTTGGTGCAAATATCCGTAAACTTTTTGAGAAGCACAGGTTATTTGTTTAGCACTATCCTTTTGAAATGGTTGGATCACAAGGAATCTACATTTCCTTGATCTTTCAAGATAAAAGAGTTTATTGGACTATAAAACAACACTGAAACTTTAAGAGCTCGAAACTTTTTCTTCAGTGTTAAAAGACAATAAACTAAACTGCAAAAATGATTGCTCAGAAAACAATAAATATTAACATAGGACTGGTTTCAACGGTTTTCTATTAGATGATCAGACACTTGGCCTGTCACAGTGAGGTAGTAATATGTAAGTGATAACACTTGTATGGTATGATGTTGACTTCTTGAGCGTCACTGAAGGTCATTTGTAATAGTTGTGTGTGAGTCTCTAATAAAAAGATGAATCTCAAATTTGAAATAAAATGGCGTCAACTATGCTGAAAAACTAAGATTATAAAGGACCTGGAGGATTTTTCTGAACACCAGTGGACAGTTTGATGGCTCAGATCAACATTAATCTTTTCAACAACAATTACAAATCATAAAACTGTCACAAATTGTCTAGGTACCATTGTAAAGTAATTAGAATCAGGTCTATGTAAACTGTTGACCATACCATTCTAACCTATTCCCAAATGCTCCTATATACATTTTTAGTTCCTCAATCTTTGGAGAATGTAAGTATGCTGAGCTGAGCGTCATCTCTATCTCTCTCTCTCTCTCTCTCTCTCTTAGGTTCCATCGATCACCAGGTCTGTAGGTCCTGACAAAATCTTGGCCCTGCGGCAGCAGACCCAGTTCCTATGGGATGCCTACTTCTCCTCTGTCACAAAGATAGTCTTGACCACACTTGAGGTTAGTCCAGAGATGTGCATTACACAAAATATGAAGAACTGCCAGTTAGTTTTGCATTTCTGAATTGTCTGAGAACAGATTGAACATCTAGGATTTCAAATATAATTTAAGTTTCAAAAGTTTTAGGATCTTAAAAAAACAGAATTTCACACTGCAGCGTAAAGGTTCAGTGTATGATATTGAGCGACATCTCACTCCACCACCTAATTACCGAATGATAATAAAAACAAAAAAAAGCTTTCTTGCCTTTTCCCTTTACATGATTTTATTGTTTGACAGGAGCAGTAAAATCTTGAACTAAATGGAAACTTTTGTACTTTATGTTAATCTCGCATGGACTGGCAAATTTCTCCCTTCTGGTTTCTTTCACTCTGTCTCTCTCCCTTTGTGGCGTCTTCTGTTTTCTTCGAACGCTTTCATCACCTGCTGCTGTCACACATAAAGAGATGCTACCTGTCATGATCAAACACACCGGCTCTTTTCAAGACCTCTCCTACACACACACGAACGCATACGGGTTTACACAAACATTCCCTCACATCCAGACACTTTCTTTGAGAACTTTTTTAGGACGCAGGCCAGCTTTGGCCGGCTCGACGTCAGGTTTGCTCTCGGATGCTGTAATTCTTCATCTCGGGAAGGTGTTGGAAGGTGGTGTCTTTTAATAACAAGACCAGACTGAGAACTGCCAGACATTATGGACTATACATGTGTTCATAAATCAGGCCGAGAGCAGGATTTGTGATCACCATGGTGATGGTGGTGAAGCTGGTGGAGACTCTTAAGGTGTTTTCTAGAATTCATCTGAATTGATATGACAACAAACGGCATTGACTCAAAATTCTACTGTAATAACAACGGTACGAGAAGTAGCGATTTCTAATTTGCATTTAGTATTGTTATGACCCTATCAGAAAACAAATAAATACAATAAGGTGCCATAATCTAACCTGAAAACCCTCTTTCACATGTTCTGACATTAAAAAACACAACTGCATGCATTTCATGTCAACGGATCATGCGGTGTTTTCCTGGTTGCTGAGTCTGAGACCCTTGTCGGCATCTGGAGCTTTTCTAATCCCTCGCTTCTGTTCTGCTAGGAGCACTTTGAGCCGAGTGACTCGCTGTGAAATTCCCAGCGCAGACGTCAGACTGATTTTCTTAGACCGTTCATTCAAGAGCGGTGACACAAAGAGAGTGCAGTCAGTGAAAACTTTATAATTAACACACAGTAATACATAATACTAAGACATAAAAAATGGTGTAAATGTCATGTAGGTTTGTAGTAAAGAAAGAAAACAAAAAAAACATTTTTATTTTACTTTTGTTTTACATGACAACACCGTGTTAAGATGACCAGCCGTGCAGTTTGACCAATTTGATGTATGTCTTTTTTTCCTACACCAAAATCCCCCCCATATATATTTAGCAAACACTTTATCCAAATCGACTTTAGGACAAGGCTAGATTTGTTTCGTTTAACCAAAAGCAGTCACAGTTATTGCAGTTTAATTGCTCTAGAGGCAGATATGCTGTTTCCTTTATTAATAATGATGCTAATAACAGTACAAACATCAATATTAGACATGAACACTCACATGCAAGTAAATGAAGAGCATTGGAGGTATGTGCGTGCATTCACATCGGGACAGACATGAGTCAAATCTGTATAAATCCAGAGAAGTGGAGCATGAGGCAGTCAAAATGCTTAAGTTGTGTATGTGTGGTATCTTATTAACCACATAAATCAAACGCCCTCTCCATGGGCTCGGGCGAACCGATACTTTCATCAGAACGTATGCCACACTGAGTTCATTTCCCTGCTCCACAGCTCAAGACCAGCGAGACGCTTCACTTACTGTGTACACCTGACACGATGAATCCACCCCACAAACAGCACATTATAACATCAGCATGAGAAGGCACCGAGACACATTCTGATCAGTGGTCACGACTCCCGAGCAGCGCTGCACACAGCCTGAAAAGTGAAGCCAAAGCAATTAGCCCCCTGGTGGCGGGCTGCAGTATAGTTCATGAACCCCGCCATCTCCGCCAACTAATGTGAATCAGTTAAGCTAAAAAATCCAATTGCATGTCAAATATATTTTGATCAAAGATGTTTTCTCTCATTTTATGCTTTTAGATTGTTATAAGATCTTATAAAGAGCATATAGGGAGTATGGGTGGGACCCTTTTTCCGCTGCTCCACTACACGCTTACTACTGCGCAGACTCTGGCTCCAAATGACGTCGCAAAATTATTTTTGCAATCTGGAGCTTTTGCCTCTCTGTCGCCATCTCTGTTTGAAACATAAACATGCAGGTTACTTTACACACAGTGTTCATTTTTACGTGGTAAACAAAACCAAATGACCTCAAACTGAATTTCCTGTGAAATCGAAGCCAACAGCTTAACTTATAAATGATTATTATAAGCGAAACCGTTGTGATTCAGGCTAAAGGACACAATAACTGATTTCTGTTTATTTTTAAACCTAAAAGATGGCAGCTTTCAGATTGACTGTGTCACGTCTCTCCGCATTTCACATTCTGTGTGGACTAACAAATTGCTTGTCTCTTGAAATTCACTCCTGGTTAGGACATAATGTTACAGTAGCACTTTACTGAAGGATGCCCATAAACTCGCTGAGATGTGACACTGTCCTTTAAGCTAGACTGAAATGCTGTTCCGGTGGCTGTTTACTGTGCTGAGGACATGCACCATTGCTCTCTCCGGTTATGAAATCAGAATCAATGGCTGTCATTACATGAACCCTGTTACTGTTCAATGTATTTATTTATCCCTTACTTTAAACTGTTTATATTAACCACACAGAAGTGCACAGGCCGCACAATGAAGATGTCGGTGTACGTGTTGTTCTTGCAGATTATTCACGACAGAATCCGAATGCACATGTCCAGAAGCAGACTGATGTGGAACTCTGTTCCTGGAGGGCTCTTCACACTTCCAGAGTTCTCCAGCGACCCCACCCTCTTCCCGTTTTACTACTCGCCACTCGGTGAGTTTGTGTGCGACTTCAGCTCAATGCAGTAAAAGTTTGTTGCAGTGAAAATTACATCATAACTCAGATGGATGTTGTCTCCTCAAGCAATATGTGTGTACATAACATACTGTAGTATTGAAGCGTCAACACACACACGTCCACCACATTCCTCCATAAGCCCAGCGTGTGTGTTTTTGCATGTGAATGTACGGTAGGGGCTTAAAATCGATTTGTCCCTGGGCCTTCCATGTCAGCAGTAAATCTGTATTGCAGGAGTGATAGATTGGTCTATACTCTGCTGTCACAGGCGTTGTTAGTCTCGCTTTCCATAATTTTGATGACAGGACAGTTTAGACTCGCTGTCCGTGGCTATAACTTGAGTTCACTTCAGTGTGCTGTGATATACTGCGGGATCCACTCAGCCAGGGCTGCGCCATAAATCTGGCAACCTGTGATACGTGCTGTTTATTGGCCATTGAGATATCATCCAACTTGACTGGTAGATTGTGCCATTGGTTTTTCGGTGTCCCTGTCTTGCTTGAAACAGTAATAGGTTGTTTTGGAGGCATTGTGGGATGCATATTTTGTAGTACACCCTAATCACACTGTGAACCTTAATTATCCTCAAATGTTCAGAGCCACAATTGCCTTTAATTTGCTCACTGAGTAATAATTAGCCTCCTAGTTTTTTGCATACTTTTATTTCAAAGGTTTCTTGCATTCATATTCTACAGCAGTCATCCTCAATAGGCGGACCGCGGTCCGGACCTTTGCTTCGTTCCATCCGGACCGCGAGACATAGCCTAATAAACCATTGAAAACGTTTGACTTATTTGGTTGTTAAATTGACAACGGAGAATTACATCACACGCACTCTCAGGAACATTTATGTAATTGATCTTCTGCTGCTATATCCTCTAATATCTTTATTCAGCCCCAAACCCACTTCATTTTAAAACCCTGAAAAGTTTTTTTTCAGATATAATTTTTTTTTTACGTTTAGTTTTCATAACAGAAAATCTGTCTATGGCTTTAAACACATATACTGAATAGTATTTATTGGGCCTTTCAAGGAACAATATTGCTTGTATTTTTTGCAAAAAATAGTATTGATATACTGTAAAAATAAGGACATATCTTTTCCTTTTCTATGAATTCCTTTTGGCAACCATAAACCACAGTAATGGGTAACTCTCTAAAAATGTATGATAAAAAAAGATTGGCAATAAACATATTCTTGTTTTGAAGTGAAACAAAAACATGAATTTAATAATTCATGCACCAGAAGGCTTGAGTCCATGAAAGAGTTTTAATCTTGATTATTGTGCTAATTATGAGATTATTTTATGTTGCTTTTGTATAATTGATCAAAGCAACAAATGAAGAATTCAGAAGTAAAGTATACCAACTTTGATCACTCGCTCCACTTTCATTCAGCTGTGATTTTGTGGCGAGTCTGTTAAACACACTGAACAGATATTTGTGTGTTTTGTTCACTTTTTTAAATGTATTAATTACTTATTCTGTTAAGTTATATAGAAGTTTATATTCTAAATTCCTGCAGTGATGAAATGCTCAAGTGTAATTACTGCTTGTGTGAAGCGTCACTTTTGTTTAAAGAGCATAACAAGTTTATACTAGAAAAGTTTCAGCGCTTTGATCAATTCATTAAACAAGCTTTATCTTCTCCGGTTGGCTGTTCTTTGCACTAACTTATATTGTGATGTAATGGAGACTTAATGTAGCTGTCGGGTTATCAGAGTTGCCGTCGCAAATCTAGATAAATGAAGCGAATCTCCGCGGAGAGAAAGAAAAACAAGTGCTTTCTTGAAACTGCTCCCATAAAACAATCTGATACAAACCCGGAGAGATGTTATCAATAGCACTGATTTCATAAACGCTGATCTTTAATTCTGCCACGCGTGTTTGTGTGCTTGATACAGGTAAGAGTCCATCTCAGGATTTTACAGCCGTCATTCAAGCGGTCACACCCCTACAGTCCCAACAGCAGCCCATTTTCAAACTCATCCATGCCATCGCCAAGTCCAAGTTCTGCACACAGGTGAGAACATGGAGTCTACGATGAGATCTAGCAATGAGACAAAACTAGATCGCTTCGGTTAATTATATTCACGCTACACTGTAAAAATACTATGTAAATAAAAATGTAAATACATTATTTAATAATTAAAAAAATATATATATATTTTACACCCTACTTGTAATTTTGCAGTTTATTTCTCGTATTTAACGTTTTTACATAACATTTCAAAACACGTTACATTTTTATTAAATAAAACGGTAAAATTCAGTTAAATTACAGCTGTTTACAGTGTAGGACTACATATGATTACAGCAAGTTACTCGCTAGATGTTGGAATGTGTTGAACTGTATAGTGGGGTGCACAACTTGAAATGGGATGTATTGTTGATAAAAATGTAAAAATAACAACAGTTAACACAAATAAGAATCTGACCTTAAAGTAAGCTCATATGATTCGCTTAGAAATTGTACTATTTTTACAAATTGTACTTATTTAACTATCAGTTACGTATAACGCGTGTCTATCACAGACTACTCTAAAAACAATAAAAGAAAGAAAATGTGTGTCAATTGAAATGTGCTGTGTTTTTCATTTGCTTTGACCGGGTTCCAGATTTTAGTGCTGTGGAACTGTGAGAAGCCTCCGCCACCCAGAAACAAATGGCCCTCCATCTCAACACCCTTCACTATCGCTGAGGGCAATAAAAAGGTGAGATAAAGAGAACGAGAAGGACATACAGGAATACAAGAATGATGGTTTTACAGTAACTCTGAACGCCTCAATATTCTTGGAGACGTGTGCAAGGCTTGGAACAAACTTATACATAAGCAGACTCAGAACTTACAGGGGCTATAGAGTCGAATAACACATAACAAGACAGATGTCACCAGTTAATGTCTGTAAAATGAAGAAATTGTGTGTGATATCTGCACAGCTGTGTGTGGGTGGTGATGCGAATATTCTCAATGTGTATCTTGTCATTAGCACCTTTCAGACACTGTCTGCTCAGCATCTCTCTCTCTCTCGCTCTCTCTCATGTTCAGCTTCTAATCTTCTTGTCATCATTGTTAGTTGCAGATGCAGTTGACCTGAGCCGCTTGTGTTAATGTCACTGTTTGCTTACAGATGTGTTCAGACCAGGGCTTATTAAACCAGGCTCAGCAGACAATCTAAGAGCAATAAACAGTGTCTCACAAAGTTAAAAGATGAATTAAAGTAGTTTGACATCATTTCTGTAATTTAGTTTTGCTTTCAGAATAAATAATGCTTAAACCTTTTGTAAGAGAACTAGCCATTTTTTCATCCAGGACGATTTAAAAAGGATAACTTGCGTGTTGATCAGTTTGATTGTTTGTAAAAATGTAATGCTTTACATTTTTACAGGTATGTTATTAAAAAAAGATTGTATATACACTACACTGTGAAGAAATACGTAAAAAACATGTACATTTGCAGTCTTTTTCTGTAATTATAAAAAAATGCACTTTGAGATAATTATGTAAAAGAAACAGCGATTGTCCGGCAGTAAAAAAACTTGAAAAATCTGTAAAAATTAAAAGTACATTTCTGAGAAATTAAACCATTGAAGTTTACACTGTAAAAAAAGTAGAGTTGTTTTACTTAAATGTTTCTCATAATCTTGAAAATATTTTGATGTAAAGGGTATTTTTACTTAATATTTAAACTAAGGATGACTAGGACCAAATAATAAAGAAAAAGCAGGCATAAAGATTTCGTGAACGTGCCGGGGTTGTCCAAACCGCCTAAAAATAATATTTTTTCACTAGGAAAATGGAAAAAAATCTGATTCAGGCAAATTACTGACCCAACAAAACAATTTATCATTTCAAGTGATTCATTATGAGAATGACATTTCCATTATCATCATCATGACAGGCAGATTTCAGTGTCATTTATCAAGATATTAACAGCTTTTACTCTTATATTAATAGATTTTCTCCACGAATACTTTAGTTTACAAGAGTAACACCGTGTCCTTGACAAACACGATGCGATGCTTCGACGCATGATAAAAATTATCTTTTCCATGTTGTTCAGAGGTTTTGTCCTAACCAGCCGTGACAGGGGTTCAGTTTTTTTCTAATGGAAATGTGAAGCATGCTGTTTGTGCCAAATACTGTATATATAAACCACAAGCAGTCAGATTTGTCCTGAAACTGATATAACGTGATAAATAAAAGAGGCAACAACATGCTACCAGTTTTCAAAACAGAACACACTCAAGAGATCTAAATAGAAATGCATCTTCTCTGAAGCGAGTGAGAGTCCACGCGTCAAACAAGTGTGACACAGATCATCTAAATGTCGATCCAAAGCCATTTGTCATAATTAAATCATGTCGTGACTTATAAGCTATCAATCAGCACATCCAAATCATAACACGCTTTTCTGCACGGCCTGATCAAGATCAATTTTAGTTATTTAATACTGAGATAAAAGCTTAATAGAGATATATGTACTTGGCTTTCCCTAGAAGTGAAATCTCGAGAGGTCACAGGGGACAAAATCTCCGTGTGTTTGTTTGCAACCTGGTTTTTTCATCCAGATAACAGAGGTACTCCACCCAAAAATCTGAATTACCCCTCATAGTAAAGATATTGGTAAATGGTAGTCAAAGGTGTCCCCGACATGTCAACATTCTTCCAAATATCGTTCTTTATGTTCATAAGAAGAAACTTATTTATACAGGTTCGAGAGTTGATGACAGAATTTTCATTTTGGGGTGGAGGATCCCTTTAAGGAGTATGTTGCTTAGAGATGGGGGATTGCCTTTCATCTTTTATAATGTTCAAACAAAAAACGTTGACACAGGGCCTTATCTATTGACGTATATCTGTCTGTCTGTTATAAATGTGTAAGAAAAGAGGAAAAGAAACGAAGGGGAGAGGGACTAAAGGGCAGATGGTTCCTGTGAAGGATCATGTGAGCGTTACGGTTAAATAAAGCTTGTATCCTGAGGGAACAGGAGTGATATGAACCACTTGTCAACAAAAACATCTGGCCTCTCAGATAAGTACAAAGTGTGTGTTAGAAGCTCTACATATATGAAAGAAACTCACAGAATGATAAATGCATACAGCATTTGACATACACACATATTTCATATATAAACTTCAGAGGACTGTTCTGGGTTCAGCTCTAATGACAACAGATGCTTTATCCTTAAAAAAATATATTTTTTTGTCCTTTTAATATTGTTTTACCTGACAGGACAGTGTAGAGAGACAGGAAATGATGGGATGAGAGAGCGATGACAGGAGCCAGAAAAAGGACCACAAGCCGGGATTCAAACTTGGGTCGCCCACTGTGCTTTTTGCGTAACATGTCACCTCATAGTGCACAGGAACACTGTCACCAATGATAATAAAATAATGAATTTATTGAATGTTCAAAGATAGTTTAATATTATTATTATTAATATAGATAATAACAATTACAACAATACTTGAAGATAATTTGCTTTCACATTAACTACGATTTATACTATGTATGTATATTAATATTAATTATTATAATAATAATATTATAATATTGTATTATTATTATTTGTAGTAGTAGTAGTAGTAGTAGTAATATTGGTTTTTATTATTGTTGTTGTTGTTATTATTAATAATAATTATATAATTTCAATATATTATTAATATATATTATTAGCTCTGAACTTCAGACAGCAGAAATATTCCATGTATCCTCATTGTTAAGGCCTGTAAATGGTGCAACCGATATATATATATATAGTATATATGTTTGCTTTTCACTGGTCAATAATGATTTGTTGTTTGTTGACTGTTTCTTTAATCTGACAGATGAGTCAAAATAATTTAACAGCATTACTGTTATCCTAGAATGTAAAATTGCTTGTCTTTGGAAGTTGTTGGGTGGATCATTAATATTTGAGATTTAGCTTTAAAAAATATAAGATAGTAATCTATCGCATGCAATGTAAAAAGAGAAGATGTATCTCACAAATTCTTATTGTAACAACGGGTTCGCAACTTTAAAGACACAGATACATAGTCACAATGTAAAAACATCTGAATACAGACAATTCAAATATATACAGACTCCTGCAGAGGTGATTTCGCACGAATTGTTCTGGAGGTGTGAATAAAAACAATATGTCCCAGATAAGATAACATTAGGGTCGTCTGTGATACGCTCACATTTAAACACAGTTTAATAATCTTCACTTAATGACATGGCAGTCAATTAAATCTGTCGATGGTTTAAGTTTGTTACAGTGATGAGAGTAAATCCATGCATCAGGAGTTCTTTTGCTTAATAAAAGCATCTTCACACATGAGCAGTTTTAAATTATTCAGAGGTATTAAGGAAGAATCAATACCATAATAAGGTCTGCACCTCCCTGTAGCCCCCATTTACTGTAATGGATTAAAACAGCATTATTCTAATGGTACCACGGATCGATTGTGGGAGGCGTTGACTCTCAAGCTACAGCTAAATAATATCTATAACCTTTCTAGTGTGTATATGTTTTTTTAAATCACATTAAAGGCATGTAATTAAGTCAGTTACAAACAGGGCTGAAGAACAGACCATATAGGGCCAGATGCAGATTAAAACCAAACCTGATGACCCAAATTTCTTAATCTGAAACTAGAAAACAGTATTCCATTTTATTTGGCAGCTTTGCACTATTAAAGAAGATGATCACAACCACTAATGACATACACGATTCACTACACTCTTTTCATTTTTTCGTTTCATTTCTTCAACCTTTTTTCTACCACAAACACCTCTCAATGTGAAAATTACCTATCGAAGGGAGACCAAGCCAAGATAGCCGAGCCAATAAAAAATGAAAAGTGCTTGTGTGAACTTTTCAAGATAGGCCTTTAAAGGAATAGTTCACTCATTTATTTACTCTCAGGTTGTTGGAAAAATTCTTTCATACAGACCAGACATCTCATTTTGTGTTACAAAAAAATTGTACATGTATGAGCAAATGATGACAGAAGATGGGGTAACACACGCAGTTTCTGTCATCTCATATCAATCTTGAGTTCCCATACAGTAGTATTGCATATGTCGTATCTTCCAAGAGTATTTAGGTTGATCCAATTCATAAAAGAGACATACAGCTGAACGGTTATTTCCGGAAAAAGACGATTGGACGGAACGACAGCATGAGCACAAAATACATCATCGCATTAACCCCTTCCTGTTGTTTACATTATGCACGTGCGCGCTGATCACCAACAAAACACAGACATATGACTTAGTTTGACTTACCTTGTGCCGTTCATGTTCGGCATGTTGTACACACCATCTATCAGTATCAAACGATCTCCAAATCCAGCATTATATCCACCGTTTATATAACGTACATCACTGAAATGCCGTGAACAAACAAACACAGCTCAACTTGTCTCCCTATCACCAGAGTAACAAGCTGTGTCTTCTGTTGGTGGTTGCCTCGAGGGCGTGCTATTTCTTTCACCTTGCCGTGGCCGAGGTTTTCCGGGAGAATTAATAAATGGAATAGGATCCCTGTTACTAAACAGGCATCCAGACTTATAGAAAATAGAAATACTACGTCATACGTCCGACTGGTTTTAGAACAAGTTGACCATGTTAAGCATGAGAATCCAGCAGGTTCAACAGTGTAAAGTCAGAATGCATGACATGGCATGTTATCCGATCCATAAGTAAACTGTTTCTTTAAGAAGTGTGTCACTTTAAATGGAAATTACTTTGTCAGATCCAAACTACCCTTGTGATGTTTGATTAAGAGATAAGATCTGATTAAAATATGTGTACAAAAATTGTATATGTACAAAATAAATATATTCATAAATTCTTGGACAGTGTATAACTATTGCTGTGAGAATATGTGAATGGCTCATGTCATTTCTTGTTTCCCCTCAGACGATGAGTGGCCGTTTTTTTCCTCATCACGCCATCAAAACTGATGCAGTTCTCAGTCTGGACGAGGACTCGGTTCTGTCCACCAATGAGGTGAGAGATTGCATGTTACACAATTACAATTAAATCTATTTAACCCTTGTCCACCAATCCTGTGTTTTCTTATCAAGCTTTTTGCAATGCATCAATATATCTCTTAAACCAAGAAGGAATATCTGTTATTTAGCATTAGCATTTGAATCAATATATGTGTCAGAGATGGCAACATAACCTAGTTTTTTTAACAGCATGGATAATCTATTGATCTATCTTTCTGTCTGTCTTTTTAGATATTTAAATAACTATAGATAGATTGTCCGATATACAGTAGATAGTCCAGTAATCAATAAAAAGGTTTTAACTTAAGCTCATCGGTCTCTCTTAACACCCTTTGTTTTTTTCAGCTCATTATATTGTCTCTTTCATTCTGTGGCATTTGTGATGCTGCATGTATTGTCCATTGCTGCCATATTTTGTGTTTGTACTGCAGTTTGTTAATGTCAATTCTCTGTCTTCATTTTCCCAGAGAGAAGAGATGATATTTGCACACAGTGCAGCATCAGCAGCCTGCTGGCTTCATTTTTAATTGCTCTCGGCTGTATAATTTAATCAGACAATAATATGAGTTAGACTGAGAGAAAGAGACAGAGGAAATACTGTACATGCAAAGTAAAGATGTCACTAAACTTGGACGTCCAAGTTTAGATTCTATTAGAAAAATGTTAAGTTTCCTTAACTAGTAAACTCTCATAAAACCAACTAGTTTTTTTTCACTAACTATGTCCCGGGGTGAGGTGGGGTGGGGTGGGGTTGGCTGGTCGTATGGGGATATTTATGTAACGAAACCTAGAAAAGAACTAGGGTCATATTTTTTGTTGTGATTAAAACCAGTTTATTTTTATTACAGAACCAAACAAATCATAAATGTTAACTATTACCTATATACCACAACAGGGTTCATATAAATCGTATGAATCGTAAAATCGAATAAATTATAATGATATAAATTATGCAAGTATATGAAAAAAATGTAATATAAAATATAAATCTGCTCTGGGATTTGGGAAAGTAGAGGAAAGTTGGGAAAGTAGAGACTTTCAATTTCTCTACATCGATTAAACACAATAACTATAGAAAATGTTTATATTCAACGTTTCCCTTACAAAACCATGGTTTTAAAAGGATTTCAATTTGTTTAGATTAAAAGTCTGGGTCTGGCAAAAGTGTAAAGAAAATATTTTAAGATATGTCAGCGCGAGTTGTTGATGGAGAAACCATCCCATGATGTCTGTATTTGAAAATGCGCAAATTATAAGTCACGAAGTGCAGTAAATAATTTCTATGTCATTTACACTTGCTATGGTGAATCCGCCAGGTTACACAGGTTAAGCCAGGTTTAGATCATTCAACCTTTTATCCTTTTTAAATGATCAAAACGATTATTTTACGTTTCGAAGGATCAAATTAGATTCCAGATTTCAGCAATTCGACCAAATCTGGCGCAATTATTATTTATAAGGATTATAAATGTGTAGTTAACAAGCATCGCTGCTCGAGCTGTGATATGCAAATCCAGTCGCCTGCAGTGCCAACTCACAGAACACGGCCGCACCATCTGGCCAAGATGTTCAGGGCATTGTGCAGATATGTGGGATTTATTTCTTCTCAGAACAGGCAGGGTGCTGTCATTATTAGAGCATTCGTGTCGTAGTCTGATGAAGGCAGATACTGGGCTGAGAAAGATTTGGCAACAACCAGAAGAATTTTCTGCAATTTACAGGACTGAGACATTTTGGAAAGGATTTTCTGGCAGGAATGTGGAGCTTGTTTGTTAATTCCAAAGCAAAGGTTTTAAGGGAACACAACGTGGGAATTAATCTTGTTAGGGAATGTTTGGTCACCTCCAGTGAACTCTGTTCCTGTTGGAATGGGATGGTGCAAAAACATGTTTTACGATGTGGCTAATTTCGGCTAATTTCTATGAATCATTCATACACTTTAGTGCGATTTACGAATTCCCATGAGATCTGGCTGGACGATGCTAGATTTCTTAAATAAAGTGGTTACAAGTAACTGAGTAATGTGTAATAAATATTTACGGCAAGCAAAGTTTACCGCCAATTTGATTATTTACCCGCCATAGGTTACTGTGCGGACTTCACATAAATCGCTTAATAGGACTCAGTGTTATAATCCCACTACTTCAGTACAGTTGATTTGCCCAATGGGACATTTCCCACACCTGAAGCGCGACAGAGGGAGCAGTCAAGAATGTGAATAGAGGAAAGGAGGTCTGATGTTTCTCTGGGTTCGTCGGGTAAGCATCCTCTGTGTTTGGGGAATAAAGGATTATAGAAATACACACTTACCTTTCCTTGCTATTATCAGAGAGACATCTCATGAGTTGTGTGTCCGATCTCACTTTCATCACATCCATTGTCCTGGGTGAAAGATGCCTTTTGGTGAGGCGCTGCTGATGATGTCCTTTGTATGATTCCCATTAATGCAACACGTGGTCAGTTGTGCACCTATTTAGTTTTATATTTCTCAACATAATGCTCTATGTGCCACTATAAATAATTCCACCTGATGATGTTCTATTAACTGAACCCTGTCCATCTTTACCTCTGCTTGGCCAAGATTTCTACTTAACTTTTATAGCGTACAATGATTACAGGAGCCGAATCACAAAAGTTTAATGAGGGAGGAAGCTCTCGTGGCTTTAGACAAACCCAGCAACATTTGGTTTGGTAATCTCCCCCGAGTAATTGCCCTTTAAGGATTCCAGAGGGTTTTAATTGAAAACTGCTGAGAGTCTTAAAATATGACATATTGTACTTGTAGTTTGTGGTTTTCAGTGAGTGTGAAGAGCTACGGCTCCACAGAATTGATAATTGCATGGTTTCGTCTCATTGACTCGCTTATTAAAATGGGAAATGTAATATGGGGTTGAGATTTTTATGTGCTTCAAGCTTCATTAGGCTGCGAGAACATGTGTGGTATAACAGCCGAGCTTATGGATCTGATGTCTGTGTTACAGTTAATGGCCTGAAGAATTGACCAGTAAAGGCAATAATTGTTGTTGCACGTTGACAAAGCAATATAAAGTAAATTAGATGAATCGGGTGTTGTGCACGTTTAAGTGCATGACTTTGTCTTTATTTCTCAATTTGTTTCTCGATTCATCTTTGTTATACACATGTAAACTTAAAAAGATGTAATTCTTCATCACTGGCAATGGCAAAGTACATAGTGTGTGGTATACAGTAAGAACAATGTGCCATGTTTAAATGAATAAATATTTGGCGTCCTACCTTCCAAAATGAAGCGATTATTTAGCGCAATGTTGTTCTCCTCGGCTCGACCAGCCCCCGCTCCACCTGCCATTTATTTTCCACTCTCTGAAGATCAATAATCCAGGTCCTGTACACATAACAAATAGGATGACTTTCAGCATGTCACCCACAATGCATTGCTTGAACAAGTCGTCATAAAGCCATGATTCCTTAAGGCCATGTTATTTGCATGATGTCATAAATCAGGCCCACAGTACGCGGCTAACGTGACAATTAATCGTTCGTAACATTAAGAGGGACGTTTGCAACCTTTTCCATTTGATTTGCGGGTTCATTTTTGTATGTGTGCGGACGCCGACTTTGACAGGGCTAGAGCTGGTGTCTACATAGTGTACATCCCCTGCATGTAGACAACTCTGTGTTCTGTCTAAAGCACATGTGAATAATCATCTGAAGATGTTTTATAATCTAATGCTAAATAAAGAGCTGAAGTAGAAAAGGCTTGTTCTCTTGTAGCTTTCGTTTGATTCATCTGGTTAGAAGTGAACCTGTGTCAGTTATGTTCGCACAATATCATGCTAATGTTGCTTTGGCTAACGGTACAGTGGTAGCTAGCTGTGTTTAATAGAGGCAATATTATATACATATCTATGTTTTTAGAGTTTTTTAAAAACCTTACACGATAACGCTTTATGTTTTATTACCTTGGAATGAGCTATTTCTATCTACAGAAACCGTGGGTCCCCTTGCATGGAATTCACCATGTTTTTTCTACAGTAGCCCTAAACGGACAAACTGCTCTACAGAGCGCATTTCGTAAATACGCCATATCCAAAACGTGACATCTTTGTCCTCAAAAGGGAGGGGTGGAGAGAGCGATTGGTTGCAATTCGCAACCACACAGCGAGATAACGCAACATTTCATACACTGGACCTTTAATTCTACTCCTTTAATCTCTTCTGATAAGTTTTCAAGTTCTGCGTTAACTTTGGTTTTATTTGAAGTCTGAGTGAACATTACATCCCTTTGTTTTAATACCTGACACGATGTATACGTTATGTTTCCGCTTTCCCTTGCATTTTTCTCTTCGTGTGTTCAGGTGGATTTCGCCTTCATCGTCTGGCAGAATTTTCCGGATCGGATCGTAGGCTACCCAGCACGCAGCCATTACTGGGACAGCGGGAAGGGGAGGTGGGGTTATACCTCTAAATGGACCAATGAGTACTCAATGGTGCTGACAGGAGCTGCATTCTACCACAGGTGCTCTTCTGAGAACACTACAAAACAAGGGGATATTTCACCCAAATATAAAAATTCTGTCGTCATTTATGTACCCTCATGTGGTTCGAAACCTGTATATGATTCTTTCTTTAGTGGAACACAAAATAAGATATTTTGAGCGGTTTCGTGTTAATACAATGGAAGTCAATGGGGTTCAGTGTTGTTTGGTTACCAACATTCTTCGCTATATCTTCTGTTGTGTTCTGCAGAAGAAAGTCGTACAGGTTTGGAATGATATGACGGTAAATGACGATTTATTTTAGGGGTCTTTTAAATAAATCCAGCACTTTATAAAGACACGCCATTGGTTGGCTAATGTTGTGCTGCTAAAATATACTAATCAATGTTTTAATAAACTAAGAGTGTTTTTTCTCGGAAACTGAACATACAAATGGCTTCCTCGCCCATCTCAGTATATAACACTACACTGAGAAAATTGAGAAAATGATTTAGAACTGAAGAAATTACACAACTTAAGCTTTAATTGACTTGAAACGGAATGTAAAGGAGGATTTAAAAATGAAGACAATATCAATTTTGACAACCACCTGGTTTGTTACTAACTATTTTAGTTATTAAATCGATTCTTCTGAGACCTCAGTGAGATCCAAATTAAAATTAAGTTCGTGATATTCGACTATCCATTATATTTAATGTACTGTATTTACTGCGGCAGTTGAGGAATTTCTTTAGCTTTTTTGGAAACACTTTATTGTACAGTACCCTTGTTACACGTATTTAAATTGTGCATAATTACATGTAACTACCCCAAAACCACACCCTAATCCAAACTCTAGCGCTTTTTATTTATTACTTGCTTATCACTAAGGGTGTTATGTATACAGTTTTTGTATATTAAAAACATTTTGTATATTAACTGTTTATAAACTGTTTATAAACTGAAGGGTAAAATGGGGACCTGTATATGGGGCGCCGTTTGTAAAATGAAATGTGTACCAAAAACCTGTCAAATTTGATCAGATTTAAAGCTAAATGTTAGATTTTATAAGATTAATCTTAGTCATAAATGTTTTATCTAAATCTTTAATGTAAGTATAATCCTGTATTTGTATGTTATATTTAAATGTTAAATCTAAACGTTAAATGCAAAGTTCATTCCAACATACATGTAAATATTTTAGGTAAATCTGGTTTTAAATGCATAAATATAAATGCTATATATGTATATATATAATCTAAATCTAAACAAAAATGTTAAATCTAAATGTTAATTTTAAATGTTAATGTTTAGCTCAACATTTAGAGACTGTGCGCAATTATAAATGGCGTTCGCGCGGATTGTCGCAATCCAGCAAAGGGCCGTTTGAATGTACACGTTCTCTTAATGTTTAGTTCAACATTAGATTTAGATTATAATGTGATTTTATATATAGTATTTATATTCATGCATGTAGAATAAGATTGACATATAATTTTACATTTATATTAACTTTTAAAATTAACATTTGCATTTAACATTTAGACTTTACATTTAAATGGAACATTATTCATTGTTTGAACATTTAAATGTTTTGAGTATGTAATAAACGTGATTCAACTTTTATTATTTATATAATTTATGTAAATCTAGTGAATTGTATCTAGTTTTGTTGGTAAATATGACGAAATATGACAGGTTTTGGGACACATTTCATTTAACAAATGGCGCCCCATACCTGTATCTTAAAATGAATCAAGATGAAAATTCACGCGCATCTTGATAAATTATGTATATAAATCACCTGGCAAAAAACAGGTCTAACCCTGAGGAAAATATGTTTATCATAAATCTTCTTGTTTTTCTATTCCAACATATCACCTCACTCTTCAGAGAGCAATGTAGATGTAGAAGAGGTGTCTTACCAGCACTGTATGCCAATAACATGTCACGTGATCCGTTAATAAATATGATATCATAACATTTATACCATATCATAGCTGAACCAAGAGGCAGGAACTTTTGAGTATCCAGCGAGCAGACGCTTTATTCTTCAGCAGAGTCATGGATCAAAGTCCCTCTGAAGAGACCACAGGGCTTTACACAGTACTCTGGCTTCCCTCTGGAAACACAAGACTGATTTGTTTTCCTTTGTGTGTAAAATGTGAAATACAGGCCATAGATGCATGGAGCCGTATTGAGAAATCATTCAAATCTGATTATAAATCCTTTTTCTGGTTTCAAGCAAACAAACGTTTGTCAGGAGGCTCTGTTTGATGATTTTGCATCACTGCGGGTAATATCAGCTGTGATATATTTATAATGCACACGTCAGGAATTGGTGGCTTGTGGTCATTTTAAACATTCTCTTACTTTCTTAAGAAGTGCTGGTGCGAGAGTTGGTGCTCGACTGGCGATCTTTAAAACTGAAATGCTTTTGACATAAGCGAGGCCAAATTTAGCTGTTTATGTCCTTGCTTTCCATGCGGATGGCATGTATTGCTTTATTCCAGAAATAATGATCTTGTGCCTACTGTGCTGCATTGGTTTTTAATACAAACCGACCAGATTTCAACAGAATGTGAACAGTCAGTCATCAAGATCACATTTGATAAAAGTCATTTATATATTATGCTATGTGAAAGAAGCAAAATCACGGTCTCTGCTGGTCCAAGGGTCCTGTAAATATAAACTATAAATATAAAGAGAAATATATTGCTACACTGTAAAAAATGGTAATCTGGAGCGCCAGAAAATAGATAACATGTTATTTACGTGTTTTTCATGTTATTTTACAACCAATACGTACATTTATGGTGTGTTTTGTAATTTGTCTGTAGTTTTCACTAGTTTTACTGAATATTCTGTATAAATAAAATAGGAAAATTCTGTAAAATATTTTTTTTATAGTGTACATTAACTATATTCACATCTACATCAATGGATGATAACGTGATACACTGTATATAAAATAAAGGTCAAATATATTAAGTAAATAAATAAAATATTTTTAGGCTGCATTTGTTTTTAATGAAAAATGTTTTATGACCAATTAAATTGTTATTGTTGTGGTAGACTCCAGTATTGTCTTGAATTTATAATGATTCAATCTTTTTCTATTGAGCTCTTTTTATACATATTGTTCATGTGAACAGGCCTTGACAATTTACAATTTCCAGACTTGAGGTGAAGATACGCTGTTAAAATAGCTCAAATTTACAGAATTTTACTGTTCTGTTATTTTTGAAATACGGTCAAAAACCGTCAAATTACAGCAAAGACTGAAAATTTACAAGAAAACAGGGAGTTTGTCATTTTACAGGAAGAAATGTTATTTTACAGAATATTTCTGGCGCCCCAGCTGCAAACAGTACAAGAGAAAATACTGTTAAATACCAAAATCTGAACAAGAGGCTTGAAGATGTTAGAGTCTGGAACTTGTAAAAAGCTATAAATGCGATACAGAGATGGCTCAGAGACAGGCTGATATTAAAGCAGGTAATAAATGTTCCCTCTGACAGCTTCACTGGCCGTATTTTAACGATAAATGGCACAGGTGAGATGGAGTTCACAGTTTGTTTTAGCTGAAGGTCTCTGCGCCTATCACTCACACACCAAACGTGCGTGTTCACAAACAGACCTTCAAACTGACACATCACACGGCCGACACACAGATTAACCGCTTTGCTACACCGGTCAGCGGGCCGACACACACCTGCAAAGTGACCCGCGGTTTAAAGTGCGTAGGAGCAAAAGACGTCAATAAATGTGTGAAGTGAGATAAGCCACCTGCAGGTCTGAGAGACGCTGTCCCTCAAAGAGCGAGAGAGGGAGAGAGAGAGAAAGAGAGAGAGAGAGAGAGGAAACGTCTGCAGGCAAGAAAAGATTTGGTTTAATAAGCACAGTGAGAGAAACTGGTAGTGTCGCTCACAGAAATTAAAACATCTGTCTTTCAGAGTTTCTCACGGCAGGGTGCATTTTGTCCCCTCTCTCTCTCTCTCTCTCTCTCTCTCTGGCCAGTCTCACCCAGACGAACATTAAATTCGATGAATTCAATAAATAAAGCTCATTTAAGTTTCTTTTACGTATCAGTTTTGTCTCAAATGTTTCTTACAATTCCTGGATTTGTTTTGCTGTAATATTTCTAAGCATTCTATTTTTCCGCAGGTATTATCATCATCTGTACACATACTACCTGCCAATGTCCCTGCTCTCGATGGTGGACCAGTTGGCCAACTGTGAGGACATCCTCATGAATTTCCTCGTCTCCGCGGTAACCAAACTCCCGCCAATCAAAGTCACACAGAAGAAACAATACAAGGAGACCATGATGCAGCAGGTGCGAATGTGTGTGTGCGTCACTGTAAATAGGCGAGTGTGTGATTTCCCTATTGAGGTCAGAAACGGCAGTGTGGCGTGTGATGGATGATGTGCCCCGGGGCTGTATGTGTGCACCTGATTCAGCAGTATTGGGCTGTTTGATGAATGTCTGCATGGAAAGACGAGATTAATGATTGACAGGAAGGTTGCCGCATCTTTCTCTCTGTCCTCCTCACTGTTTATACCACTGTTTTACATTCAAAGCTCTTATTTACTGTATATACTTTTGTTGTATTCTGTGTTTCTTCATTATTTCATTTCTGGTTGTTTTATGAATATTCTCATAACATCACATTTCTTAGCTATAGGGTTGCACGGTGTAGGGGGATATTGGGTAAGATGAGCCAGTGGGTAAGTTGATCCCCCATTTGACCGCACATTTTGGAATCACCTGTTATTTCCGCCAGAATGTGGACCTGACGGCATAAACTGATTTTAAAAGCTGTTTGGATTGTCAAAGTAAAATGTTTGCATATCAGCTTTAATGGCTGGTACATCAAAGCAAATGTATCCAGGTCTAAAAATATTCTCATACCATTTACCAACATATTATACCACGCAAATAATTTGCCTAAATAGTAGCCTGAATTTGAAATCTAATGTCTTAATTCATCGCCCCTTTAACTTCAATTTCTCATTTTTACACCTGATTGTACTCATACGGTATATTGTATATATTCCCAATTTAAGTCACCAACGGCAAAACATGATTGGCATTAAAAATATATAATCTATAATCTACAAAAACAATCAAAGTGAGAGCAGAAATCTATTTATTTTGAACAAACGCTCTGTTTAGTCTGTTTTTGGAAGGTTACAACCTTGGTGTTTCACAAGACAATTCGCAGTGAAAAATGCAAGCCACGGCCGCTAGTTTTCGCGTTCGAAATTCCTTTTCAAATGAGATGCGTCAGAATACGGAAGTAAAAACGATCGCAATTTCCTGTTCACGGGGACTTTAAAATACATGCAAAGCATTAAAGTAAATTTGAACGCTTACATCAGAGCCGCTGAAAAACAGAGTTAGGACACTCTCATAGACGTCCGTTCTAAGAATGGAATGCGGAAGTAAGTCGTGTCATGGAGTGACCAATAGATCCAAACACTGCACTGCAGCCCATTCAAGTCTCCTGGACGCATTTGCTGTACTGTTGGTGAATAATGTCATGTTTATACATTATAACGTGTTGGTGGAAATATCTATCTTTGTCATAGATTTTATATTCATATCACTCCCCGGAAAAAAATATACTATAAATGTAGTCAACATAGTTGTCTGTCCCGCTAAAATCCATTCAAATAGGTTGACAGCACAGATTTGTGTGGAACTATTGAGCGCTCCATGAACCACACGGCGGTGAGATCCAGTGTCGTAACTCTGTTTTTCAACGGCTCTGTCTTGCCTCTGCCTTTTGGAGAAGTTTCTCTCATAAATGAATTTGTGTTTTGAGCGACTCTGTCGAGATAATGATTTTGTGAGTCACTCGCATCATTCTTGAATTATTAGTCGTTTTGAACAAACCGCTTGAATGATTCACTGACGTCCACCTACTGGCCCTTTCAGTTTTACATAAAATAAGCCTAACATTTTCCTTTATAAACATTGCCTTATAAATTAAATTTGTCGCACATTTTTATTAGTTTCCACGTAAAATATATTCTAGTATACCTTATTATTTACTACAGTAAACACTACTAAAATCGCTAGATACTCAGGTTTTTAATCAATAAGTATTCGACAGTATTTGTTACAGCTTATCGAATTACTGTAGTTAATGCAACAAAATATTGTAGTGTACAGTATAAATAGTTTACTATAGTAAATACTAAATGTTTCATTTTGATCTGTGTATTAAGGAAGTTTATTTATATTGTAGATTTAAATTATGAAAATGGCACAGTATCGTGATACTACTTGGTATCGTGATACATCAGCTGGTATAGTATCGTAAGATTTATTCATGGTACCGTGGCAACCCCATCCTCAGCATTGGTATTACTACAAAATCCATAATGATTCATTATACTTTCTTTAGTACATTAAAAGATGCAGGTGTGATTTAAACTTTACCAACTAATGTTTCTTGTAAGCTCCATCAACAAGGGGCTCATTGTTATTTCTGAGAGTTTTACTCGAGGTATGATCATAACTGTTGTCTGTTCTCTGAGTCGTGAAATGAACACACTGTGTTTGTTCTGTCTGCTCGGGTCCTCGAAAACGCAGCCCAATTCCAGTAACATGTTCCAGCTTTCATTTATAATCTGCTCGGCGAACCATACACAGACACCTCTCTCTCTTCTCTCTCTCTTAGGGCTCTAAGGCGTCTCGATGGGCCGATCCAGACCACTTTGCACAGCGTCAGTCCTGCATGAACTCTTTCACAAGTTGGTTTGGCTTCATGCCTCTCATCCACTCTCAGCTGCGTCTGGATCCCGTGCTCTTCAAAGACCAGGTCTCCATCCTACGCAAAAAATACAGAGACATCGAGAGGCTGTGAGGAGCTTCATGCATTTACGTCCTGACATAGTTGATTTGCCTGGACTTGTTAACAGATCAAATATATTCTGTCTACGAAATATGCAACACTTGATGGTTTTATCTTCGGATAAAAGTTTGGAAGTCGCTTTTGCGTCTTTGCAGCGGCCGGATTGGATCTGTTGGTGTTGTCGTGTGACTTATGTTGGTGATGTCATCTGTGAGAGGGCGTGAAGCGGAAGTTAAAGTTAAAGACTTGTGAATGGATAAAAAACAAGGGTCGCCTATGCTTGCAATATGTATTTTAATTTTTTTTAAAGAAATTATGTTTTTTTAAAGAAGTAAAAAATAAAACCTATGAATGCAAAGTGGGTGTGCACCCTCAATATTTGTCGTATCGTTTTATTGTGTTTGTTCTTTAATATTTGATTTTCTCGGGCAGTGAAAACCGTTTGTTTGTCAGATTGGAAACTTAAAGATCTTTAGTAAATAGTACTTCAAGACAAATCATTAAACCAACACGTTATATTTGTCATATTTACTGATGTTAGATTTATATGCACACCTAACCAAACAGGTTCCTATAGTTTCATTTTTATATGGACTTTACTTTCAGCCAATATGAAAGGGTGTGCTATCATAATAACACTAAATTCATGCAGATGCAAAGCTAGAACAGCAGCTGAAGATATTTCCATCCACGTCAGATAAATCCATTTGGACGTGATACTGGATCTGACCCCTTCACACGACGCCTTCCCATCTGTGTATCGGCATATGTTAGCTGGACTGATGTAACACACGCACAAGTTTTTCTCTCACAGGTGATGATGTCTCTATTAGACTTGCAGGGATGTGGGTGTGTATTGACAGGCTTTGATTTCAGTCTGAAGTTTGAACTCTTTCATCTTTCTTACAAACAGACAGAACAAAACAAGAATGGTGATAGGTGGAGATCTGCCCTTTTAAAGCACCGCCTCCTTACCTCTCTCTCTCTCTCTCTCTCTCGCTCTCTCTCTCTCTCTCTGTTCTCCTTTTGTTCACCTTTTCCTGTCGGCTCTCATCAGGATAACGTCTTCACTCTTCAAGCGCGGAGACTCAGTGAAGTTCCTCTCAATGTTAAACACACCGTTGGACTGTTTCAAAAGCTGTTTAAACACATTTTGGTTTTTATTTCAGTTTGTCAGACACCTCTGGAAGCCCAATATTATTACTCTAGTTAGTTGTGTCCGTTTCCCAGCTAGCAAAAATGTGTTCTAATACAAAACATTTTCATATCCACATTTTCACAAGCATTACGAAACACTAAACAACATTTATTTAAATGGTAATAGAGTTGGTTGTGTTGCACATCATAGAAAACAATGTTAGCAACTGTAAGTTATTACAGTAGAGATTTGTTTTTAATTTTGAGCTTGTTTGCGCTATTTTTGCTTTCCGGGCAAAGATGTGTCTTAAATCTAGATTTAAATTGGGCGAGTGTGTCTGACCCTCGAATAGTATCGGGAAGGCTATTCTAGAGTTGATGTGCTACGTATGAGAAAGCTCGACCCCCTTTGGCGGATTTAGTTATTCTAGGGTGTTATCGAACAGTTAACTTGCATTTTGTTAAAAATAAATATTCATATTACATTTAGTGCTTTCTGAAAAAAACAATGTGGCTTGAAAGTATGATTCATGTAATGACCATAGACTGTATAAAACAAGTAATGACTTATATGTTTAAAGATGTGGGACCCTAACGTACACTAATGCGCAATACAACGCATTTGTTTTTGCAATGTGGCGCAAGCGTTTTGGCTAGTTTCAGTATTGCGCTTACACTTAACTTATTACAAGCGCAGCAGCACACAAGGTAGTTTAATATACGTTGGACATTCTTGGAACAAAAAAGAAGATATTTTGAGAAATGTCTCAGTGGCTTTGTGTTCATACAACAGAAGTCAAATGTAAGAATAATATTGTGACGTTTTTATAACATCAAAAATGTTCATAAAACACTACGCTCACTACACAGTACGCTCAAATAATGTTAGAATGTTATTAAAATGATTATAACACAAAGAAGATATTTTGAGGAATGTCTCAATGGTTTTGTGTTCATACAATAGAAGCCAATGGCGTTCAGTGTTGTTTGGTTACCAACGTTCTTCAAAATATTGTATTTTGTGTTCTACAGAAAAAAGAAAGTCAGAATGACATCGGGGTGAGTAAATAATGAAAGAATCTCTTTAACAATCGTGATTTTTTGATCACGTAGATCAAACAGAGCTTTAAAGAGAACGTTAGCCGAGTCACACCTTCCTTTGGCTTAATTTAACATTGCATCGCAAGCTTTGTACTCTTCGTTTGTATGTTATGTACTCTAATTGTGTTCGCCAGACAAACGTCCTGACAACAAGATACCTTCCTGTCTTTACAGCTTGTATCTCCTGCCACTGACTTCCTCTCCGCTGAAACTCTTGACTGACAGCCACTATCAGGCATATGTGTGCGGTCTGTACCCGATTTCAAAAGTGAGAGGCTTTCGGAAAAGTGAAAGTCAATAACTGCAGACATCAGAAGGCCGTCTCGGTGTGTGACATATCTCCCCCGCTGAATCCGCACAGGACGACACATCCAAATCAGTTCGGTTCCGCGAACATCAAACGGCACGGCACGCTCGCACACCTCCGGAGAACTTGTAGAACTGAAGCCACTGGTACAGTTCAGTTTACTGCACTCTCTCTCCCTCCACAAACACCTGTTCAGACGGCTCCCACATCCCCGGAGACTCTAATCTGCTTTGCCGGGCCCTCTCCGCCTTTCACCATCTATCCATATCGCTGTCTGGCATTCTTTCTCTGCCTGCTTTCAGTTCAGTGGAATTAGATTTGACTCAATTCAATTGAGTTCAGCTCTATCAAAGGCTGTTTGTTGGCAGGATCAGTTTGTTCCCTTTTCAATAGTGAGTTTCATAAAGCCAGTTCCTCCTTCAGATCTCTCTCTTTCTCTTTCTCTTTCTCTCCCTAGGGTCCTATTCCCTCTATTGGTGCTGTGTTTGAATGTGCGGA
Source organism: Barbatula barbatula (assembly GCF_947034865.1). Classification (NCBI taxonomy): domain Eukaryota; kingdom Metazoa; phylum Chordata; class Actinopteri; order Cypriniformes; family Nemacheilidae; genus Barbatula; species Barbatula barbatula. The sequence goes on along the minus strand of NC_136778.1, from coordinate 21,319,242 downwards.
AATCTAATAAAAGAGTTTCATAAAATGCTGTGTCATACAGTGCGGACTGATCTAACTTCAGGGCTTTTGACCTCTCGGTATCACACAATAACAATAACTAGGTACAGTTTCGGAAAAAATTTGAGGGATGCTTGCCGGCGCAAAACTTGCCGCCAGGAAGTTGGAATTATGTTCCGCTTCCCTGAGGCAAAATAACCCACCGTCATGTTTCAATGATATTCCAGTGCTGAAATATGACTCGGGCATGGAGGGACCTGAAGACCTCAGATGACAAAGACGTTATGTAAATCACAAATTTAATACGGTTTGTTTTCGCTAGTAATAAGATTTGTGTTAATTCACACAGTGTATTTAATAAATCTGAATTGGTTTTATTCTGCCGGCACGATCAAGTGTTTTACAATTCACATTCTCTCGATGCGTTTCCCAGCCAACAAATCGAGTTTAGCCTCTTAAGTTACCGTATCACTTGAAATATATCCCATGTCTCAGATATTCTACAATTAAGTTTTCTTCTGGTCCTGTCGACAATCATTGTTTTGAAGGACTAGAAATGAAATTTGTACGTGATGTGATTTTCAACGGGCTCTAATTTTACGCGATTTTCTGTTGTTCGTTTTTAGATGTCATTAATCATTTGACTATAAACGGCCCGTCTGGGTGACCCGTGAAAGTGCTTTCATACTTCAGATGAAATTTATCAGAGCTGATTTTCAGAAAGATGAGAGAGTCAGCACGACTCTTTATCGATTTGATTTGATTATGAATGTACATTAGCTCCGAAATCCTCTCTCTTGTCTTATTATTAAATCAGCGCTGGGTAAACAGCTGGTGCACATTACAACAGTCTTAAAATTGTGTTAAAAATACCCCAGACTGTTCTGGTCGACGAAACCACATTTCTTTAAGCTAACTAACTCTTCACGCGTAATCCACATCCACACCGCTACAGAGTCAGATACAAAGATTCGCACAGAAGTGGCAGAGATCTTGTGGGACAGACTATAACTGAAAGTGCTATGTTCAAATGTGCACCTCCGTCATCCCAGTTGTGTTAACAAGCCTTGCTAATAACAATCCTAAAGCTAACTTATTTACACAAGAGCCAAGTAAGATGCTGAAGGAAAAATAAGACAAAAAGTGAAACCAAAGGTGTTGAGATGCCATAGAGGATCATTTGAGTGGCAGGGGTTTCAAAAAACATGTTTTTGAGTCATTCAATTGGGCCACATGACGTTTGTTACCGCTGTTACCGTGCTAGAACTATGTGAGTGACTTCATTAAGTTTGCATCATTTTATATTTCCACAGTAAAATAACAGCATACATGGTTTAACACGACAAGAGTGTGAGTAAACGATAACAGAATTTTCCATTTTGGGTGAAGTATTTCTTTAATACCCAGCATGGAACGCTCTTACACCATCATGAGGTCTTGAGAGAGTTGTTCTGTGTAAACATGTTCTCACTTGGTTTATGTTCTTGAGTGGTTTCAGCGGTACAGTTTTTTGGCAGGTAATAGAAACATGACAAATAGAGGCCCTGATGGCGGCAGTCTGAAAAACGGACAGTTCCTAAAAGCTCCATCGTGCCCATGAGTGAAGCACTTTAGCCCATGATGCTCAGGGGAAATGTCGCTGCGATGGAGGAAAAGTCTTTGGAGAGTGACAGGTAACATTATTTCTCACTCTGTTCAACCTTAACATTTCATCCAACAAACCTATTCTTGTTAACAGACTTATTTCTTTACAGGGCCTGGCTTTATGATTCATTTGAGATTATAACGATAGCATTCAACAAAAGAAGAGCATATATACATGTATTTACAATTGCACGTTGAATGCGCAGAGCTCTCAGAGACAACAGGTGTGGTTCTATGAGCAGTTCTTACCGTTCCATTAATGGCTCATTGGACAGACCAGCCCATTTGTAACTTAATAAAACACTTCGGTCAGAACCTCTGCTTTGTGGAAAGCACATCAACAAATTACATTGGTTTACTGGTGTTGTTTCCCTCTTTTCTATACCGGCTGGACTTCACTGTCCTCTGTGCAATAACACCAGAACATGCCCAAAACAATGACCTTAAATTGAAAATTAAATAAACTACACAGCTAACGGTCTCTCGTGATGAAAACAACAAATGAATTGAAATGAAAGTGTAGCTGAAGCAGTGACTTTGGGGTCAAGCGCCTCGGGGCTTGACCCCTAATTATTTTATTTTATTTTATTGTACTGTATTGTACTGCAAGTACAACTTTTTGTAGTCGAGACATACCATTCCAACTTACATCAAAATAATAAAGGATATTTAAACACATATGGTTGTGGTTAAATGATGGTTAAAAAAGTATTTTTAGCAACCAAATTAAAACTAAACTTACTATATATCTTTTGGAAGGGATAATGTATAGCCAGCTGCTTTTTTTGCTAAATAAATCCAGGACAACAAGGGGTCATGCATCATCCTGAAGGTTTTTTTTTTGCTGCACTTTTGTTTGTGTCTTACAGTATCTTTAGAGACCTGTCTCCCACACGCAAAGTCTGTCTCCAATGCCCTCGTAGATTCTCCGCTTCCGACAGACAGTACACTGTCTTTCTATCTGGACTAATGATTATAACACCTCCACGAACATTCGGCATCTGAGGGACACAAACAGCCGTGTTGCATTCCCCTGGCAAAAATTCGTTTGGAAACTCATTTTCTTTCTGCTTTTCAATTTTGCAGCCCCTCCCCACACACACTTTAAGTTTCCCTTCCTCTTGTTGTTCCAGAAAGGAGTTCTGCAGAGAGAGAGAGAGAGAGAGAGAGAGAGAGAGAGAGAGCGATGTTGAAGAACATGGTATGTTCTCTTCCTGTAAGCACTGATGGTTGACATGGAACTTGATACGACCTCAGGGGCCACACTCAATCTAGGAGCCAGAAAACCTGTCGGAGTGCGACACCATTACCAGTGAAATAACATCTCTGAAAAGCGTTAACAAGCAAGATATTTATCACAGACAGATGGTAAGACTTGTTTGAGACCTGCTTTGATTGAAAAGGTCCTATAGCGATGTGGGAGGAGGAGGACCCAGTGGGAATAGTCCAATCACTGCCCAATTTTCAGAGAAACAACAACCTGATCATCCAATCAACGATATGAAGTGGGTCTAATTCCGGCTGCCAGCTAAATATTTTCTTGACTTTTTGTTTTCTAACAGACTATATAGCATCAGTGCCTGACAGCATATTCAACACACCATGCGTGCCCCATTTTCCAGAGGGAATATGCACATCGAGGGACCAGTCACTAACTGGTAATGCCAGTGCTGATGCTCAATCTGGCTCCACTCCGCATGTTTCTATTGAAGAATTAGAGACCGGATGGGAGGAATATACTCGGCCCCTTAAGGCATCATTTCCACTATAATATTTGCAACACCCCACATGAAAAACATCATATACTATACTTTAGTGTCACAATATACCCGTATAATGTAGTGAGGTAGGAGGGATGAGAGCCGGGATTCGAGGCCGTTGTGTGACTCGTATCACGGAGGAGATCGGGAGCATAAGAGGATGAGCGACCGGACGGTCAGTGAGAGAGGACCAGGCCTGGCTTTAAGTTGTGGTTTGTGTGCGTCGCCGGACATAGCCCGTGAGGGGGCTGCCTGCTGTCTATTTATGTTTTTATTTATTAATTAAAAATGGTTTCATGTTCGCCGTTTCCCGCCTCCTTCCTTCCTTTTATTGTACTGTGGAACACTATGATGAACAATACTGTGTTAAATCTACATAATGTAAGTAATGCAAATGTAAAGACACAATGGTTACAAGCCCTACTTCTAAGCCCACACTCTAATTTTAAGTGAATGAAGAAGGCCCAAAATAAACAAAATTGAACACGAATTCGACTGATAGTAAAAAATGTAAATAGATATTACGATAATATTGTTACCGTGAACAATTTTGGCCACAGTAACCATGAAGTGAAAATCTGACATTGTGGCAGTCCTAGTTAAACTAGAGTGATAGTGAACTGTGGTAAAATTCCAAAAAACACATCAAATCGTGTTTTTTAACCGTGCCATAGTAAATATTAAAGTAAATGTATTTACTAGAGTTTATCAAGTCATTATAGATAACACTACATAATGATGTAATGTACATTAACAAAGTTGAATATAAGCCAGCATTTTAATAGTAGGAATATGGAATTTGATTTATTGTCCTATTATAAAGATGACTTTATTTAAAAATGTATTAATATAACAGGTTTTGCTTGTCATTCTTATGGTGATTCAATTTTCACAGCACCATTTGTGTTCAATCAGACAGATGACTTTAGTCTCTAAGTGGTCATTCAGTATTGTTTTTTAAAAAGTGATGTGTTAGCGGACGCACACGCACGCACACACACACACACTTTCTCTTCAGTACATACACTCCATGACAGAGGCCAGTATTACATGACTGATGGCATTAAATTGCTTTCATCCAAGTTTTTATCAGGATTTACCGGCCCCCAGCACCATTGGGTTCCACCACCTCTGTTTCAATAAATCACGCTGGTGAACGGTGCAGAGAGAGAGAGAGAGAAAGAGAGGGGCTAAGATTGATGACCTGACCAAAAAACTGATGCAGAAACCAGCACACGGCGCTCTCATAGAGAAACATATGTACATTTTTAGGCCATAATGGAAAATGTCAATCTCAGTGAATGCGGGCAGGAAACTGTATTTTTCATTACAGAGAAATGCCAACTCATTTCCTGTTTACAGACCTCTGATCAATCGCTCGGCACAGAAAGACAGACAGGTGACAGGTCAGGTGTGTCTGTAATGAAGGAAACAGGCCAACCAGCCTCCACATTTACGGAGTGTGTGCTGCGTGAATATTTGTGTGCAGGGCCGTACCAAGAAAGTTCTGTGCCCCGGTATTGTTTACTAGTCAGGGACCCTTGCTAGAGCTTACAGTGTTTGTTGGATGGGAGTTAGGGAGGGTGGCTTGAGAAGACTCCAGTCATATCAATAAAGCTGTTTTCTTCATAATGTACATGTTATGATCACATTACCAAGCTACAACGTATTCTAGTTTGATCATCAAAGGGCAGTATGTTACAACTGTCGCTCTGCTGTTTGTGTTGCACATTTTATTTAATTGTAGAGTAGCATTATGTATACTAAATATTTCCGGAAGCCTCTGGTCAGGAGTTACTCTAGGAATAAAATAACAGACTCGCTGAACTAAACGAATAAGCTCTTTTGTCACTCGACATACTTCAATACTTTACACATATATGATAATGATATATACCCTTATACCCCTTTTGAAATAAACACAAATATGTGATTTAATTACCTATAGCTGCTCTTCTACATTAACCCCTTTAGATAGTATTATTTATAAAAATAAAAATAAATCTAGAACGAATTGAAATTCACAACACTTCAACACAACTTTTGCTCACAAATTTCAAGGCTGCTATTGGATTATTGAAGGTAAACGTCAAATACAACTATGCGGTACTTTTAAAAACGCTAAGAAACTACTAGCCAAGTTCTGTCCAAAGCTATTGAGAGAGAGAGTCGCGGCAACGGATGTTCAAGATATTCGAATGTCACAGGTCCCAGCGCTCCAGACAGTGAGCTCCACCATCTAACGATAACGTTGAATAAAAACTTTGCGTGCCGTAGTTTACACAGGACTGTCAGAAAATGTGCATTGATACTCCTTCATTGTTCATGTCATGTGGTTTACTTTGATATGTGAACTGTCTTTGTAGTGTTAAAGTGGCAGTCTGGAAGATTGGTCTCTTTGTCGCCATCTCAGTTTGTAATTGCTACTACAAGTGATGTTTGGAGACATTTTCTTTACGTGAGTTGTGATTTGGGACTGCTCAACTGCACCGGTGAGAATCCTCAGGGTACATCAGTAGTGCATAATAAACATAACAGATATCCATCCCTGCCAACGCTGCCGTTTTGGCCGGTAGTCTACCGTAACGCGTAACGTAAAATCACAGACATCACTTATCCCGTGCGAGTGCGCCACATGAAATACAGATATGGAGAGGTCATTTCTAAATCAAAGATAATACTAATCCAGTGCAAATAGGCTAAAGTTATATTTATCATAATTAAATAACAAAGAGAGAAAGAACAACTGTTGAAACTGTACCCATCTGTGTTAACACAACAAGGGAGCTTCGGATTTTGTTATCTAATGAAATGTCGTAGCTGTTCAGAAGAAATAAAGCCATGTCTGCAACCGTTTTCAATACCTACAGATAACAGAGTTCACGCCCCCTTTGAAATGCCTTGCCAATATTAAACCTTGTTTTCGCACCAATCACGTTCACTTTTCTTTGTAAAACTCTCATCAGGTTGTACTTTCTTGTTTTTCACACCTGATGAATCCCCAGATGTCTACGATGCTTGCTGTTTAAAAGTAAAAGTACTAAACGCAGCCATAAATAATACTGAAAGTTGTATAAAATCCAACCCAACAGTTGTGAGGACACGCTACAAACCACCTGTCACTCGCAGCATCTACGTGCTGGCTAGTAGCCGGATCCTCTTCGTTCCGTTTGCGAATGCCACTTTAAGAGAGGGAAAGTTATGAGTGAATTTTGTAGCTTTCCTGGCATAAAAACATCAGTTAGCCACTGCATAAATCGCTATTTTCAGCCTTAAACAAGTAAATGTTGCCACGATATTTTCAGAGATGATAGACAAGAGGTCATAGAAAAATAATATAATGAAAAAACAATTCTGACAAAAATTCCAGACCACTTACGTTTTTAAATGGGTTAACAATTCACATTTTGTCTGTTAAGACGCAGCTCTGTGCGTTACTAGTAACTTGCAGGAACTATTGAGAGGCTCCTTGAACCGCCATTGCTGTGAAAAAGCGGTTTCATTCGACTGAACCATCTCTCTTAATGGCTCTGGTTCTGCCTTAAATCCAAATGGTGCACCTGGAAAACGTACAGAGTTAGTTACAAGCTAGCTTGTAGTTACTAAGCCTCTAATGTGGACTTGACTTTCTCAGTTGAGAAAGAACTTACCAACGACTGGTGCAACCCTACCCAGCTGAAAACAATATTTTCCTGATGAGCCCATTATTGGACACTTTCTAAAATAAATAGTTAATTGAAATAAATCTTATACTGTATATATAAAGTATCTAATCATTTACTTACCCTCGTGCCATCCCAATTGACCTTACCGTTCCCCAACAATGTTAAGCAACATCTGTTTTTAAGATGTTGTAAAGCAGGCAATGCAGGTCATTACTGCTGTCTTTTCTTTTTTTGCAGAATAAAAATATTTAGACCTTTTGTAAACGTTTAAAAAACTCATTAAACGCCCATTGACTCTTGGGTGATGGAAACGGAAGTGCAAAAACGCTAGTTCATACAGAAACACTTCATCCCCGCGGCGCTCTATGTAGAAAATAATCACACTATAGCTTTAAACGGGAAACCGCTTTTCACTGTGTACTCACATGTGCAGAACAAACAGCTGTAACCAGCCTAAAGTGGCTTGCTGGTCTGAACCAGTTTACTTTAGTGTTAAACTAGGCTCATTTAAGGGCACTCTGTAATCCTTTATCATGTAGTTTTCATGCTAGATGTGCGTATAAAATATTATCCATTATGTCATCTGCTGGATTCGATGTTCTGGATTTTCCGTCTTATCTTGACGATGTAAGAGCTCTATCAAACAAATGAAACAAGGGACGAACAGACTCACATGCTGTTCTTCTCACGCTTACATCTGCACACATTCAGCGCAATGCTGATGAATACTTACACACACACACACACACACACACACACACACACACTGCCTCAGCTCTCTAATTTAAACAAATGACTCTTAAATTGAACTGCTACAACAACAACAATACACCCTTGGGCAGTTCCTCTTACTGTGTGTCTGACATAAACACCATCAGAGGAAGATTTCCATATGAATTACACCGGTGACAAACATCTCCACTTTTGTCCTGCAGCATTTAGTTCCTGTGTGTGAACCAAAGGGGTTTGAAAATAACTGGAGAAAGCTATCCGTTGCTTTCCCGTGGAAGTACGAGCCTGTCATATTTACTTTGTGAGATGTTCCCAATTAAAACATTTTGGGGGGCATTTCGGATACATGAAAATGTTCCGGCGGACACAGAGCCTCTGAATATCATGAGACTTTTTACTCTGAAGCCATGAAGAAAAGATATCATGACGATGAAAAAAAGAACGAACGCTACTTAAAGTTCCTTTACTAGCTACACTGTAAATAAATCTGTAAAAACATACGACAAAAGTTGTGAGACATAAAATTGCATTCATCATGTTTTCCTGTAAGTTCGCAGTCTTTTCTGTGATTTTGTGTTTTTTACCGTATTTCACAAATACACTGTAAAAAATGGCAGCTCGGGTGCCAGTAAAATACGGTAAAATAACCGTTTTTTTACAGTCTTTATCTGTAATTTGTCGAGGATTTTTAACGTATATAAATACTTGGGTGAACTATCCCTTTAAAATAACAACCTCGTTTTTTTACCCTCTAAAATCAGAGTTTTTTTACCGTTCACATTTATTACATAATTTATGTCTGTAAATTTCCAGTCTAAGCGATGGTTTTCCAGATTCATTTAAATTGATGTAAATGTGGCTTGATCGAAAACAACTTGCACTGACATATCTTAAACTATATCAGTGTGATTGTTTTGTGTCAAGATGCACACTAGTAATGTTTTTTCTAAAGTGTGTTTTTAAAAACAACTTTAATATCATAATTTAACTAAGGCCTAGAGCTGGCTGAAGCCAATCCCTGTCTGGAAACCGGCCGTAACGTCAGTCTCTTTTAACAAGGATAAATGTTTGTGTCTCTTTTCTATACTGTGGATACATACATATTAAACATTTAGAAAAGGTCACATCATTCACAGGCAAGCCAAAGGTAAACACTCCAGCGATGTGTGCGTGTGCGTGTGCATGAGAAAGGCCTTGGGAAACCTTAAGGGATCATTTAATTCAGCACACATTTAACAAGACTGTGCCTATAAAGATGTATGACCATTGGGAAACGCTACTCACACACACACACACACACGTTCCTCTCATCTTGTGATATTAGTTGTACAGCCTAAGCTATCCAATAACATTTCTGCAACCTAATTCCAGCATTCCAATAACATTCTCTTTCAAGTTCAAGCTCACTGGCATCAAAGCTGTTTGCCATTAATCCTAATAAACTCTGTCTGGCTTTAATGCTAAAACCCAAACTCTTCAGGGCATGTGTGCCTTTAGCAGCTTCTTCCTGCCACTCATACACATATTAAAATGCATTCAATTTCAGTATTGTTCCATATGCACATTTAACCACTAAAGACTCAATTTTGATGATCTGAATAAACATAAGACACAAACGCTGCATTTTTCTTGTCACTTTGTTCGAAACGGCATGCCATCTGGCCACCTGTTATCACTGTGAAGACAAAAAATCACACCATTGACTCCAGAGGTAACACCCCGATAATTATCATTAAAGACAACACTGCTGCTTCCAAGAAGGTGAAGTGTTCAGTTGACACATCGATCCCACTGTTTCTGCTAAAATAACATCTCAATCTAGTCTAAACATGTTTACTGGTTTACCTCGTTTGAGTTGGACCTTTGTCGTTGGTGGATGGATGGATGGATGAATGGTTGGACGGTTGGTTGTGATGTAACTATGTAACTATACTTGTGAGGACATTTTTAAGATTTGGCTGGCACAGGTGTTTCTCTTTTTGGACCCACACATTTTGAGAGCAAGATGCTTCCTGTCAGAGCGGCAGGTGTTGTCAGAGCTCTCTGACATCTGTCAAACACATCATACCACCTTCCCTGTGGACAAGAATGATCAATGTCAAAGCCCTTCTGCTGACACTCAAACTCCCACTTCAAGAAAAGTTTGTTTACAGGCATCTCTAGTCACAAGAAACCCAGAGGAAAGCTAAATGTGGCACCTCTCCATGACACGGCAATATAAACAGAGAAATCCATGTACACAAGTTACTGTAAACAAGATTTAGGGTTGAAACTCACTCATCAATATTCACATGGAAATATTTCACATTTTGAAGACTAAAAGCCCAAACAATAATAAATTGTGAATTTTCACGCAAAACTCCCCAAATTTTTCCGGTTACAACGGAGAGGAGCCTTAGGATGGGTGTAATGTTGTGTAGGCTGTAATGAAAAAGTGGATAAAGGTGCGAGATGAGGGAAGAGTTACGTGGGCGTGTACCACCTCCACAGTCATATTCTTATAAGCTGACCTCTCAGTTCTCCTTGAGATGCTCATACATCCCATCCTTCTTCTCTCCCTCTCCGCGCTGTACATCTCATTTCCGCGTGCCGTTCTCCCCCGGGGCTGTGACCGGACTTGCCCTCTGCACTCAATGGGCGTTGAGTGACCAGACTCAAACCGATAACCTCCAGTCCTGCACTCATTTCATCCTCACCCACTCACACTCTCTCCCAGAGACATTTTAGCTGTAAATCTATTGCTACTCCATGGAGACCAGAGTAGATACTGACAGGCTTGAAAAGCCCTATTGCAGACAAATAAACAAAATAACCACCAAAAAAACATTCTAAAGGAAAAGATCAGCAAAAACATTGTTAACATGACAGTATTTTAATATTAAATCTGTTTGTGTTCAACTGTTTTCAGGCTTCACAGGCATCGTAATGAGATTCTGCTAGAAATGCAATCCAAAAATATAATCTGAACTTAAATTTATTTCTGCCACCATTTTATGTTTTCGAGCTCACCCTTCTCGCACATACAAAAGCATTGCATTGTGGGACATGGATACACTTAGTCTTCAAGGTCTGTTTCAACTTATGAAAGTTCAGTTTTAGGCTAGTTTTATTTCAATACCTGAGACATATTTGGCACACTTTTTAGTGTATATTGTTTTTGCACCTTTAAGGAACAGTTCTCCCAGAAATAACAATTCTGTCATCATTATCCTAGAGTTGTGCCACATCTTATACATTTCTTTGTTTTGATGGACACGGAGAAAGATATTTGGAAGAGTAACCAAACAGTTCGTAAAATGATTTGTTCTGGTGGAGATATTTTGAAGAATGTAGGAAACCAAACACTTCTGTGGCACTTGACTTCCATGGTCATTTCTTCTACTACGATACTCAATGGTGGCCATGTTTGGTTACAAGCATTCTTCCACATGTGAGAAAATGATGACAGAACTGTAGCTTCTGTGTATTTGTATTAAATTTGTAATATATATTTGAACTGTACTTAAAGCAAATTCCTAATATCATTGCAAACAATAAGTTTTGTGTTTTATTCACTTTATAGTTTATCAATGTAGCAGTGACATAGTCAGAATATTTATTGAATATATATATTAAAATGATACACCTATATTATATAGCACATTTCACCATTTTAGCAAACATAAACATAACCAAGCGGTTCTTATCCTGGTCCTCGCGACCTCTATATGACCTCTAGAAGATGTCTGTAAGATGTGTATTATTTAGAATGGATGTAGAGCAGCTCTTTCTAAGATGTTTAGCAGATGTTTTTACACAGCAGATGTTTTCCAGATCTCCAGATCTTTAGCAGACATCTTACAGATGTAGATGATGATTTTAGCCAAGTGGTTCACAAAAGCTGGCCAAAGAGTGTAAAACAAGCAGATAGAAGAAAAACTCTATTTCCACATGGACTATGTATATAAATATGTGGATTTTCTGGTATAACTGTTTAATAACGGATTGGCATGAAATAAATTGATCTATCAAATGTGTGTAAATCAATTATTTGGTCATAATAGGCAGAAGGGGCAGTGAATTTGATTGTATAAATTGTTTTATATAGCTGTCAAAGTGTTGCGGCAAGATTCGGACCGCTTTCTGCACCACTCAGGCTTTAGATGTCATTGATATGTGTTTCTAATATCTAAATGGGAATGCTCCACACCCAGGCCTGCCTGAAACGCCTCGTGTAACCACACCCCCACAAATCTACATCACTTCGGGGTATGCTTGACTAAGACAGCGCAAATGTAAACTCAAGTAAGGTGGGCGTACCCGTCAGTACAATTGCTTTGGAACCTGATGTTCCAAATATGGTAAGAAGTGTTACATTTACGTCACACGCTAGCAGTATTCGACCAATCACTACGCCCTGCTTAACTGGCCAATCATAGCACACCTCACTTTTCAGAGCGATGAGCTTTGTAAAAAATCTGTGCGTTTCAGAGAGGCGGGGCAAACATGCACAGTGTGTGGAAAATACAGCGATTTCCAACCTTAATTCGTGAATGCACATTGCATTACATCTAAAACAAAAGATAATATTCGTTTTAGCCGCGTCATATCAGTCCTTTAAGTAAATGTTTAGTAGGCTTATATTAGTGAGAAGTACATAGAAGTCGCCTTAAAGTATATATGTTGATGTAAAAGGAGTAGGCTAATCGCACACTTGAATAAACTACTTTTTTCGCAAGAGATGATATATTTTAATAATTGTAAAAACCTGTTTAGCCGTTGCTGCGCTGTAGCGTAAGTGTGTGTGTGACTCTTAAGCACCAGTTATAACCCAGATAAATAGAAACGGCCTTCTCGTTTTCTCCAATTGCTTCACAATGACCTCCCTTATTCTCAAACAAGCTCATATTGCTTTAGTCACTTTTGCACCTCAGCAAAGGAAACACAAAGAAAGCATCTCGATAATGTAAGCCATCCGACAGCAGTGCGTCCCATTGAAGCTCAGGTGTGTGTTTATCTGTAGGCTTCCTTTTTAATTATACCCACCTCACCATTCACATCATGAACAGCCGAAACCCAGTGGACGTGATCTGGTCATGCTAATTGCCTCGCGGTGCAGTCGGAGAGATTCACATTCGTCTTGCATTCAGCGTTACGCACGCGTATGAGAAGTAGAACACTGGAGGAGAGTGACAGACAAGAGACTCGTTGCGGATCTAATTTCATCATTTAATTTCTTGGCGGCACGGGGGGGATGCCCGTTACCCACAGGGCCGAGAGGTGATGTTTCATGAGTAAATCCCTGATGAAATGCGCCTCTTCATATCGGAGCAGAAAAAACCAAGGGGCACAGTGGCCAGTCTACAGAAGGAGTATTTTAAGGCATCAATGGCGCGCTTCCGTGTACTTTCAATAGACCTTAAGTACTCAGAATAAACTCATGACTGGAGCATGTAAGTTAAGCGTGTAACCCACAGCCCTGCGGTTTATCCACATGTTGTTCTCCCACAGCGATGGCGTACACTTCAGAGTAACTGTGATGAATACAGAATCGCTCTCAAGAGACTCGTGTGTGCGCTACTTCAATTAGATTGTATTGAACTTTATTAAATCATCACTATCCTGTCACTTCTTTGCGGTTGCCACGTGAGAATCATTATTTATTTCGCTGTCAGGAACGCGCTGACTGAGATTCCCACAGCGCCGACGCTTCCCGCCAGAAGAGGAAAGAACAGCGCGTCCACCGGCGGGGGACCGGCGGGGATGAATTATTCCCAGAAGATTCGCTGATCCACAGGGGGTTGCTTTAACAAATCCCCTCATTTCCTCGCGATTAAAACGCAAAGCACGAAACCAATTACTGTGTTCTTTCTTTCACATTTTCATTGTGAATGTGAAACTCAGCGGCTTTACCAGGGTATGAGAACTTCGTGTGCCAAATCACACAATTCCAGATATCACTTGTGCGCTTGAAAGAGTGGATAAAACGAGTGCATTAGATGGACGACATCTGCCAAAAGAGAAAAATTCATTCGCGGGTGGATGTGGGCCATTTTTGCAGTGCATCATGGGATTGAATGCATGCACTCGATAGCACCTATATAAATAGCACTATAAAATGGTATAGGAGACTACATTAGGGACATAAGCGGGTGATATTGGATATGAAGGTATTGTGCTGTGACTGTCGTATCCCTGATAGCACGCATACATCTGCTTACGTCTATTTGACGTCTGCATTTACATCTGCAAGACATCTGCAATACATAGTTTGCTCATCTACGATACGTCTCGGAGACGTCTGCTGTCAGACGTCATATAGACCTCTAGAAGATGTCTGCGATATGTTTATGATTTAGAATGGATGTAAAGCTGCTCTTTCTAAGATGTTTAGCAGATGTTTTACGCAGCAGATGTTTTCCCGATCTACAGATCTTAAGCAGACGTATTACAGACGTCTCTGAGACGTATTGCAGATGAGCAAACTATGTTTTGCAGATGTGAATGCAGACGTCAAATAGACGTACGCCAGATGCCAGGAATTCATTTTCAAGGCACGTGGAATCTATATTCTGCCAATGGGAATGTTAACAGATGTTCAAGTTGACAAACTATGGGTCTATACTCCTCTTTGAGAAAGTGCAACAGTCAACTTACAAACATGTATTTTTTAAGATCAGTATTCACTTTGGGTGGTAACTATATGAATGAATGTGCAGTTCTTCTACTTTATTTATTATAACTATTGTCAAAATTAACTTCAATTCTAGTAGCCTTGTATTTCTGTCACGGCCCTGTCACGTCACATACACAAACACAGATCAGAGTTTAAAGTCTTTCTTTGAGGAGTACGCTCTGGTTACGTTAACATTGCAGAAAACATTCGTTTAGCGCCAACTGGTTGTTGTTCGGCATTGTTAAAAAATAGTTCTCCTTTATGTTCATCTGTTGAATGTCTTCTCTCAGTATGTGCCCTGAAAGACGCTTGAATATGTGGGGACGGACAACAATGCTCTTCAAACTGATAGAGTTCACATATACTGAACTGTACCTAAAGCGCAAACACTCAATATGTCAAGGTGACAAGACAAGGTGAGTAAAGGAGAAAAAACGATTTCTTGCCCAAAATTGCTTGATTTGAGTGTAACTCCATATCCAAGTCTGCCATCTAGAGGCCAACGCTGACTTCATCACTGTAAAAAGGCATCAAGAGGATGTGTTTTTTCTGTTAGTGATGAAGATATGAATTCATTTATTTAGTGGTTTAGCCCTAGATATTCGTAGGATACATTTCATGATTAATATATATGAAATGTAATTTACTTTACCATTAATTAATTATGTATTTTATTGCTTTTTTGTCATTACCATAACACGTACTGATTTGTCTGTGTGAATTATATGTTGTAATCTAAACTAAAGTCAAATTAAAGTATTCTGAAAAAGCAATTGGATGTTGTACTAGAGTTTCTCAAATGACACAAAAAGTCATCGAGGTTAACAGATTACTTTATATATTTTTCTAAAGGAACACATCACACAAACATTTTTATTCTGTCCTCATTTACTCGCCTTCGAGTTGTTTCAAATGTGTATGAAAGTCTTTGTTCTGACGAACACAGAGAAAGATGTTTAGTAACCTTGACATGACATGATACCCAGATTTCATGAGAATCACCCAAGAATCGGTTACAGAACAGCATAGTAAAAACGTTAAAGACTGGAAGAACAAATATACTGTACAACAAAAGTATTTTTCTCCATGGAAATGGATTTCAACAATGTGGCAAATATAAGCTTCTGTAGAAAGGTAATGATGTTACTTCTGTTTTACTGTACTTAAAAGTAAAAAAAATCAAGCTTTTTTTGTGGTAGTTGATCATCTTTAATAGATATCTTTGTTCCTTTCAACTTTATCAGGCACTGACGAACGACCCATAATATTGATCTAGTTTTATCAAGGCAAACAATCAGAGCAAAATACTCAACCATCAAGGAGTGACTTCCATTAAAACTTTGTCTAATCCATTTAGATTTTTCTGCAAGAAAAATTCATTGAATTTTGTAAAAAGATTAGCTGTGATGAATTGCATTCAGAATACAAGTTTGTGTTTACATCTCGGTGTACGGTACATATTTATTTTGTGTTCGTAAAAAACAAACATGCCTATATTTAAGAAAAATAGAACGTAACAATTAATAAACACTTATATATACACATTAAATTGTTGGTATTATTTCCAAAATACAGTTTATACATGTAGGTGTGCATGTTTATGAATACAAAATGAATATGTACAGTACACATACATATATGATGTCAACACAAACGTTTATTCAGAATGCAATTCATCGCTTGACAGCCCTAGTTTAAAGCTTCTTTTCAATGTAAACATAAATATTGTTTTTCAGTTTGTTTACTTAACTTGATGAACTGACTTTGGAGAAGATGATGAACACCATGGCTTTACTTTTGTACTTCATCCAAAGAAAGATAATACCCAATGATCACCCCAAAGACCGGAAAGGAAAATATACCCAGATTTCAAATAACGATGAGCAAATATATGTTAGATTCTTTTAAATATCAGCTCAAATCATTTCACACCATGTTAAAAGTTTAAACTAATGTTGTAATTCAAACCCTGAGTCGGAGCCATTTTACTTCATAACTGTTAACTGTTGATGTAATACATGAAAATAAAAAGGGATATTTCAACCAGTGAACAGCGTTTCTGTAAACTGCCGCCAACCCAGCGACAGGCGCATCATGCCTTTGTATCATCAAACATCTCATTACTGGAAGGCATTGTGAAATATCCAAAATAGCAACGATATTTCAAATAAAACCTTACGTTTGTTATGATAATATGAAAGATATTAACTTATATTTAGAAAAATAAAAGGTTGTGTAAACACTGCAATGGCTAAACAGCATGGCCGTCATCTAACAAAATGCTTCCCTTTTCGACTCGATTCACTTTTATCAGAGACGTTTTATTCATCTCCTAAAGAGTTAACACAGTTCTGAGTGACCCACTTTTGTAACACGATTCATAAAAACCCAGATCCCCAGCGACAGACGGCCAAATCTACAGTACAAACAAACACACAGCGTGCAAAATGAAAAGAAGTTCAATCAAGACACAAAGAAAAGAGAACAGACCCAGTAACGGTGTATCAAACAGTCACAGTGTTTTAAAACGCACAGGAACGACAGAACAAGACGTTCAAACGCGTCTGACTTCATATGCTTTGCAACATCAGACATCCGTTTAAAACGCGTCTGATAATGAAACGGCAAAGATCGAAGGCCGATCAGACACGCAGCTCGCTGTCAAGTTCGTCGAAGACGTAGAGAGATAAAAAGAAGCGTTTCTAACGGAGCGGGAACGTCCCAGATGGCAGACGTCCTTTAAAGCTCGATGACAGGTAACCTTTGTAGTCAGCGAAGCCGTGCCACCTTGCAGAATTTGGCATTATGGTAATGAAGGCAGTTTGGTTTGGCTTGGCCCTCCTGAGAGTGGAAAGTGTGTGCGAGACTACAGTCGGGCGAGGATGGGCTTCTGGGTAGGGATTTTACCTCCTGCGTGACAGAGGAGAAGAATGTAAACAAGTTAAGATGAGCGGAGCTGAAAAACAGAACGGCGTCACAAGTCTGATGGCATGTCCATCATACTTCAATACACTCTTACCCAGCGTATCCTCCAATGTGTTCACTGCGATCTTGTTCACCTTCAGCGTCATCTGGTCACCTCTGTGAGTAAGAGGTCACATCAGTCAGACAACCACTACAACTAGGGATGTAACGATTCACAGTGAGCCGCTTGAAAATCGATTATATGTGACGATTCAAGCCAGTTGAGATATGAATGGAATCGCGATACATGTTTTGAACAGCAGCGGGCGCTGTGTTTACCACAAACTTGGAAAACGTGGACGTGATGATATTTCTTTAAAAACAGGAAAAGAATCCACGTTAGGAAAAGCAGAGACAACGTCTTAGATTGATCATATTAAAGAGACTTTTGTCATTTTTTCAATTGCAATTTAGTTTGCACTTTCTAAGTCTCACCTTAAGATCAAGCGCATCACATCAGGAGTTAAGTGAAACGTTACATCCCTAATAAAAACGCATCAAAC
This sequence comes from Barbatula barbatula, assembly GCF_947034865.1. Lineage (NCBI taxonomy): Eukaryota > Metazoa > Chordata > Actinopteri > Cypriniformes > Nemacheilidae > Barbatula > Barbatula barbatula. Next base: position 21,301,322 of record NC_136778.1, on the reverse strand, counting down.
ATTGTAAAAACTTGGGGAGTCTGTGTAGATGTAGATCTTACACTTTGACTTTCCTCACGGCTTTGAGTCTCAGCAGGGCTACCAGAGCATTCTTCTGCAGGTCTGAGGATAAGACTTCATAACACTTTAGACGACCTGATACCAGAATGACAAACACAGAGAAACCGGATTATTTTAAAGTAGTGAATGTGGACACACCACATCGACCAATGGCATCAGCTTGAGATGGGGCTATCTGTTTGGTACACTATGGCAGACAGAGGGGAGTTCAGGAAGCCTATTTATCACATTAATATGTTCTGTTTTGGTGTTTAGTCGCGCACAAATTGAGGCTTTAAAAGACAACTAGTGCAGTTTTAACAGCCAGATCAACATTAACTTGTGTTACCTGCTAATATGAGTTTTAGTGCAAAGTTCCTCACAGCAGGAATAAAGTCCTTCTCCAACAGGTTCTCCAACACGTTCTCACACAGAAACCTACACACCACCTACACACACACACACACTGGTTTTATGACATTTGCACATAAGTAAAAATCGGAGTTTTCGTTTTCAAAACGCTCTTCGTCCAAACTAGCGTTTTCCAAACGCTGTCAATCCACACTGTAACGTCTGTAGACGCTCACATCCATGTACTGCGCATGAATAAATCCACGATTATGTCACGTCGATGTGGCGCAAAGACACTGTTTTTTAAATACAGGGACAATGAGGTAACTTAGAGATGAGTCTCCTTCAACAACCTTCAACACAAGACTACGAAGCTGCAAAAAACGTAACTCGCGCTCTGCTGCCAAACAATAGCTGCGACATAGTTAATATAGTTTTGATTTTAGTTTTGTTCATATTTTAAATTAGCTTTTATTTTTAGATTTTGAGTTATTAAGTTTTTTGCAATTTTGGTATGTTTTTGTAATTTTATAATTTATTGCTCCGTTTAAATTTTGCTATATAGGATTTATTACGTTTTCTTTTAGTTTACTGCTTTAAACTTACTTCAGTTTATTTTTGAAGCAACATTTAAATTTGTCCGTGAGTTAAGTTTTTCCAATCATTTAAAGGTCAATATTTGATTTGATTTCAATGAACAGGAACGTTTTCAAAGTTTTTATTTTAGTAAACTAAAATACCCTTGAGCTGCGAGTAATTAAATATTTCATATTCCTAAAATGCAATCTTAAGTATGCACGAACTGACATTAATGCTGTCAAACGGGAGAGAAGCCGAAACAACTGTGTCACGTGTTGAAAAACGCATCATCGTTTTTATCGTTTATAGTTTTCCTCATCCACACTACAACCAGAAAACAGCGTTTTTAACTGTATCCACTTTCAAGTGCGTTTCCGAAAAACTAAGGTTTCGTTGACAAAAATGCTGTTTCATTGTGGACGAAAGGCCAAAACGGAAAGAAAAAGTTTTCAAACGAAAACGCATTAGTGTTGGCCGGTAAATTAAAGCAGACAAATTCCCCATAGAATTTGCATCTGATTTGTTAAAGGAAAAATCTGGAGACTTTAGCGGCATCTAGCAGTGAGGTTGTGAATTGCAATAAACGGCTCACTCCACCCCTCCTTTACGAAACACTAGTGAGACTGACGCAGGACAAACGTGTCGTCACATTTCCGTTGCTTTGCCGAAGGAGATAAAGTTTTTGCGACTCAGCAGTTTGTCTGTTTAGGTGAATTCAATGCAAGAGGACCTGCGGTGTATGTAGTTTGAAATAGCTCATTCTAAGATAATAATAACATAACGCATTATTACGTAAGGTCTTCGTACACCTCTGAAGACATAGATATGTACAGATGAGCTCAAATTTGTTGGTACCCTTATCCTATACATTTTATATAGGTATCTGCAATCCCCCAGGTGTCGAACCCACAACCTTGCGTTCTTAACGCAATGCTCCTTTATCCTAAACGGAGAAAAGTAGTCGTTGTGCTGTTTGGTATCATTGTGTTCCCCACATTGAACATGGACCAGAGAAAGCAAAGGATAGAGTTGTCTGAGGAGCTCAGAAAGAAAATAGTAGACAAGCATGATAAAGGTAAAGGCTATAAGACCATATCCAAGCAGCTCAATATTCCTATGACATTTGCTAATATTATTAAGAGATTTAAGGTCCACGGAATTGTAGCCAAACTCCCTGGACGCGGCTGCAAGGTGAAAATCAACCCCACATTGAACAGAAGGATAGTGCCAATGGTAGAAAAAGAACTAAGGATAACTGCTGAACTCCAAGGTGAAGGTACGTCGCACCATCCAAAAGTGGGCTCCATGGAAGAAGACCCAGGAGGACTCCAGTTTTGAAGAAAAACATAAAAAAGCCGGACTGGAATTTGCTCAAATTCATATTGACAAGCCACAATACTACTGGAAGAATGTCCTTCGGACAGATGAGTCAAAACTGGAGTTTTTTGGCATGTCGCATCAGCTCAAAAAAAAAAAATCCAGCTTTTCAAAGAAGTGAACACCATACCTACAGTGAAACGTGGAGGAGGCTCGGCCATGTTTTGGGGCTGCTTTGCTGCATCAGGCACAATGAAACTACCAAGGCATTCTTGAGCGAAACGTACTGCCCAGTGACAGAAAGCTCTGTCTCAGTCGCAGGTCATGGGTCCTCCAACAGGATAATGACTCAAAACACGCAGCTAAAATCACCCAAGAATGGATAAGAACAAAACTATTCTGAAGTGGCCTTCTACGAGTCCTGATCTGAATCCTAGCGAACATCTAGGAAAGAGCTGAAACTTGCAGTCTGGAGAAGGCACCCATCACACCTGAGACAGCTGGAGCAGTTTGCTCAGGAAGAGCGGGCCGGAGTACCTGTAACAGGTGCAGAAGTCTCTACGGAAAACATTTCCTTGCAGCGATCGCCTCTAAAGGTTGTGCAACTAAATATTAGGTTAGGGGTCCCGTCATTTTTGTCCATGACATTTTCATTTGTTTTATTGGTTACAATATTATGTTAAACAAAAAATCTAAAGCAAAGTCTGATTTCTATTAAATATGTAATAAACAATGGTGGACGCCAATAACTCTTGTCAGCTTCAGGTTATTTCAGAGAAAATTGTGCATTTTTTGTGGAGGGGTACCAACCAATTTGAACCCGTCTGTATGTACAGTTGCTCATTGTGTGTCAGGTCACCTGGTATCCTTGCACGAACGGCTCCAGAATGGCACACAGAAATGTGAGAGTGCCGTGACCGCTCGCTGACATCACAATCTCATGTTCTGACACCTGTAATGCTCCACGCTTCACCAGCAAAGAACAAGCCTCTTCAAAGTCCTGCAAAAACACAAACACGACAATGATTTTTGAATGAAATTTGATATCAAAATGAATCTCGCTGCATGTCACGACACGTTTGCTCACATGCCAAGCCCCTTCCCCATATGTTTTGTGAATGCGGTCTAACCTGAAGCAAGTCTCCAGGGCACAGGATGAATTCATTGGAGAATATGTTCCTCAGGAAGTCGAAGCAGTTGTAGATGTCATCTGGAACACACACGCTGGTTTGTAAACTGATATTTTTATAATCTTGGATACAAAGATGACAGATCACCGTTCACCTTTTCTGTGAGAGTTTGCGCTCTGCATGGCCACTGCGAGGAGAGCAGGTCGCACAAACACGTGTAAGATCTGATTCCTGTAGGAGGCGCAAGAGAGCACGAAGACTGCTCGCTGAAACACAGCTTCCTCTGGTGTGGTCTCGACCTGTGCAGAGTCTGCGACGTTCAGCTGAACGTGCTCATCCGACACGCTCAACAGGTTTCTGTGCAGAGCTAAACTACAGCTGATGACCTGAGCACAGCTCTCCTGATCTGTGGAGAAAAAGAAGATATTGAGTGCTGTTTAAACCGACGTCGAGTCATTATTTCATCATTTATTCAGCATCTTTCCTTTATCAATGGTGAATTAGCATTTTGCAGATATGCATGATCATTTTGATACACCGAGGCAAATTTGAGAACGAGACATGGATAAGAGACATGCCATTCTTTTGGGATATTTTGTTTGGTAAATATTTTGCGATAATATCCCTCTGACTGTACGTTCTCTACTACATGATAACCGAAGATCATTTTACACGTTTTAAGCAACGATGCACTCAAAAATTCTCAACTTGCAATGGTGTCTTTTTATTTCCTTCTGCTTATTTATTTGGGAATCACTTATCCTTCTTCCCAACAGATCCAAGAAACATGGGGTTGCTTAAAGCTGCAATCTGTAACATTTGCCTCTATACCGCCACCTAAGTTTGAGATATAAAAATGTTCATTCACACTTAGTCAAGTGACATCAAACTGACATTGCCAGCAAAATCCTATCTGTATTAACCTACTTTTTTTCTTGAAGTAAATTGTATATATTTTCATAGCCATGTGGGCAGCACTACAACAAACAGGGTACCAACTCCCACCCTACTGTCAATTAAATTCCCAGATGCGAATGCCACATTCGATCCAATGGACGTCACCAACCAAATCCTGCAAGTACTTCCTGTCGGGAGAAGCCTGACAGACTGAACGTGGCAATTTCTTACCAGGCCAGTCCAAGAACGCTCCCAACGCCAGTGCCAGGTGTCTGAGCCAGTCTGTCTGTTCGTTGAGAGAGGAGAGGTCCAGTCCATCGGGGTTCTGTAGGAGTAGAGTGGCGATGAGAACCCAGGGCTTTAGAACCATGTTCTCCTCTTGTGTGCGCACCAGACGAAACGCGGTGTCGCTCAGAAACTCCAGATTTTCCGCACTGGGTTTCTGAGGCATGTGCCTTATTGAAACAATCAGACTGGGTTTTTTTGCGTACGTGTGATTGTTTAAATAAACAAGTTTGGTAGCTGAAATTTTGTACCTGGGCAACAGGTTATACTGACAGCGATTCACTTTTCCCTCTGCCAGACTGCGGAGAGACACAGGATGACCGAAGTACACATGCATGCTGCCGTAATCCTCGCTCAAGACCCGCCGGGCCTTTAACAGACCCTGAGCAAGAGAAGCAAAATAATGCACATTACAAACATTTCAATGGTACATTTCTGCTACGCTGTAAAAAACATTTATTGTATCTTTTTTAATACTTTACAATAACAAGTAATCAATGATTAAGACATGTAAATATACTATTGTTAATTCATACTACATGTGTATACAATGTATTTTTATCTTGTTTTCCATAAAATAATTAAAGCATCCCTTAAACATTTGCTTCAAACGAAAAACTGCATTAGACGTTTTAAAAAAATATATCTTGAATTCAGTTTTACATTCACGGAGGTTTAAGCTTAGAGGGCTTTTTCAGAGGCAAAACAAAATTTCCCCATGTTTACTCAACCTCAAGGCATCGTGACTGAATATGACTTTCTTCTTGAAGAATAATGCAGCTGGACTTATAATACCACGGCAAATGACACTGATGAAACTGCCATGTGATTGGTTGATTAGATAATTGCATTAATGAGAAATTGAACAGGTGTTCCTAATAATCCTTTAGGTGAGTGTATATGAACTATATCTTTTTCAGCCTTGATTTACTGAAAAACAAGTCATATATTTTTGCAGCGTATGTGTTGAAGCAAGGCATGTCGGGCATCACGCACCGAGGTCGATTCTTTGGGCTTCGGGACGCCGAGCAGCTCGCGAGCATACAGCGATTCTTCAAGAATTCTCTCGTAGCTGATGCTAACCGGAACCAGGTTGACGTCGAACAGCTCCCCTTTAAAAAACGGCTCCATCACAATATTCAACAACCCTGAGGGAGAAGAAAAGAGATGAAGCTGACACAAATCGTGTTCAAAGAGGCGGACCGTTTTGTTTCTCTCATTCATCTAAATTTGCTTTTGTTTGGCTTTGATTGATGACCCCTACGTTGGGCTTGCCAGATTTTCAGCAGTCATTTTCAACCTCTCCGCCATAAACGAGTCAGGGGTGTTATATCATCCCGGGACTATGATTCAATTGTGAAAATCCTGTGAAATTTCATTCCGCTGGCAACTCGCTTCCTCACTCCGACCAAAAAAAGTTGCCTGTCACCTTGAATTTATCGGCGCGGCAATAAAAAAGGCCAAAACGTGCGGAAAGGCTCGACGCTGCACAATTTATGCAAGAGTCAGCAGAAAACTTTCATCAACGTGAACTACGAAAAACAAGGCATGGCAGAGGAGATCGTCTGTTTTCAAATGTGCGATAAAAAGTGTTACAAATGTACGGTCACGTTACATTACCTGTCTTTGGCGTGAGGGATTTGCATGTTCTGCTTCTCGTTCCTTCCAAGAAGAACTCTATTGGGGCATATCCATTCTGAATGAACGACACAACCCATAAAAAGAGGGTCAGATAAGGTTTGTGAGAACATTTTTACGTAGCCACAAACTAATGATAATTCAGGCATCAACAGCAAGACAGATTGCAAAAGCAGAGGTTAAACATTATGTGACGCTTGAAGCAAGATCCAAATCTGTGAAACTATTGACTGGATAGAAGGCGTTTCAGGAATTATATTAAAGAAATAACGTACTCCAAAAATTCCTCATCACCCGAGAGCTTTCTTTTGATGCTTTGGATGTACTGGTGTGCCATATATATATATATATATAGTAATTTACTCTATAGTAAAATCCTATAGACCATTAACTATGAACAAAATACAATAATTCCATGTGTTCTATGTACATATATTTTACATTGCATTGTCTGTTCAAAAAGCGCTGGAGTAGATTGTAACAGAATCATTTCCTAACACTCCAAACCGGAATGACTTTCTTTCTTTTGCCAAACACAATGATCTGTTTTTCCACACAGTGACAGTCACATTTTGACCTCTATTGTATTTAAACCAAAAATAAAGCGGAGGAAAGGCATTCACACGGGTTTAGAAAAGCATGACTGCTTCAATTGCAACCTTGTTGTTTCTTATCACTTTATTTTAAAACGTTGTGTGCCCATGACCTTGTTTGGCATTACGAGCATTTTAGAAGATGAGTCTTACCCGTAACATCGTCTTCACATACTCTGAGAACACAGCCCAGTATAGTTTATCTCCTCCGAACGACCGGCGGATGAAAAACGCACCCGACATACGAAGCATCTCACCGATAAACTTCATGCTCATAAAATCTACAGAAAACATCAGAAGAGGTCACGTGCTTCATTTTTGGAAAAAGGGATACATGCACATAGGGGATATGTCATTTTTTTGCTCAAATCCTTTAAATAACATATTTATAATAAATAAAGTGTTTTGCAAAGTTATTTACTCACCCTTCATTTGAAAAAGTAAACTAAAACATTTAACGGTGTTCAGTATTTGTTTACCACATTATCAAGATGTGTACGGTATGCTAGCCACAAACTCATTCTTTAACTTTAATCTAACATTGACCTACAATCTGATAGAAGTGTTGTTCCAGGACTAACAGTGATGTTGACTGAGGAACGTGTCGTACTTTTGTCTTGTAAAAATACAAAGACAGCTGAACAAACAATCCCAACTCATGACCCCACGAAAAGAAAAGCAAACTCAAAATCTCACTAATGCAAAGAAACTGTCTCTTTAATCGACCCTTAATTTTTTTATGGTATCTTTGTTTACATATTTACAAAAACGCCGAAAGGGACAGTCCACCCAAACATTCTGTCATCCTTTACTCGCCCTCGTGTTATTTCATACCTGTTTATATTGTTTTGGTCAGATGAACACAAATCGTGGAAAGAATGTCAGTAATTTTCACTTCTGGAACGTGATTGACTACCATAGAAAGAAAAATGAAATGAAAGTCAAAGGTTCCCCAGAACGGTTTGTTTTCCTAAATTCTTCTAAATATCTCATTTTGTGTTCAGCAGAATAAAAAAACGCACACTGTTTTTTTTCAACTAGTGGATGATGTCCCAGAACTGAAAATTGCTAACATTCTTCCAAATATCTTTCTTTGTGTTCAGCAGAACAAAACAATTTAAAGAGGTTTGAAACAACCTGATGGTGAGTAAATGATGACAGAATTTTGGGTGAACTATCGCCTTAAATATTCTCATTACAGTAACCATTTAAAACTGACAAATCGTGCTCCATTACGGTATCGATAACTTCAGCAGAAAAAGCAACAAAAGTCGTACAAAATGTTAAAATTATGCTTATTATATTTTTTGTGTTAAGGAATTATATGTTTTTAGAATGGTTCCTTCGCTAGTTTTTGATTGAAAGTCATCCATACCCACCCATTCCAGCCGCAATCACTGGCAGCGGCAGGTCGTACATGTACAGTATGTATGACATCATCAGGAAGTCCATGTAACTACGGTGACTGGGCAACAGAACCACAGGATGCTCCTGCACAGCCTGCTGAAGCTAAGAGCGAGAACACAGGCCATTAACACAACCCGTCCGTTCAAAGCTGAATGTAAAATGAGATTTAAATATTTTCCATTGAATAACAACAACGCTCAATGATTCACATCAGATCCGATGATTTACCAGACGTATAGTGTTGGTGATGTTCAACTATGTATTTTGCGACGGACTCACTCTCTGAATGCCCTCTTCATTGACACACACACTGCGGAAGAGTCTCTTAAAGGCTTTGCTGAGCGTGAAGACGAAGAAGCGAACGGTGCTGAGCTGCAGACGTTGACCCATCTCATCCAGAATAAGAGACGCTTCTTCCGTAACACACTCGCTGCTTTCTCCTGATTCTGATGAAACCTACACACACACACACACACACACACACACACACACACACAATTGACAGGATGTTTAGAAACAAATCTAAGCCTATGTGTAAATCTGCATAAAAGTACGGTAGTGGGGTTTTGTAGGGTACCTGTTTAATAACATGCTGCATGTGGTCAGACTGCAGAACGAGGGTTTTTAGCATGCTGGCTTTGCAGGGCACCAGTCCCTTATACAGTGTGGGCGTATAACACTTCAGCGCATATCTCAGATCACTGGAGCTCCGCCTCTCCTCCAAAATGTCTTCGAAAACATCTCTCTTCTTCAGCATCAGATGCCTTGACTGGATGAGAACATAAACTTGTGTTAAAGGCTCTTCGACTATTTTCTTTTTTAGGTATGTGTTGGACTGGGATGTGGCTCAATGCACTTGACTTGAGTATGCACCGCTCACAGTACGCAGAACTATAATGTAGGCAAAGGTGCCAACTATTAAGAGGCTAAAATGCGTTATCATTTTGATTTACAGCCATTTTTTTACATTTATTTCCTGACTTCTTTTAATACATATAAAAATGCATCTACTGTGATTTTAATTGTAATTTCATTGCCTCGTATATTTATTCATTAACGTTATACAGCGGGTAAAATAAGTATTGAACACCATTTGTCTCTCTAAACATATTTCTCAATGTGCTGTTGAAATGACATTTTCACCAGAGGTCGGTAACAATCCAAATAAACAATACATACAAACAAAACAAATAAGTTCACAAATTAAGTTATTTGCCCCTTGTCAATGGAAATGAACATCAGATGGTTCAGCCCAAACTAATGGCATATACACGGGTGTCTCATTACCAAGGTGTCATCTCATAATGGGTAAAACCAAAGAGCTCACTCAAGACCTTCACACCAATATTGTTGCAAAACAAACTGATGGCATTGGTTATAGAAGGTTTTCTTTAACATGTTAAAGCTCGTTTAAAGTTTGCTGCACAACATTTAGACAAGCCTGTGAAATACTGGGAGAATATAGTTTGGTCAGATGAGACCAACATTGAACTCTTTGGAGGCCATAATGCACAACATGTTTGGAGGTCAAAAGGCACTGCACATCACCCCAAAAACACCAAACCAACAGTGAAGTTTGGACGTGAATACATCATGTTGTGGGCTGTTTTTCAGCATACGGCACTGGCAGACTTTATATAATTGAAGGAAGGATGAATGGACAAATGTACGGAGATATTCTTGATAACAAATCTGCTGCCATCTACCAGAATGAAGAAGATGAAACGAGGGTGGACATTTCAGCAAGACAACGATCCCGAACACACCGCCAAGAAAACTCTCAATTGGTTTCAGAGAATGAGAATTAAGCCAATCACATGACTTGAATCCAATAGAACTAAAGATCGGAGTTCATAGAAGAGGCCCAAGGAACCTTGGAGACTTGAAGACTGTTCGTGTGGAAGAAGGGTGCAAAATCACACCTGAGCAATGCAAGCGACTCATTTCTCCATACAGGAGGCGTCTTGAAGATGTCATTACCAACAAAGGCGTGTTCGATGCTTTTTCCCTGTCTCATTATAGTTTATTATACATAACTTAATTTGTGAATTGATTTGCATATGTATGGATTATTTGGTATGTTAATGACATCTGGTGAAAATTTTATGTCAACAGCACCCTCGTGAAAAAGTGGTGACGTGTTCAATATTTATTTGACACACTTTATAACTTGTCTCTTTGCTTCCTACATGACTGTCTTCGCATAATTCAAACTTTGCATTTCTTAATATTAATTACTGATAGTATTACTGTGGAAATGAGTGTCTAAGGTGTGTCCAAACTAATAAGAAAGACCTTGATTTGCTTTGTGCGAGGATGTTCCGATGAGACTGTTAAAGTTGACATATGATTTGATATTTAATGAGTTATTAAAAGCATCCTCTGAGGAAGACGCGAGACACATACTGCAAGTGTTGCATGAACGTGACAGATACCATTAGCAGTAGCATGCTAGCATAGACTCAAAGACTTACCGAATATAGTGATCTGGACGACATTTCGATTCAGTAGATGTCAAAGCATGTGCGGTGTGAGAAGAATGATGAGTGAGAAAGTTTGGATCCAGCTTGATCCTTTAGATCGGACACTCCTGTCATTGGAACAGAATAAACGGGTGGAGCGGCACCCTGCAGTACACTGAGTGACGGAAGGGGCGGGGTTTAGCAGCTTAGCGATCTCGAGTTCACGGCGCTGCGCAGACCAATCCAAGAATGACCTCGGAGTCTCGCGAGAGCTCGAAAGCTGTTTTTATTTTAAGAAACTTTCTTTTTCTTATTTATGATTTATTATATCAAAGCCATAAGAACAAGAGATATTAAAGTCACATTAACATTCCCTACCAAATAGAAACAAAAATAGAAAAGAAAGAAATAGAATTATATACATTTTAATGTTTGAAGACTTATTTTAAGAAACTAACAGTATACTAACCGGAATACTGACGTAATACCCTCTGAAAATGTGCGTCATAGAAAATCACACATTGGTGTTCAAAGAGGAGAGCTATAAAAGGTTCATATGTTATATATTACTTATTAACTGCTCTGCACTGGTCAAATTAATCTGGCTACGTGTACACCAGATAAACGTTTTACATTTTAACTCACTCATATTTTTGTTTAGTTTAATTTGGGGTGTTAATAAATGGAGAGGCAAAAAACCATCTTGAGATCTGAATGCAACTGAACAAAGGACACTTTATTCACAACAGAGTGATAACAATAAGCAGAAAAACACTTTTTTTAGAAAATGGTTTGATAGGGGAATCATTTTCATCGCTGACATATTTTAGATGATTAAGGTAATTTTCTTAGGTTCAAGGATTTTAAAACGAAATGTAATATGGAAAAAACAATAAGGGAGTCTAATAAGGTATGTAAAGCAATACCAATAGCCTTATGAAATATGTTACAAAACTATTTACATTTTTCCAAAAGTAAAATAAATGTGTATAAACTGCGATTAAACCAAACTCCCAATTAAACCAACCAAACTCTACAATTAAATGTAATAATAATTGTATTAGCTAAAAATTTAACGGTAAACTATTTTATGATCCTGCCCAAAATATACAAATAAGTCATTATGATGACAAAATAACAAAAAGGTACATCAAATTCATGAAATGGCCTATATACCCCTAAAGTCGAAGAAATGCCATTGAACATTTTAAATGGATATTAAACAGCAGCAGCAATGCTTAAAAAGAGACTTGGTTTTGAAGTGCAGCCATGTGTGTTTTGTTCCCAGGAAGATGAAACTATTGAACATTTGTTTTTCTCTTGTCCAGTGATAAAAAGATTCTGGCAAGATGTCATGAATCGGTTGGAAACAAAAATGAAGAGAATTACACAATTAAAGTTAGAGCAAATTCTTTTTGGTAATGAAAACCTTCCGAAAGAACTTACAATATCATAACAGTTATGGGTAAATACCATATCAATTAATGTAAATGGCAAAATAAAATCCTTCCCTTGAGGTGTTTAAAATCGTATTGAGGGATCACTTTAGTCTCGCAACGAGAGATTTTGTAAATTGTATTTTGTAAAGAATTGTGTCATAATAAAGTACATAAGAAAAGGACGCGTTATTGTAAGCCTCGAGCGCTCCCAGCAGAATGAAATGGTTCTACAGACGGTAAACGGTTCATTTCTCTTCTACGCTTCTGGTTTGTCACGTGGGCGGTGTTAGAAAAGAGCCACTTCCGGGATTGAGAACTGAAGACGGTACACAAGAAGGGACATTTCGCATTTGGACGCGCGCGCACACACACACACAAACACACGTGAAACCTCAGCGTGAAACACGAAAACATAGAAAGCCTGTCACTAACTTACTTTGGTCAATAAACGTTTTATACGTTTTTAATACATAAGAGATGAGCGTTCCAGCAGATGAACACGCGACGGAGCCGGATGACGATCGTTATTTCCTCGATCAAGTGCTGAACAAGTTGTATGATTTTGGTGAGAAATGTTTCATTAGGGGCTAACAGACACGCTGACCCATCACTTAAGTTGTGCTAGTTATTTACTAAAACATATTTAGACTGAATATTAACACCGATCATTCGTAATTCAGCCGGGCACGTTGCATTGTGGGATATGTTGTGTTCTCTGTTACGTATTGAACGTTCTGCCATCATGATGTTTTTTCATTCACAGACGCGCTTAACATAAAACCATATGTTTCATTTTTTCCTACATGGGTTTCTTATAGAATAAAATACAGTAGAATATCTTTTTTCTTATAGAATAGAGTTCATTTGGTGTTGGTATTCTGTTCTATTCTCAGTTTTTGTCTATTAGAAAAATGAATTAATTTCAGATATGAAACCCCAGAATGATCAAAAACGATGTTATGTCCCTACTGTTTATTCCGGATGTTATTTTGTGTAAAGCGGCTTTGCAACAATGCTTTGCGTATCTGTAATGTTTGATATTTGTCATGTTCAGGTGACGGTGCTGGAAAAAGGAAATCACAGAAGAGGAAGAGCAGCACTTCTACAGAAGACCATCATGAGAACGATATACAAGAAAACACAGATACCAGCCCTGACGCTCACTTAGACCCGCACGTGACAAACGTCTCAAACTCCACAGCATCTGAGACTCCGCAATCCAACGTGGAGGTTGTTACATTTATTGATCCCAGGAAGAAGCACAAATCATCAAAGACCATTGAACCAGTGCAGAAGGTAAGAGGAATCATAGCAAGATGTCTCTGGTCTACCCATGTGAATTCATAGCTCAATTGCGTACACATCAATGTTAAGGCAAGCTGCTCTTTATTCATTTGTGTTAATTGTCTTGATTTTTTTCCTCAGGTGCCTGATGTCAAAGAAAAGGAGAGAACAGGCTTGGATAATAAACATGCAATAGAAAAGGTGAGAGAGTTTTTAATATATAAACGTTTTAAGATGCCGCATGGACATGTTCTAAATGTGTCGTCTACAGGCACGACTTGAAGTTCACCAGTTTGGACTCTCGGGGTATAAGAAAGGGCAGCAGAGGGTTTTCGAGCAGGACAGAGCCATCATGCTGGGGGCCAGAGTAAGTTTAACACACACGTCCACTGCTTATACCGTATACCGCCCGCTCCACCTACTGTAGGTCTCCACATGGGACACTTTGGCTCTCTGACACTGAGCTAACAATAATGCCATTCAAACATTTGTTTCGAACTGAATTATTTGAATTTAATACTACAATTATTTTTTCTACGAGGGATTATTTCACAATAACAGCCGGCTGCTTATTCATTATCGCACTTATTACACGGCTACATGCCACATGTGAAAAAATAGACATGAAATGTGAATCTGAAATATTTGGTTTGCAAATTTTTACGGAATTCTGACCTTCCGCTAGGAAAAGTCGCTTACTTTTGTTTTTAAATTAAGAAACGACGTTCAAATGTCAACTTGGTTTGATCATTTGTAAATATAATGTCATGTATGTTATTAAAATACATATTTATATTTAATTTGTAAAAAAAAAGTGAAAATTTGCTGCATCTGGGTTACATTGTTGTTACTTTTAAGCGTTTTTTAACTAGGAATAACGAACCTGTAAAAGTCGTGACTGGCCAATCAGAATCAAGCATTCCAACAAGCCGTGTAATAATAGTTATTTATGATATGAGGTGTAAAGAATAATTTTACGTCATTAACACTAAAGGTTGCTATAAAAACTAAAATGCTTATTTATGTTTTAACTAAGATGGTGATAGTTAAATTAATCTTAATCTTACCTTTTGCATCCGTGATGTCTGAAATGCTGGCTTCTAATTTGTTGGACAATCTTTTACAATTTGTTTTGCAGCCCCCCAAAAAGCAGTATGTTAACTACAAAGAGTATCAACAAACGATGAAAGAAAAGAAGTTGAAGGAAAAAGAGGAAGCAAAGTCTGTAAGTAGAGCTGTTTAGAACTTGAAGGATAAACCGTTTTTTTAATTTGCATCACATCTCAGGTGCAGTATATGCCGTAAGGTGGTCTCTCTAACTTCTTACTGTATGGTTGTTTTCAGGAATTCCAGAAGCAAAAGGGGAAAGGAGGAAGAAGAGGGTGGGTATACATTTGTGATTTTTTACTGCAACAATGAAAAAAAGCCTCATTTGGAATTGATGAAATTACAGTCAATGTTTTGTTTATTTACAGTTCTGGGAAGAGTAAATCGTCCTCTGCAGGGCAGCTTGGAGGGCAGGTTGGACGCTTTAAAAACGGAATGCTGGTCTTGAGCTCCAAAGACATTATGAATGTAAATGTTAAAAAGAGAAAGTAACACTAGATGAGTTTATATATTCATCAAAAGAATCCGAGACACACTCTGAAGACAAGAATCTTTAAAAATGAAAATCATGTTTTGACTAGATCAATGTTTTCATATTTGGTTTTCCATCATCATATCTCGAATACATTTACATTGCCCTTATTGCCTTGTCAGTTGCAATTGATTTATAATGTAAGCTTGATTTTTCAAACAAAACCACAGACGAGACTCTTATTGATCTGTTATTACAGTTTTATTGTTTATTAAAAGGGAAAAGACACAGTTTTTCTTCCACACGTTGTAGTAAGAAAAGAATGTCATATACAATGTATTTGTATGTACAAACGACAAGACGTACAAAAGATCACAGCAGTGAATGAGAAGTCAAGGTCACAATATTTCCATTCGGGTGTGTTTTAGGGATTAAAGGAAGGATCAGAAAAACAGCCTGTTTTTGCTTTAATGTTGCCTCAATTGCAAGCACTTTAATGGGCCCATTGTTTTTGGCCCTCATACATATCACATTCCCAAGCAATTTGGCTAAATGTTCAAAATCGGTTGGGAAATAAATCTGTTTTTAAGTTTACAAAGCAAACTGCTGCTCAAGTGCTTCATACAGTCAATTCTGTTTCTGTCCAATTCAACGTTTGGAAGAGAGCCATATACTGAATCCTTAGCTTATCAATTCCATATTGGTTTTAAAATGCTTTAAAATCAGTTTGAATCTGTTTTATACCCACTACATGACCAGTGAATCTATTAGCTACATAAACATACATTTTAAAATATACTTTAATACAAACAAAAATCACACCGTATAATGTTTTGGCAGGCATCGTCCACATCAGTAGTATTGGATTTAAAGTTTAAAACAAGTTCATCTCTATTAACAGCATCTGTAATATGCTCTCGGTTAACACAAAATTACAATAAAGTACTGAAATAGAACTCTGTTGATGAAGATTAACTTGAATTGAACTCAAACATTTCTTTTAAGAAATTACAGATTATTTAACATGTCTCCATTTATTTAAGAACCTCCTGACAGTTCTTGTCGGCCAACTCAAAGGGGTCAGATAAAACTATTTACATGAAACGAACTCTTAATAGAAATGCATTACAGTTATCGACAACATCCCATGCTTTACATTAGTGGGTCATCGTCTGTAAAGTTAATATCTGGACAAAACAATACATTCAAATAAATATACTTCTTTCAGGTCTCCCTTAAACGCTATGTAATGGAGGTACAAACTGAAAATACTCTAGTATGGGTTATTGCGTGGTCAACAAGTGGCTCATTATCGTAAATGTTTAATGCGTTTTGATGGATGTAGGTTCCATCTAGCAGAAGTCTATCTACACAACTAACACTAGATGGGAGACTGTAACTTTCAATGGGATGTGTAACTCAAGCGCTCTTCGCCGCTTTCACCATATTTACAGCCGTACAACATGCAAACATGACTGTATTCTTACATCATATGTTCAAAAAAGCTAAAAAAATGATCATATTAAATGAAAACGGAGCGATCAATGTTTGATGCAATAAAGTGATGTAGTTTTATTGTAGTTGTAATAATATTTCGTTTTTAAATGTTTGTTTTATGTACGTTTTTGTTTTGCTTTGTGATTTTCTCGTGCTGTACAGGTAGAATTTATATTTATTTCAAAAAATCTTGTTCATTCTCTCCTTTGCTCACTGCAGCTTTTATCCTTCTAGTAGCATGGCCTTGTAAACTTACAGTACTGTTAAGCATGTTGACAAAATGTTTATATGCTCTCCTACTTTGGATAAAAGTGTCTGCCAAATGAATACATCTAAATGCAGTTCTTCTTTTCAGTTAATAATATTTGTGTCTCCATTTTGTCTGTTCAATGCTGAGCCCACAAATCGAATTTTCGTTTAGCTCGAATATTTAGGATGATATTTTACTTGATTTCAGTTAACAAAGTAAACGCTTTAGTAAACTATAATAACCTTGTGAAACTTAAGTGTCATTTAAAGATGACTTGCTGGTTGAAAATGTTGACTGATGTTTAGTTGAGCCACATTGTTTCTTCGAGGGAATGAACTGAAGAATGGCTTAGTAAGTTAGGAGAAACTATTTTATCATTAAAAAATCTGCTTTATATTTAGTACGGTTTAGGGCACACAACTATCACAGTGTAAAGTGATTTCATTCTTCCTCGATATTCACAACAGACGTGTATGATTTCATGCGGCACTATACGAGGACCAATCGACATATGAAAAGTATCGCAAGAGCGGACCAAGTCAAACCAAGAGCTAATGTACTACAAATCTGCATCTGTCTTTGCTAGCGACGCGTTTGCGGTAATATGATGGTGCTTTTGGGGATTCATGTTCAATATCTGTCGGGTCATTGGTTACTTTTGTAATTTAGCAACATATTTGTATCTTTTTAGTGGTGTCCGCTAAAGCAACCGATACCGTTACTATCGTCCATACTTTCATAATACACTTATTTGGGATGTGAACACACCCGTAACCGCCCCGTATCAAACTTGCATAACTATTACAAAACAAGCCATGAAACTGTAATGAAACTGGAAATTCAAAAACGAATCAAGGACTCAAAATTAAGGTGGACGATAAAGAGTTATAACCCAAGCCATATCGAAACACCAGACACTTGGGATTGGGCTGTTTTGACTGTAATTTTACAGAATTTTACTGTATTTTTCACATATAATGTAAAAACTTGTAATTTTACATATTTTTCATGTACTTTTGAAATACGGTAAAACCAATAAATTAAAGAAAAAGAACAGAGTATTTTTTTACACCTCGGCTGCCAGAAAATCTCTGGTTTTTATGTGGGTTTTTATCCATTGAAATACAGTAAAAATATACAGAAAGGGACTGCAAATTTGCTAGAAGAAAAAACATGACAGAAATGCATTTTATGTGAAAAAATGTTGTATGGTTGTAACTGTTGTAATACTTATATCCTCCGAGCACCTTCCTGTGATGCTGTGTAAAGATCAGAGTTTGTGGATTTACTGTAAACATCACTGTTTTTTTAAACATGGGTTTGGGGTCGACCAGGTTATATTCAAGCCCAGCAGCGTGTCGTGTGACGTAAGTGTGTTGAGGACATACTGTGAGTAAACCTGAGAATTGACTGACCTGACACCATCCTTCAAAATGTCAACCTTATTCTAATTCCACTTCCCGGGATATTAAATGCCTGATTTGAATGATTTTAATAGTCTGTAAACACGGGAATCATTTGTAAACAGTGAAATGTAAATAACTGACATGACCAAGAGAGAAATCGATGAAAAGAAAGATGTCTGATTATTTACCCCCCACCCAAATGTATTCCCTCTGCTGGCATATGTAATGCCTGATATGTTGGTTTTAATGAGTTAAATAGCATTTTTCAAACTGGGTTAATCTTACTTTAGATGTTATTTGAGGTATGAGGCAGAACTCTTAAAGCTTGAAACCGTTTGTGCTCTGGGCTCTGACTCCAGCATCGCCCTCCCTTCCCTGTCGGGACATCCTGCGGTTTGTTTATCTGTAAACATGGGGATGATTCGCAAACACCGATATGCAAATTACTGACACGACCACGAGAGAAACAAATGAAATATTCAGTGTTTTCAGCTTTATATGTCAGCTCGGCGCTGGAGAACATGTACTGTGCTGTTTGATGCAGAAGGTCTCGCTTATTCTGATTGGTCAGAGATGATCACATGATGTTCTTTGGGAGCTCCAGACCTGTGATCAGAGTCACCTGTGTAAACAGATTATATATCAGTCAAAAATAAAACGATGTATTTCTTTTACGCTTGTATTATTTCATAATAAGTTCTATTCAAAAATGTGAAAAAAATGAAGAATAAATGACCCAAAACTTTTGAACAGTGATGTATGATGTTAGCTTATGTCTCATGAACTTCATGAATGACAACCAGTTCTTAGTTTCCAACGTAATGTTGCTCACCTGAACGTTTCGGTTAAGACTGACTGCAGGCATGAACACGCCCTCCAGATTCTCGAAGGCCATGGGTCCATGCTGCTGTTTGTTGATGAAGAAGGTCAACGTGTGTTTGGTCAGGTCTAACAGAATCCCTACGCTGGAACCTTTAGTGATGCCACCTTCAGCCCTGCAAGGAGACATCAGCAACATGGGACATTACAAAAATGTTCAAATATAACAAAAGCTGTGAAATGCAACTTCGATCCGTTCGCTTGCTCACTTGGTCAAGCATTGTGTTAGCAACACAACGATCATGGGTTCGATTCTCAAGTACACATAATAAATGTACTGTGCATATTAATTTCGTATACATACTGTAAACACAATAACATACACATACATTTATATATAGGAAATATATATTACCAATAACTGAAATTATATATGAACATTTATTCATTCATATGCACATTACACAGAGATATATTATGTAAAGACAAACTTTTATTCTGGATACGATTAATCACGATTATTACCTAAAATATACCAAAACAACCAAACTGCCTTTTGTTTGACTCCGGTGTTGCTTAAGCTATTTACATTTATGCATTTGGCAGAACATTGTGCGGCAAACACAATGTTCTATCAAATGAGCTGCAGAAACACCAAATGTTTACTTATGGGGTACTGAAAAAACACATCAAGAACTACATTAGGGACCCTAAAACACACTTTTAGAAGATCTATGTATTTTTAAACATTTGTGATGCCATCAATACGTTTCTATAACATCCTCCCTGCTAACAGACACTGTATGAAGAAAACTATTACTACAGAAGTCCTACCGGATCGACTTCAAATCTAGGGAAACACAAAAGATATATAAACATATAATAAAAAGTAAAAGGGAAAATGCATGAAAAAAGTAGTTAAACTCCAAACCTTCCAAAATGGCAACCTTACATTATAAGTGAAACACTATGTTTGTTTAATGTTACGAGCATATTTAGTGAAATTAAAACTAAATGTGTATATATCGCTGCTGTCCTTCTGAAACCTTGTATATTCATATTTCATGATTTTTAGCCATAAATCCTTATTACCGGTAGTCATCCTTTATGTCTGTCAATTGGTTCTACAAAAATCTAACCAATACGCAGAAGAAATTTGCGTGACAACACAGTATTTAATCATTTTAACAATACAGTATCTTTTCCACGGAGGAGATCGGGAGCTTAAGAGGACGAGCGGCAGGACGAGAGAGGACCAGGCCCGGACATATGTTAAGTTTGTGTTTATGTTTTAGGGCCGGCAGTCGTTCCAACAGGAATTTTGGACATCCAAGGTTTCGGAAGGACAGCGACTATATGGTTCTCATCCATCAAATATCACGCGACAACTATCATGATCCATTAAGATTTTAAGTTATGGACCTGTCACCAAATTTGAGTCATGGGTTTGTATAGGTTTTAATTAAGCAAAACAGGATCAAAATATGAATCATTTTTTCCCACATTTTGTTTTGCTAAAGATTCGCAAAAGACTTTATTTGCAAAAACAGATAACTTCATCGGTATTAGTCATATTAGTCACAAATCTTGTCCGTTGTTTGGAATTAGTTGGACTAAATATGACGTCATATATCCTAAAAAATGGGTCTCGGCTTGATGACCATGGGAAAATGTGGGTCCCATGGCCAAACCAATTAAGAACCTGAAAAATACAATGCAAGTGAAAATCTAGGCAAAAATAAATAACAGTGTGGATCAAAACTATCAAATCTAAACAAGTCCTTCAACAATTTCCTCACAGTAAGATTTGTACCTGTTGGTGTGGGAGTTGTTGTGCATGAACCAGGAGCGATTGTTGTCCACATACATGGCCCAAGCCTTGTCATCTTTTCCCAGCATCATGTCCTTCATCGTGTTAATCCGGGCCACGCCGAACGCAGGGTCAGGGTGGTTGTCGTAGCGATCCACGCTGAGTTCCCAGTAATGCACACCCTTGGAGAAGGCAGCCGTACCGAGCACCACCCGATCATCGTAACTGTTACACGTTACCGTCTGGTTTTCATTGGACAGAACGATGTCTCTGTGAGCCGATGTGGGGTCGAAGGTAAACCAAGCCACTGCAAATGAAAGATGAAATACAGGAATTCATGTTCATGTGGTCCTAAATTCTGTTTGTTCAGAAAACACTAATATTACGGAATTATCAGATTTTCAGATTGTTATTTTTAGAGAGTGTGATTTCTCTGGTGATATTTCAGCAGGGTTAAGAGTATGCATGACATTAAACACGCTTTTAGCACTTTTAAAGAGGATATAAAACAGGCCACAATAATTGGCTGCACGCTGTACTTTAGTGTCACATAAAATATTAAAAGTACGTGAAATTTTAAAGCTGGTACACTCGTTTCTTTTATGCCACAGTGGAACTTAATGAAACGTTTCCTCTGAGATCAAACGTTACTTCGCACATTTGGAAAAGTCTGTTCAAAAGCCTGACACCAAAAGCTAAGCATCACGTTCTTTATTACTCACGGGATTATTTTTATGCATCACTCGCACAAATAAAAACCTCACGCGACGGGGACGTGTCGAATCGTGGAAGTCAATAAGCTCTCGAGTAAAAATAATTCAATTTCGAGTATACGTGGCAATGGTGCCGCCCAGTTCGCGTCTTTTGCGTCGCCTGGCGCGAGTTTGTGTCTATTCACATCTCTCCTTCAACTTTTTATGTAATTTACTTGGCTAAAAAGTTCAATTCGTGTAAGGTGTGAACACAGCATTAAAGATTCCCCAGAACTGTCAGTTGCAAACATTCTTCCAAATATCTTTCTTCGTGTTTATCAGACCAACGAAATGAATTCAGTTATGGAACAACTTGACAGATGACAGTTGATTTATATATTTTGCTGTAGTGTGTCAGTAGGAAATATCAGTTTAGATTTCCGAACATTCCTTATGCCGTTATTTATAATAATCCAGTATGCGCTATGCAACTCCCATGCATGCAAAAATCTCACTGGATTATTACAAATAATGCCGTATGGACTTTTGGAAGACTACATCGTCATTATGCATTTTTTTACTTTACGTCTCTGTCTACACTAAGTACTTTGATCTATGTAAAGTCTCTCTAAGAGAACCATGCTCAGCAGGGGTCCTTCCGCTTCAGGATCAGAAGCCACACCAAGAAAAGAGAATATATAATGTCAAGCTAAAAGAGAACTTGTATATGTGTGTGCATGATCAATAGAGAGAGAGGAGAGAGTTTTAAACACTTTCAGAGACACAGAAAGAAAAACACGCACCGTCGGACGTCTTCAGAACTACGACTTTGCTGTAGGATCCCACGCCGGCAGAGTTATACGCTTTGACGCGAGCGTTGTACGAGCTGTTGAAATGAAGGCCGTCGACCGTACAGACAGTCTCTTTACCAACATATACCTCCTGCAAGATTGAAATACAGGAACACAGACAGACAAGGAGAAGCGTCAAAGCTGGAAAACATTACACATTACACATTTCTGAAGATACGAGTTATGCTGCATGTTTGTCATGACTTATAAAACAAGATGTCAATTTGAGATTTTGTCAACTCTCCAAAGGCAAGATAACGTTAAAAAAAATGCGTTCTGCATAAAATCATCCTACACCACGTAAAAAAATGTCTGTGAAAATAAATATAACCTTGATATCTTTAAAGACCCCCTTTGGTCGATAATAGACCATCAATTTGTTTTCCTGTCTTAAAATAGCTTCAATGTACACATAAGCCTCATTAAGTATACGCAGATAAATGATATGCAAATTAGCCCCGCCTCCACTCAGTCCCAATCGGCAGTTCAGACGCTGCTAGAACTGAATGTGAAAGCCCAAATCTAGGCTTCCTCTTTGCATATTTATGCTTCAAACTGCTGAAATGAGGGGATGTGATTGGTTACAGGTTTATAACGTCATTAACTGGGGCAGATTCCAATTGCATTTTATAAACGGTCTTTAGGAAACTGCAGTTGTAAGTAAGAAAATACTTAGCGGCAGTTTAAAATGATACATTTGCACATCGTTTATCTACAATCACATTAAAAACTGTCATTGTGTGGCGAATTAACTTTGCTCAACAAAACTGAACATGGCACACCAAAAACAAACAGTGGCCATGTGCTTCCACACAAAACACGTGGGTCTGTCACGGTCCTGACACAAGACTAGAAAAGCAAGACTGAGAGAAGCGGCGTCATGACAAAGACACCACGTAAAACTTGATTTTCATCACATGGGCTCTTTAATATTGACTCAGTAATGTCAAAGGTTGAAATCAAAAGAAGAAATCAAACTTTGATGCTCTTTATCTCAGAATTAGATTCTATGACCTTTAACGTGCTTTTCACAAACTGGGTCACATTTGTGTAATTATTTAACAAAAAATGTATATTACATCATATAATTTGGGGAATAAAACAAGCAAAAATATATTTTATAAGTCTGTTTATATTTAATTCTATGCTTAAATGCATGATCGTATTTCTATGAACTCCACACATCTCATTTGAAAATATTTGTTCAACACACCCGGTAAGGTCCACCATTGCCGTCATCAAGCTCCAGCACGTAACCTTCCACCAGCAGGGCCTGGACTGTAGTTGTCCTCCAAGCCAGGGTGGCGCTGTTGTTCCACGTGCAACATTTTTCCAACTGCAGCAGCGGGGCAGGGGGAACCGTGGGGGTCTCTGCAAGAAGACGGCACGTTTGGTTAGCACGGGCCGTCATCCTCGAAGGTGTCGAAAAAAGCTTAAACAAGGGTTAACAAGGGTAAACAAGGAGCGACATGCACGGGACCAAGCACTTCCTGAAAGTCACGGATGCCTCTAAAACGTATAAGGGAAGGAGTTGTGCATTAGGGTGGGGTTGGGAGTTTTAGGAGAACGGTTGGAAGTGTAGCAGCTCTGAAATACCTCCTGCGATCTCTGCCTCTTTCTGGCCACCTGCATGCATTTGATTGAATAATGCAGCCTCCTGACCATCTGAAAGATGACAGCGGACAAAGCAGGGGTTGCACCTGTGAGTCTAAATGTTAAACTGAGGAGATTACGCCGCATTCAACTCTGAATAAAGAAAAAATATGTGTATGGATTGTGTGAAGTCCGAATAGCCCCAAGTGTTTTTCTTGAAGCATTTTCTCCTCGGGGGAAGACAGATATCTTTAAAATAGCTTGCTAGATTCACAATAAAACAACGTTTGTGAACAAAATGAATCCTGATATGAACTGTACAATACGTTTTGGTTTTTAAGGATCTAAACACTTTTCAACGTTGCTCAGTTACAGTGGAAAGCTTGGGACGTACTACTCCGCAACCCTCGGACACTAACCAGTCTTGATGTCGGATTTATAATAGTTTAACGTTTGCCAAAGTGTCAGATTGTCGGAGAAATCTGGAGTTCTAGAATTTACACAAAAGCATATTGAGTGTTTACATTACGATTAGGCTTGGAAACCAAAAAAAATCAATCAATTCCAATTCTGGAATCAGAAGGTTAGGAATCGGATACTTGATATAAAATACAAATTTCATTTCCTCTTATCAGTCTGCAGATTAACAGAATGTGCATGTGTCAAGATGTGCATTGTGAAAATGAACCATATTTTACTATAGTAACCATAGTTTAACTAAACATGGTTGCTATGTGTTTATACTCAAACGGTGCTCATAAATATACACAGTAAATATATTTTTTGCAAACCAGTCAATGAGCAGGCTATATACGTAGCCATACAGGTGTGGTGAGGAAGGCGGGACGAGAGCCGTGAGGCGGGGCCCGTGGCGTGAGTAATAGTCGGAATCAGCTGTGCGCGCGCCGGTCCCGCATCTCACGGAGGAGATCGGGAGCTTAAGAGGACGAGCGGCAGGACGAGAGAGGACCAGGCCCGGACATAAGTTTGTGTTTATGTTTTATGGCCGGCAGTCTACCGTGAGGTCGTCTTTTACTTCTGAGTTTGTTGTTTGTATATTTAATTAAAGTTTTGTTGAATGTTTGCCGGTTCCTGCCTCCTTCCTTCCCTTTTATTGAACCATACAACAGGTTAATATCTAAATGTTCTATTTCATTTTTTGCAACTGTTAAAATGAAACAAAGAAACGATAAGAATCGGAATCGTTAAGCAGAATCGTAACTAGCGTTGATCAAATGCAAACCATACCCAACCCTAGACATGATGCACGTACTTAACGTCTGAACAGCCCCGGCTATTTCCAAAGTATTGTTTTACTTGTCCCTGGTGAAAACTGTCTGAATGAGTGTTCACCTTTACTCTGAGTGAAGTCCAGTTGGAGGATGGACTGCATCAGGGGGTCTGTGTTGACACTCAAGGCAAATTCCGGGCAGACCTTCGGCTCCAGCGCACCTTTCACCCACTGCTCCTGTGAGACCTGGACACGCTTTATCAACGCATCTGAGATCTTACAGATGAACCCGACAGAAACGAGAGTGGGAACATCAATAATCCACAGTGATTGGAGATCTATGCACCTGCTTACTGTACTTCACTTTTATAAAGCTTAACTGGATTTATGTATCTGCACGATTTTACACTTTTGAAAAATGTTGGGTGCTGGAAAACACCTACTCATACAAAGTCTGTCTATCCCGGATAAACCAAGACAGCCTATTCAACCTCATCTTATATCTGTACAACCTCCAAAACTGTTCAGATTTTGATCTTAGATCAAATGAATCTCATGCATTCTTGCCTTATTTGCATTTCCCATCCTATTCTAAATGTATTAAAAATATAAATATTTTGTAACATTAACAGAACCCAACAATTATTTCCAGGTTGAGTAGGGAAATATCCTAAATGAGAGAATTAGATGACATGTTTCATGAGGGCTCTTATAGCAACATCACAATGAATACTTCGTGAATATTGCAGTAATGGACAGTATTGATCTGCAGCAACTTTCACTCCTTGAAACATCAATTATTATCCTTTCAGTACAATCGTTGTGAAGGTAAATGCTTTCAGAAGAGCCCATCTGACACAATTATATGGCCTTCGGGTTTCATTTTTACTATTAAACTGTTATGTACATAGAATTATATTCAAATACAGAACACTATTGAACAGCAGGTGTCGCCAAGTTATGTGTGTTCATGTGTGTGTCTGTGTATTTGTGTGCGCTCACCTGTAGGAATCCGCAGGGATCGTTCTCTTTAATAACCTCTAGACAGAATTCCATCATTCCTGTGGTCTGCCGGAGCTTCATGGTGCAGTGGGTTATCTGATCCTTCACAGTCTGAAACACAGAGAGGATAAACGTACACTTAAACTCTCATCACACAAACATCAATCTTTAAAGAAACAATGTGGAGATTTTTGCGACATCTACGAAAGACGTTCTGTAAAGCAGTTTGTGCGTTTAAGGCTACTGTAGAAACAACATGGTGAATCCCATGCAAGCGAACCCGCGATGTATCTACATAGAAATAGCACTGAAGACATCTTATACTGCATTTTCCTCAATAGATCCTCCAATCGATGACGCACCGTACCGTTAAATGCGGGTCATGTCTGTGGCATATTTCATTATTATCAAAATCCAATCATCAGTGGTTTGAGCATGGCACAGGCAACGCCAAGGTCATGGGTTCGATCCGAGACAGAATTAATTTTTAACATATAAATGTATAGTAAGATGCAATGCAGCACTTGGATAAAAGGGTCATAAATACATAAATGTCAATATCTCATTTATCAAGTATGAATCGATGTTTAAATCATTTACATTTGATCTAAAAATACATATAATTATCAGTATCTGATACTGCAAAACAAAGCAGCACTCGACATTCGTTCATCTTTCATTTGGCATAGCGAATGGTGAAGACAACCAGATCAAATAAGTAATGATGCATGAATTATAATGTATGATGATTTAATGATGCCCGTCACTCAGGACACAGATCAATAACTTCATCATTGTAAATGACAGCGCAGAAATGAACCCTTCAGGGTAAAGATGAATGAAGCCACGGAGTGTGTTAAACATGCTTAATATGGATGTAGTAAAAAAAGATGTATTGCTTGTTACAATACCTGGTGAAAAGCTTCTATTTGGGATGAGTGTGAAATCAATAACAATTTTATTTTGTTTACTTTACAAACCCACATTTATATCAAAAAACAGTTTTCTCTGTGATGTATAGAAAAGATATTAATCATAACATACAAACCACATCTGACACAACATCATGTCACGCTTAGTTAAGTGTGGCGTGATGTAAAAGACTCTGCTGTCAAACTACTGGCTTGAAACAAATGAATTAGAGCGGAAAATAGCATCCAGAAACACTTCATAACATTAACTTAAACCCTGGCAGACGGAAGCACATATTTTGAGAGCCACAATTAATACTCGATTGTAATAACTAGTCAAACTAAAACTGATGGGAATGATGGTATTATGGTATACATGATCTGATCAGACGCTGCATTGGTTTCGATGTGTGAGACTTCCTCTGCTGAAATGATGTTTCTGCATTCATTCTTTATATACAGTATAAATATACAGACGTCAGTGCACTGAACCGTGCTTGTTATGTCAACAAAATGCATCACAGTTTTATTAAAGCAGCTATAGCTCGACTTTTAATTCACTGAGCAAATAAAGCTGAATTGGTGTCAGGCCGCGAGGTGAATGAAATAACCTCCGTGATTCTGACCATATGCCGTGGCACGACTGAAACAAAAACTCAATCTGCTCCGTGTCATGCCATGAGAGAATTGTAATACAGAAAGTCTCTCTATCTCCATCGCATCTGGCACAATGTCACGTGACCCACCGAGAAGATAATCTCTCTCTATTGAAAATACCAAGTAGCAAATAGACGAAGCATTTACACATACTCAATAGGTTAATAATGAACATTCTGTCAAAGTTTACTCGCCTTCGAGTTGTTCCAAATGTTTATAAATGTGTTTGTTCTGATGAACACAGAGAAAGATGTTTGGAAGAATGTTTGTAACCAGACAGATTTTGCCCCCCGTTGACTCCCATAGTAGGAATAAATACAATGGTAGTCAGAAGTGCCCCAGAACGGTTTGCTGTCTTGAAAATATCTTCTTTTGTGTTCAACGGAACAAAACAATGATAAAGTAATTTGTCCTACGATGGAAGTCAATGGGGGGCAAAATCTGTCAGAACCAAAAAATCTATAAAGTTTGGAAGAACTCGAAGCGGAGTAAAGGATGACAACATTTTCATTTTTGGGTGAAGTTTGGTACGTATGTGTGGGCCTTATTTTTGGGACTTGTGGGGATTTTTGTCCGCCAATAAATCAAACTAAATGATTTAAAATGTTAAAACGCATAAAGGTTTGTGTGATGTTTCAGTTTGGGTGTAAGATGAGGGTTAGAGGATACAATATACAGTTTGTACAGTAAAAATCATTATGTCAATGGAAAGCCAACCCAACATGTGTCTGTGTTGACCTACCTTCAGTTTGCTCTCTTTCTCCTTGGTGACCTTGGTGAGGAGTTTGGCCTTCTGCCGAGTCAGAGCTTCAATCAACGAATCACACTGAGCCACCAGACATGCCTCGAACTCAACCCCGTTCTCCTGAAACACACACACACACATGCAAGTCAACCCCAGGAATATCTGCAATTTCTATCTATTTGTTGGGCTATTTTGCTGTTCTTGTCACTTTGGGTTCCCTGTTTTGTAGAGTGACTTTTTTACATACTACTTTAAATACACTCTGGGTTATTTCCAACCCAGCATTGGGTCCAACAGGGGCTAACCCAGCCGTTGGGTTAAATTAGCCTAGAAATGTTCCCAACATTGGACCCAACAATGCATTGAAACAACCCAGCCAAAGTAAATACTAATAATGTTTTTTGAAACAACTGAAACATTAAACATTATAATGCAATGCTATATGACTTTATTTCTCATTTCTGACAGTGTTTAGGGATTAATGCTGAGGAGTTTTTCTACTGGCCTGGTCGGGCAAGTGAATCAAATTTTACTGTCCCCACCACAAAAGAGTGATACATAAATAATATTGTTTAGTTATTAGTTTATTTGTTGTTTTACCTATGTAATCTTAATAAATGAGAATATTTAAAACGTTCAAATGATAAACTTTTCGTTGCGATACAGCACTGGCCTGATTGGGCAAGGGACGTGTCTGTCAACTGGCCCGGGGGTCTCTCAAGATAGCCAAGGTCCTTATTGCTGAGCCCTGGTGTTTAATGTCAAGAAATCTTAAAAAATCGTAACGTTTTCTGAGTGCGACAATTTGGCAGCTTAGATTTAATAACTGGATGTACTTCGGTGAAGCTCTGATGTTAACATATCAAACACATCAAATTTCGAGAAGAACTGACAGAAATAATGTCCGGTATGTTCAGTGCAGATATTACACACTTCCGACTGAAAATGTATTTTGTAAAGCTGGTAGTGATGCGTGTGAGTGTAGGAGTTCAGAAGAGAGCTTATAATTCATTCACTTTGAGTTGTGAATCAGATCTCCTCTCTAACACCCACGTACTGATACTGGTGCAGACGGAAGCGAGACGCGTCTGTTTGTGAAACATTGCATTTCTCTAGAGAACCGCTGTTCAAAAACTCATAAGAAAATACCACTCAAGTGGCTCCCTGTTCACCATTGCCTTTCATTTATTAGAACAGAATAGTGTAAGTAAACATTAAACTTGCTTTTACATGAAGACGTCGGGTACCAAAATCAGATACTTCCCTATTAATTCAGTAGAAAAAGTGGCACGTGCTGTGCAATCAGAATAGATCAGTGTGGTAAGTACATGATGAAATCATTCATTTAGATGAAAAGAGGTCGTCCTCGAAACCAGAAAACAGTCTCGGAATTGTGCATACGTGTCAGTAGACTGAAAAACACTTTATTACAGCAAGTTTACAATCTCTCTCTCTCTCTCTCTCTATCTCTCTCTCTCTCCGTCTCTCCCTGTATACACTCCACTCGAGAAAAAATAGCTCATAATCCCGTGGTTTCCAGGCAGAAAACAATGACATTTATACACAAGTACGGTCTGGTGTAAAATCTGCATATATTCTTATTGCTTCAATACAGATGAATTATGTGTTTAATATTGACACAGAATTTCTCTAGAGCTCTCTAGAATTTATTGTCAGGCCCCCCACCTTATGTGGAAAACGTGTTTTCGAGCTCCGCCGGATCAAGTCAAGTCAGCTGTATTTATATAGTGCTTTTTACAATTTTCATTGTTACAAAGCAGCAGATGAAACGTCCTTTACCTGCAAATGCATGTAATATGTATAGATTTTTTCGAATATATGATTTATACATGGAGAGCAAGCTCCTTATTTTATAAAGAACGTATCTACCTCACAGAACGCAGTGAAGCAGTCCTTGTATAGAGAGAATAATTGATTTTTGAACGATCGATATCCATTTATTCTGCATCACCGCCGTGGACAGCACCTGGTAACGTGGCACGTAAGAAATTACCTAGGGAAACACGCCTAGTAAAGGTATATTTACATTTATGCATTTTGCATTAAGTTACCAAATGTATTTTTGCCCGATAAAGGGTTAAGAGTGTAAAATGCCGATCCAACAAAATGGCAATAAACAAAACCATTATCAGCTGGCAGCTGAATTTATGATGTTGGGAGGCTGACAATAGCTAAGCCTTTTCGAGCCCCCCCTTTAAAGACCCCGTGCCCCCTCTAGGGGTGCCGCCCCCTAGTTTGGGAACCACTGCTTTTGAGAACCGCTGTTCATATACTCATATGATGGGCAAAGGTTTTGATGTTGAACCCAAAAACATGCGGAAATCCATGTTAACCTCTTCATGTGAAATTGCATATTTTGTGGGACACGTTTAGATTATTATAACTGCCCCAATTTCTTTTGAACACGGTCTTCATTTGCATGCTTAATGAGACACTGGTAAATCAAAGCTAACATATGCTAATATAAGTTCTGCTAGCACGGCTGCTTTGATTATGTTGTTATTATCTACCACTTGCTTTGATGTGAAGATGTTTGGTAATTTTCAAGTGTTCGAACATAGCGATGCTATGAAATGACAGCAGAGAAATTCAAACCTACACGTGCATGTTTTATTTCATGTGACTAATTTATTATAACGTACCTGTATCTGCTGTAGCAGGTTCTTCAGTTGCACAAGGAACTCTTTGGCGTCCTTGGCTTTGTCAGACACTCCATTCAGTGCCTGGGACAGCTGACACTGCACACAAACACACACATGAACACAAGTTTAGAACTTTCAAAAGCTTTTGTAAGTAATGTTACATAAATATTGTGGTCTTCAGAAACACAACAAGTAGGCTATATTCATTAACACCAATTAAACATCTCAAATACAACCAAACATAATACATTTTAAGTATCTTCAAACACCGCCCTCAATATTCAAAAATACCACCCAACATTCTCAAACACCATTACCAGCATTTTGAAAACCATATCCGTAAATACCACCCCAAATATCATCAACATTTTCAAATGCCAACCAAATTTCAAAAGACATAAACACCACTCATCATTAATAAAACACCAGATACAACCCATCCCCGGTATTTTCAAAGCGGTACCCAAAAGAAAAAACACCACTAGCATCATAAGCATTATAAAACACAACTCAAATACCAGCTTTTAAACACAAACCAACAACGCAGAAGCCACCGATATTCAACATTTACATTCACAATCTTAAATACTACCCATCTCCAACATGCCCAAATACCATCAGCATTTTCTAACAATACCCAGAATTCCAAACATTATCAAACACCACCCAACGTAACCCATTATTTCTAAACACCACTCATGATTCCCAGCATTCTAAAACCCTGCCTACTGAACCCAGCAATACTTCTTATTAAAAATGATCATATTTTCTTATTGTTTTATGAACATTGATGACCATAATGACTTTGCATTGGATCAATTATAAAATCAACTTAATACCCAGTGTTCTTGTTGTTGCTAGTGCGTTGAGCTACTCATTGAGCACGGTCACATATATGGTCTAGAAATGTTTATTGCAAAGAAATAGGAAAATGGCTTTAGCAAGGCATATAACATATTCATATGTCAAGTAAGTAGCCATGATTTTTAAAAGGTCCTCTCGTGTTTTTTGTCTTAAACTCTTCAAAGGAGCTCCAGCTAAGTGACTAATGATCATTCAAGCCTGCGGAAAAGACCCTGCCAGCTTCACGCACACATCCTCCCCGCCTGCTCCTCTTCCTCTACACCTCTCCTGGCCTTCTTCCAATCTGCGGGGTCTTAAATCAACCAGAGAAACCCACACACATAAATAAACACAAGCAGACACACACGCACAGCTCTATGCTCCATTAATGTACCATCTGCCGGGCAAGCTGTCCAGGCCGCTAACAAGACCCTGACAGATACCCTTCTCATGGCCCTCTACTCTACTCTCAGTATGTGTGCTTGTGTGTTCAGAAGGCGACACCCGGACACTGCTGGGGTTCAATGATGCGTCGGGGTCACCGTCTCACCTTTGTGCCAACAGACCACAACAACCGGCCCCTCCTTCACACCTCTCAGGCTGATTTCACCGAAAAAAGAAACCGGTTGGATTTTCTCGTGTTGCTTTGATAATACATCGCTAGCAGAAAGTGCGGAATGTCATGAGTCTCGTTGTATTGTATTGATCACAGACGGCAGAAAGGTCAGACAGTCAATTACACGGAGGATCTACAGATGCACTTCATTTTAACAAGCAAAATGATGGTTGATTTTCAACAGAGTGACACTGTTAACAAGAAAATGAGAATCTTAGATGTTGCTTCATAAATAGAGAAAACAAAAAGAAAACATCGTAACGTACCGTATATATAAACAATACAAACACAGTTTGAGCTTTTAAAATATGCTATCAGGTAGGCCTACTCTATTACTGTAGATACTGTTTTATACTTGTCACTTTTCGTTATATGCAGAATATAGAAATGTTCAAACTTCCCCTTTGAACTATTTTCAGCTTGTGATTTTTTTTGGACGTATGGTGTCAATAGTGCCTAACTATTAAAACATTAATGTAATCAAATAAAATAACAGAAAATGTTCTGGTAAATTGATCGACATTTACACAAAAGCTAATAAATAACACAATGCAGAATGCAAAATGGCCTTTTTATTTTACAATTGCTGTAAACAAATCAGATCTGATTATTGAAATCAACGAAAATGCAGCTCTCAATAATATTTGGAAAAACTTAGGCTAAATGAAATTTAGAAACGTAAGCAAAAAACTGAGTTTACATTTGAAACTTTAAATAAATAAAAATATTCTAAAACTAGAACTAGAACAACCGGCTGCCTGTACATTATCCCTACATGATGTTTAATGCACAACAACACTGTGGTGCAAATAGTATATATCTGCCACTTTCTATAAGTACCAATAGCATCTAGCTATACTATTTCTACTTAATCCAAAGAAAATACAGTTATTTTCGGTTAGTGTAAAAATAAACTCCTTCTATTTAAACTTAGTGTCAATAGCATCTGTCGCTTTTAGCTGCTGCCTAAATTGAAATAATGATTGTGTCTGTGATAACTATAAGTAGAGTGCTCTGTAAAACAGAGATGTGGATACAGGAGATGTGCTGCTATATTCCAGCTCCCCGCTCTTATCTTATTATCTACTTCACCAGAGCATTGTGATGAAGAGTTGATGGGACATGAATCAAATTGAATTCAGAGACACTTTAAGACAAGCAGTTTGTGTGTGTGTGTGTGTGTGTGTGTGTGTGTGTGTGTGTGCGCGTGCGTGTGTGTGTGCGTGTAGAGGACATCACGGGGACCTTTCAATAACTGTGGTCGGTTGATTTTACTGTCGAGGCAATTGAGTGCTCTGTTTTTCAGCATGTTTGAGTGTGCAAGCGTGTGTGTGTGTGTGTGTGAAAGAAGATAATACGAATCTGTTTTGTGAATACTTCTTACATAGAGTAGGTTGCTAACTTTTAAGGCAGCATG
Organism: Barbatula barbatula; assembly: GCF_947034865.1. NCBI lineage: Eukaryota > Metazoa > Chordata > Actinopteri > Cypriniformes > Nemacheilidae > Barbatula > Barbatula barbatula. The sequence goes on along the minus strand of NC_136778.1, from coordinate 21,267,319 downwards.
TTAAATTAAATATAATCCCATAATCCCAAAAACTCTACACAGTGAGGCATTTAAAGGTCATTTTTTGGATGATCTATTGACAGAAATGCAATATAATACACATATCCATGTGTTCAGAGGTGTATAAAGAACTTACATAATGAAACGTTATGTTTTTATTACCTTAGAATGTACTATACACCGCGGGTCCTCTTGCACGGAATTCACCATGTTGTTTCTACAGTAGCCCTAAACGGACGAACTGCTCTACAGAGCGCGTTTCCTAAATGGTCTCCTTCGGTAAAGAAGCGAAAACGTGACGACATCTTAGTCCTGTGTCAGCCACCGTAGTGCTTAAAGCGACACTTTGGAACTTTTGCTCCCCATGTGGTTGATAAGTGCAACTGTCCGTTACCATACTGTCGCTGTATAAGCTTCACCGTGGGCAGCGCAATATATGTGAATTTATTTACTAAGCAGATTGACGAATCCAGAATCGTTGTTTGGAAACCATGTGCAGGGGATGGGCGGGGCTGTGTGTACCGACCTCAACAAAGCACTTACAGAGTGTGGTTGTAGCCGCAATGAGGCTCAGAATTCGTCCGGTTAGGAGTTGTACCACCGCTAGAGACATTATTTTAAGGACAAAACTACAAAGTGTTGCTTTAAAAAGGGAGGGGTAAGCCACTGGCTGCAATTTGCAACCTCACCACTAGATGCCACTAAATTATATAGGGAAGTAACTATAAGGAAGGAAAATAATTCATTTATTCAATACTAACTTCAATTCAAAATGTAACTTTAACAGAATTTGTCTTGTTTAAGGGATGTTTTTTTGGGGGGACGACAAGACTAAGATACTGATGAAGATGATTTGTGCAGTGTAGGCAGCTCAGCCGGTTTTTGGAACACAGCCGTTGTCTCTCTGTGTGATGAATGCTGCACATGTTGAGGTCAGAGGAACAACTTATTGACACCACAAATCTGTTTCTCGTTTCTTTATGTGTCATTTTACCACTTTCCTTTTACATGTATGCGTTTCGCAAATACTTCTATCCAAACTTACTTAAAAGTGCATAGTGTACATTATTGTTCAGCATGTTTGTTCCATGGGAATCAAACCCATGATCTTTGCAATGGTAATGCAATGCTCTTCCAATTGAGCTTCTAACGTCAACTCAGCACAAAGTCATATACTTTAAGGTGAACCAGCCTCTAAATGTTAAAGTAATTTTACGCACACATAACTGTTTCATGTTAACTACAGTTGGTGAGGATCAGGAATGTTTGTTTACATGCTGAGAAAGCCCTCGGGTTTGTTTGTTTATACTGAGGACATAAATATACTAGAAGAGGATGAACTATAAATGGTACTTCGCCTAATATTCCTAATGCAGAATACAGTACATATCTTTCTGGCTAATGAGATTATTATTTATTCACCCGTTTATTTTATTGAAACACTTGATAGCGCAGAAACATCATCTAATAACGTTGTTTTGTCTTTAGCGCTTGGAATGTCATTTGTTCTTTTGGATATTGAATTGTAAAAGATATGCTTGGACATCTTCTTTTGTTCTTCATGGGAAGAAAGGGTCACATGGGTTTGAAATGACATAAGGGTGAGTAAACATTGACAGAAACCTTTCGAACTATAATTCCTTGAACAGGTTTTTCTAAGATATAGACTAAACTGATCCCAAAATGAAAACACAAAGAAACACAAAGAAATTATATAACCATTCTGTTGCGTTTGTGACATTCTTTTTAAATAATGCAGATTTCGTTTGTGTATCTCCATCAAATGTATTAAAACATAAAAATAAAACATATTATGGTTTTCTTTGTAATAGTTGTGAATAAACTACAAAAAATGTCAACATCTGTGTGCATTATGAAAACAATACATAATAATCTTAATAATATGGCTTCCTATCTTTATTCCAAATCTAAGATCTATTTTCTCTATGGTAAAATATGATCTGACATGAGTTTGTGAGGCCGATCCGCGAGCTCTGAGAGTTTGAAGATCACTGGTGGTTGTGTGGGAAAATGAAACATTGGCGTAACATTTGTGTGTAACCATGGAAACCTGCAAGATTACAAGGATCTGTATTTAGGCGTTGAACAGGACGGGTCACATTTGTAGGAGGTTGTGTGAAACTCTATATATATATTTCTCACGTTTCCTGTCTTTGCCATTACGGTAATCGTTTTGTATTGAACCCCGCTGAATTACCAACATTCACTTTGGTGGCCTGTGCGAATGGTGAGGGATTCAAACCCACGTGAGATCCTATTCTCACTCTGCCACCAATCGTGTGGTTTCGTGTGATTTTTATACACGCACTCACTCATTTATTAATTCTCTTTAGAAAATGTTCCCGTTTGAAAATGGAAAGTATGGCTTATATGTTTGCCCTGAGCAGTGTGAGCTGTTCCCTTGGTCACATATAGCCGGCAGGAAAAAGTGTGAAAAGGGCTCGCACACACACATACATACAAACAGTAATGGCATATGGAGGAACCCTTTCTACATTTTTTGTCACATACATCTAACCTACATTCTGAGCGTAAGCGTGTGTGCGTGTATGTGTGCATTCATGTGTGTGTCAGCCAAAGCCATCTTTGCATGTCATAAATGTGTGTGTGTGGAGAGGTCTCTTTCCACATTCTGCATTTATGAATATTTATCTGAGGAGATGGGATTTCTGTTATGCTTGGTGCTACAGTCCATTTTTAGTTCTTCTAATAAAGTCTGCAAGACCTGAATCTGGTGTCCGATAAGAGAGAAATGCATTGCAGTGCCGGGTCACTCCAGGACAGGGTTTGAGTATCTGATATACTGTTGAGGGATATATCTCGGTGTTCTGGTTTTGAGTTTTAAATGCTTGTTTTAGTGCTATTTAGAGGACAGACGTGTTTCTGACCGGTCAGGGTCAGTGCGATGGGTAGTGTTTAAGGAAAGGGTCATGGGTTAAAGGTTAAGGGTCAGTTAATAGTAGTCTAGGGAGTGCGTGGAGACGTCAGAGCACAGTTCCACAGCAACACACTAAAACTCCTTAAAGGGACAGTTCACCCCAAAATGAAAATTCTGTCATTGTTTACTCATCTTCTTGTAATTTCAAACCTGTATGACTTTCTATCTTCTGCAGAACACAAAAGAAGATATTTTGAAAAATGTCGGTAACCTAAAACCATTGGTCCCCATTGACTTCTATGGACACAAAACCAATGCAAGTCAATGGGGGCCGACAGGTTTCGGGTTACCAACATTCTTCAAAACATCTTCTTTTGTGTTTTGCAGAAGACAGAAAAAGTAAATGATGCGTGAATTTTTCAATTAAAATTAGATTTAAACTTTTGGGTCGATTTATAACTTCCGGTAGTGTTTTTAATACAATCTGGCAAATATGTATCATCCTGAAAAAAACGTGTTTGGATGATTCACAATCGGAGAATATACTTAAATATACGTATATAGTTCAACACATTTTAATATATTATGGGTAATGTGTCATAGGTAATCTCTTTTCCGAGGAATCATCATGGGTGAGGGGCTCAGACCTCCAACCCAATGCTTTATCCAGAAAAATAATCACAATATCTTCCATATTTTAAATCCTTTGTATCTGGTATCATTGTGGCCCATTTTTGGCTCACGAAAGCCAATCGCTCATTGGAACGCCGAGCACTTAAACCAATTCCGGCTAGGTTCAGGGCTAAAGGTGTGGGTGCGGGTGGCGTTTCGATTGAATTGATCATTCAGACAGCTTCATACGATGTGTGAAAAATTATCTATTGTGCGCTGCCATGTGAATCCATTAAGGCGGATGAAGAAGAAAGATGCCCAGAGGGAGGCTTGAATTTAGACTGACTCATACACACTCGCACAGTTCCTCCCCGCCGGCAGTAGTACTGTACAGCATCACACACAACCCCAATCTCTTCATCCGCTACACACACACATTCTTCAGTGTCAGTATACTTTTGATGATTGTGTATGGTGAGATGTGCAATGTGTAAATGGGTTCCCCAGTTTTATTATAGAACAAATATAGTAAACACGTTTGGTGGATTGATCACCATTTGTATGACCACAGTACCACTGCAAATGTCAAGTTACCAAAAGAAATGTCTGGTTACTGTGGTTCTACTTCAAAACACTTGGTTACCTTGTGTTGTTTCCACATGACGGCCAGGTGCTTCACGTCGTGTTTGGCGTGTCTTCCCTCCTCCAGACACTGGTAGCACACGGGGGTCTTGCAGCTGACGCAGTACATGCTGTAGTTCTCCGCTTCGTGGTCCACGCAAGTCGCCTGTTTGCGTGCGCAGGCGCCGGCCGGCTGCGCGCTCACCGCCTGCGCTTGATTCGGCGGCACCAACCGGTGCTTGGCCAGCGGTCCGCGGGAAGGATGGCAGCGCTGCTGGCACGGAGAGCAGTAGTACACGTCGCACTGCTCGCACATCACCGTCGCGTCCACCGGGTTGCGATCGCACAGCTGACATTTGACGGAGGCGGCGCGGCTCTGCTGGTAGCGGGACACGATCGCCTCCAGCAGCCGGTTGCGCTGGAGTCCCCGGAGCCCCCGCTCGTCCAGCGACACGCTGCGGTGACAGAGCGGGCAAGTGATGGAGCAGTGGCGGTGGACCAGGGTCGGGGGGAACACCCGCACCCCGTTGGGAGATTTTAGGCACGGCGTGTATGACCCGTAGCCGCTGTCCGTCTCGCTGTACATGCTCATTTTGTCCATATCCAGGTAATCGTAGTCCGAGATGCCGGAGCTTCGGTTCTGAGGAGGGGTCTCGCCCTCCGGGGTCTGCACGATGATGTTTCGGGCGCACGCCAGGCAGACATTATGAGAGCACGGCAGAATAACGGGCTCCTTATAGAAAGAACCGCAAACCGGACATTTTAGTTCTTCTTCCATCGCGTCCATAAACCCTCTCGCGCGTACAGCCGATCAATGAAATCAGAGCAGCACCACCAGACGAGGACAGCTCCTGTTTACTGCTCCGCGCATGCGCGCAGCGGAGATCGAGGAGGACTCTGGGTGTTGAATTCATCATGGAGACAGTCGCCTCTTCGCCTTGCATTTACAAAAACTACAAGTTCCGTATGTCCCCCTCCCCCGTAATTAAATGCGGCGAAATGAATGTAGCGTGTGGGACTTCGTTTCAAGTATCGCGAGAGCGGGGGACCCTCGATAGTTTGCTGTCAGCCGATCGGTCTACGCAGTAACACCTCTTTAATTTTTGAGCTTGGTTAGTTCCATATAAATTCTGTATCAATTACAAAGTTAAAGAAGTGCATTTTAAAATTATACACAAAATGTACCCTTACAATTTATTGTTATCTAAATTTACGGAAATGTTCTTTTTGTAATATGCTTGGCTCATTTATTTTTTAACTGCCCTGTAACTCTTTTTGGTCTGATGTTAAGCTCCTTTTTATTTTCCCATAAAAATATCGCTTTTATATGTTATCTCTTAGAGATGTTTTATGTTCATATACTAATGAATGTAAAATTTAATGGCAAATATTATATTCGTAAACAAAAGTTTGTCAAATCTGCACTTAAATGCAATTTATTTTTGGTAGAATTGGAGAATTTAAAAAAATCTCTATTGCTTATAAACAACCAAAAAAATATCAAGTTGTTAAAATGTATGCAGACGTTTTTCAACTTAATATCCCGCCTGTTTTTTTTACCACAGTGTTTTTGTGGATGCTCTTTTCTTTTTTTTTTTGTACATGTAGAATTTGTCCATAGGGAAGAGGAGAATCTGATCTGTATAATATTGTCTGTAACACATAAAAAAAGAATGGACGACAAAAACACCTTTTGTTTTATTATGTCTGAGTTTTTAAAACCTAATTTGCAATTTAAAGAAGCCAAAGAAGGCCTTTACTGGTGGTGACATTCATCACTGGTGTGTATCAGTATACGCCTGTTTGTGTGGACGTGAAAACCCTGTGTTTGTGCTGCCCACAGGAATGAACTGACAGACTCACCACATATCATCATAACCCACCCACACCTCATCTGACAATTAACTATTACAGCGGTGATAAAAAGTGTATAAATGCAAAATATAAAACCGAACTGTATGAAACTAAGATTGTATTTTTCTTTCTCACATATTTCTCGATATAGAGACCCCATCATTTTACAAAATCAATTATATTATTAATTAAACAAATTATAATATGGAACAATAATACAATGTATGTTGTGGATTTTCTCCTTTTATGTGATTTTCGACTCTATTCTTTATTGTTTCTTTCTCTCTACTGTCAAAATGTATTTTCTGCTGTTCGAATCGAATCACTGTATTCATTAGTTTACTACTTAAAACCTTTCCTGCATGATTTTCTCTTTTTAATTGTATATATCATTATACTTACTGTACATATAATATCAAATGTTGAAAAACCTTTTATTTCAAGTGTGTAGTCAAACAGTTTAGCACTGAACATGGCAGTTATCAAAGAAGCAGTTGCTCTTTCTCACAACATGTTGTTTGGAGGAGCAAGACTGAACCACAAGATAAGCAAAGGGAATATGCCAGGACAAAATGAACTCTTTTTGAAGAATGAAAATTTTGCTGGACTATATCTGGAAATCAACTAAAGTACGATTTGTAATCGTTATGCATTAAAAGCATTCATGTTTCATTATCTATGAAAATCACCAAGACAAAATGAAGAGACCATTCCACTATTCATTCTTGTGATCATTCCAGTCCTGTGTCTTTTATCAACAAAAGCACACCTCATGAGTGACAAAGTCAACAGCAATGAGAAAGACTGACAGCATAACAAGACACATGAAAACTGTGATAAAAATTAACTATATATGTAGAAATATTACTATTGCATTGCTTAAAAGTGAATATGAACTTGTTTTCTATGCAACACTTGAGGTCTGGTAAAAATACAGAGCATCTTTTCTGTTATTTTCACCTGTTTCTCCAGTTCACATTTTCTGCGAATAAATGCAGAACTTTATTCTTATTTGAAATGTGGGGATGTTGTTAGTAGTTCACAGAATGAAACAAAAATGATCATTTTACACATACACATACATGTAAATAGTTCATTCAGAAAGACTGAAAATAACTGAGTAACGGTATCTTAATTGTTTCAGCTTTTTTAATCTGTTTAACATAAACTATAATGTCAGGATTATAATAATAAAGGATAATAATAATAAAAACATGATCCGAAATATAAAGAAACAGTAAGATAAGAAAGACAATTTTCTTTATAAATGCTTAAGGATTGTGAATAAGATTATTTTTTTCTATGTACACCAGGGGGCACTACATTCCAGACTGTGAAATGTATTCATGTCATTTTAAGGATAAAAAAAGCTTTTTAAAGGCACCCGATATAGGAGAAAAGTAAGCAAGCATGTTTATTTTCATTTTGTTTGATCAAGGGGACCGATAACAAAGTAAAATTCATCACAACATTTGTTTTCGTTCACTTTAGCAAAACACAGTCGATTATAAACGATCTAACATCCAACAGTTGATCCCCTTGAAATAAATTAATAATTTTATAACTATGAAATGAAGTGTTCTGGAGTTGCTTTCGGTGGTTTGAGTTAAGGAGTGTACGAGTTTAAAAGTGCACCAAACTAAATTCTATGAGATTTTAAGACCTCAAGTAGAACATAATGCAAGTAATCCGTGTTCATTCAAAGCTGTTAAACAAGAGATGTAGTGCTGTCAGGGTTGACCCTGACGGACCGAGAGCTCTTCCTCAAATCCTGCAGCTGTTTGGCCGGTTTCCCGACACCTTCCTCAAACCTCCTCTCCACAACAGGAAGGACCGTCTCGTGCAGGAACGATGCGTTCTGAAGAATGAAGGCCTTTTTCTCGGCCTCCTGCTCGCAGCGCAGGCTGTAATCCACATGCTGCACGGCCACCAGTATGATCTCCCGCAGGCTCTCCAGAAACACCATGTGCAGCTCGGGGAAGTACAGCTTCAGCCCCTCTTCCAGGAACGCCATCATCTGTTTGGTGAACGCCACGACGGTGTAGCTCAGGTTGACCCAGCAGTCTTCCCCCGTGTACTGATCGAAGCTGCCGATCCCACAGCTCCGCATTTCATCCTTGAGTTTGGTCAGAGCTTCAGGAGTCATCAGGTTCATCCTACGCCACATCTCTTCAGAGTTGCGATGCTTCGTGGCCTCTATGATGATGTCTTTCTGGCTTTGGAGAGCCGCCCGGATGTCTCTGACCAGTAACGTTTGCAAAACAAAGTCGAGATCCAGGCCAATCTCACTCAGCTGCTTGCAGTGTTCGCTGGCAAACTTCACGCACTCCGCGGCGGTGGACAGGCTCTCCTTGCTGTCAAACACCTGTTTGGTGAAGGCGTCTACGAACATATTCATCACCGAACGAGACCAGACTACGAAGGCGGAGTAGCAGCCGGTGTTGCCCGCGAAGTCCATCTCAAACTCCCTGGCGGTCTCGAGCAAACTTGTGAAGAAGATGTTGCAGAGCTTTTGGATGTAAAGCAGCGTGGCGCCCTCGATGCGCAGCTGGCGGATGGCGGTCTGGACCGCCGCCGCTCGGTTGTTCAAAAAGAGCTCACAGGCCTTTGTGGATTGACCCAAGCGGATGAGCTGGGAGACGGCTCTCCGTGTGGCTTTGGGTCCCCCGCGGAGGGAGCGATCGGGGGAGAGCTCAAACACGAGCACTTCCGTCAGCTGTCGAACCCGCTCGTCCACCTTGACCCTCAACTCCTTCACCCGAGGAGACACCGGCTGCTCCTTCAGATATTCGTTCAGCTTATCTAACAGGTCGACAGCACCCTCGAAGTCCCTTTGAGCAATGCACACGTCAAGATCTTCCGGCAGCTCCTGTATCCATTCGGGGCTCAGATCCACCAGCTCCTCGGAATCCAGAGGTTCGTCTTTATCGAATGGATTTGTGGACACTTCCTGTCTGACCGGCGATTTCGGCACCTCCTCTTCCTTTTTGTTCTTGTCCTTCGCCACTTTGTTTTTCTTTGTTTCCTCCAGGATCTCCAGCCACTCTTTCTTGATCTTGCTGTTCTCGGCTTTGAAGATGCGGCTGTCGGGGAACATCAGGATTTTGAACATGTCTTTCATGGGGGGGTTGTCTTTAACATTTACAACGGCAAAGCTTTCCAGATCATACAGTGCGTTGTATTTGTATTTCACGGCTCCGCGTCTGTTGGCCAGCCAAGTCGCGATGAGCAGACAGTCGTTCATGAGGAAAGCATGGACCTTTTGAATCTGGGACATGTTGTCTGCGTCATACTCCAAGAGATCTCCATTATAAACCAGATATCTGCCTGGGGTTTCCATGATGTTCTTGCACCCCTCTACCTTTTCCAGAAGCGTGGTCAGGGTTCTCTGTTTGACCTCTTCCGTTTCCTTAGGAAAGGCTGCGAGCATCTCTTTGGCCGTTTCGTCTTTATCAGAAGACAGGAGAGACTGTGTGATGCTCTCCATTATACTCTTCTGCTCTGTGAGAATGTGACTGAGCTGATACATCTCACTTTCCAGGTATGAAATCTCCTTGGCCGTCTCGATGAACTGTCTGTAGTTTTTGTAGACGTTTTTCTTCAGGTTCTGCGCGGTTTCGTCGGCCAACGTTTGTATTTTTTGACGATGCTCTTGTAAATCTCGGTCACCGTCGGACTGCTGCGAGAGCTGCTTCACGTATGACTGAGGCTCAAAATTGGGAGATTCCAGTAAGTTACGCAGGCGATTTCCCGTGTCTGCCATCTTTACAAGATTATGGCGATGGAAAATACACGACTGAAGCACAGATATCGGTGTTACTAGGCGAAATTTAAGCTGTCATTGCAGAACTGGTGCTAGCTTCCTCAACACAGGAAACGCGGCGCCTCCCGGTGACGTCACACCACGTGACGCGCGAGCGTTTTAAAATAACATTTATATTTACATTTAGTCATTTAGCAGACGCTTTTATCCAAAGCGACTTACAGATGAGGAAACATTGGAAGCAATTATAACAACGTAGGCCACAAAATACAAAAGTGCATCAAACTAATCCATTAAAGCCTAGCACACAAAGCTAAGAATAGTGAGGTTAGAAGGTTAGAAAATAAATATGTCAATTGTTGTTTACTTGTTGTTTTTGCGAAAGAAAATCACCTACAAAACGCTTGGCTTGCTTCAATCGTAACATTTGGTATTTGGGAATTTGTATTTTTTTTTATAAAAACCGTTTATAAAATCTCCATAAATCCTTTTCCCACTTTCTTTAGATTCATTTTAATAAATATAATAGATTTGTAAAAATAAAAAGGTAATTTATATATACTTTGAAAAGCGTTCGACATTGAGCAGCTTTTATTGTCTCTGGGGTTTAAAAACGACGTGGATTTGAACTCCATATTATTATTATTTTATTAACAACAAAAATAATTATTTACAAACATCCGTGTATACAATGAAATACAATATATATATATATATATAATATATATATATATATATATATATATATATTTGAAAGAAAGCTATATATATATATATATATATATATATATATATATATATATATATATATATATATATATATATATATAGCGAAATAACGTTTTCAGGTCGTTGCGGGAAAAAAACTACATTCCCCATAGTTCCTCACACTCTGCGACTTTATGATTGGCCAACGTGGTTTTTCTCCCAGAGGGCGCTGCGGGAAAACGCTGACAGCTTTCTTTCAAATGTTTTAGAAGTCGCGTATTACATACAACAATGAATCCTCGCGATTAGGCCTAAAACCATTTGCTCTATGAAGCGGGAGGTTCGTTGGTCATGGTGAGGGGCTCTATATGGCGATTTAGAGCCGGTCGAGGGTATCAGCCATTACAAGAGAATAGCAAGTCTGGTTTTGGTAAGGCAGACTGATGATGGAGGATGAAGACTTCTTGCTCGCTCTTCGTTTACAAGAAGAGTTCGACCAAGAAGCGCCGGGCACCCGGTGGAATGATGACGACTGTCCGTCGAGTAAAAAACGCAAGATCGCCTCCTCCGGTGTGCTGGATGTTGTGCCGTTCTCTCAGAGCAGACCGGAGAGACCGCTGTCTATCGTGGACGAGTCGTGGGAGACGCTGGACCCCAATCCGGACGTGAGAGCCATGTTCCTGCAGTTTAATGACATGTTCTTCTGGGGGAAACTGTGCGGGGTGGAGGTCAAGTGGAGTCCGAGGATGACGCTGTAAGATTCCGTCATCTTAACAACACGATTCTGCGTAAATCTCAACATAAGATAGGAGTGGAATCTACATAAATGGGTATCTAGATAGGTACTAATCTAGTTTCATAGGTTTATATATATTACATGTCTAGATAGATGGACAGATCTGGAATCTAGATGTAACATCTAGACTGATAACATGGCATCTAGAGACAGAAGTTTGACATGTATATCTGGAATCGAAAAGATTAATTGATCAAAATCTAGATTAATAGTTATTAGGTTTACAAATAGATTGAGATGTAGATATGTAAATACATCTAAAATACAGACGTGGAACCTAGAAACACAGATCCTCATGTAATCCAAGTAATTAACTGTGCATTAGATGGTCAGCATTGGATCATAATTCCCACACAGTATACAGTACACAACACATATTTTGACTTGTGTATTTCAGTTCTAACTGATGTAATGTTTGTCTGTCACAGATGTGCTGGAGTGTGCTCTTATGAGGGACGAGGAGGCCTGTGCTCTGTAAGACTCAGTGAACCACTCTTAAAGCTCAGACCCCGTAAAGATCTCGTCCAGGTTGGTTAAACAATAGATTCACTTTTCAACATGAAAGGAAACATTGTACATTTGTTAAAACTGTCCGTTGTTTTTGTCCACAGACCCTTCTTCACGAGATGATCCACGCTCTTCTCTTTGTCACCCAAAACAACAGAGATCGAGATGGCCACGGACCGGAATTCTGCAAACACATGAACAGAATCAACCAAGCCAGTGGGACCAACATCACTGTAAGACATTTTTAACCACATCTTTACCAAACACTTGTATTCAGTATCATTGTCTAAGAAAATAAGGAGTTTTTGTTTCTACTTTTTTTTATCCATTCTAAAACCTACTTCGAGGGGTCACAGACAATGGGTCTCATTCACTAATAATTGCGCATTTGAGATTCTTACGAACACTTTCCGCTTAATTCACATGAATGTACGCATATGAATTTGTTCTTTACCTTGTCCTAACGTTGGTGAATTTTGAAAATTCTAAATGAGCGTCCGTGCGCGTGTTTAATCATTTGCATAAAACACGCCCAGTCCATCTCCATATTAGGGATTTCCGGCTAACCTTTACCACCTGTCGTCACTTAAACCGCTCACTCCTTCACTATTCCCTATATAGCGAATTACATTTGAGTTCACTATATAGGGAAGAAGTGAAAGAAAATGAGTGAACGATTTCAGCCAATGACGTAATATACTGAATCCTGTGTCTGACAGTACTGTCGCGGATATTCGCCATAACGGTTATATACACCTGTGTGGCTTCATGGACTGCTTAATAAAATGGTAAAGTACATTTTCACTTAATTTGTCATGTTTTTCTATTCGTTTTTAACAAAGAGAACCAAACCACTGTTTGCCATGTTTATTTGATTTAACATTTATTACGTTTAATAAAATTTTCAAATTCAAATAAAGCACCACTGTCTATAACAGTTGTTTTCAACCTCTGGGCCGCAAAATTATTTTAGTGGGGTCGCCAATTATTCATAGAAATATTATTGTTAATATGTCAAAATGTCTAGTCAATAAGATATATTTATAATATAAATATATAATTAAATGAAATGAATAAATAAACTGTTACTATGCGTTCACTATTGGAGCTCACTGATTGGTCTTTTAACAACCTGCCAATTTTTCTGCTGCATATGCTACAGTAGATTTAAATATGGATAAATGGTTGTCAACGGGATCGCTGAAGAGGACTAATACAGACGTTTCTTCATCTACAAGTAAGCCTGACACTGAAAAGACTCAAAATAAACTTAAACGAAGAGAATATAGTAGTGACTACCAAACGCTTGGTTTCACATGCGTGGGAACGGAGAACGATCAGCTACCGCTCTGTGTTGTATGCACAGAAATCTTGTGAAATGAACCATTGAAACTAAGACGACACTTGGAGACGAAACATAGCGAATATGCATCCAAGCCTATTGAGTTTTTTTAGAACAAAGTACCAAAGCAGGAAAAAAAACTCTTGAAACAGCGTTCTCTAGCGACGACAACAGTAAAGCAGTGGAGATATTTTATCGTCTTGCCAAACTCATCGCAAATGCTGGAAAACCTGCCGCAAAAGAAATGGTTAGCGTGGAGACAAAGCTCACAAACATTTAAATCTGATTTCCCTTTGAGATAAAACAGTTGAGAGAAGAATAAATTTAATGGCAGAAGATATAACTCAGAAGTTGGTTAAAAACATTCGAGAGAGTCCTGGAGTTGGATGAATCGACTGATATAGCAAACCTTTCCAACCTTCTTTCCTTTGTACGTTATGTACATAACGGACAACTAGAAGAGGATTTCCTTTTTTGTCAATCAACTGCACAACCCATGTTTGATATTTTGAATGCATCACTGTTTCAAATGGAATTGATTGGTCTAAATGCGTGGGTCTGAGTAAAGACGGAGCAAGAGCCATGGCGGGGCATCGCAACGGACTCGTTGAGCGCATGAAAACATTTGCGCTGCTCGTGAGCTCCGTACACTGTAGTATACGTCGGGAAGCACTAGCGACCAAGATAATGCTCACAGATCTCAGATGTGTTTTGGATGAGGCTGTTAAAATAGAAAATGTCATAAAGACTAGGCCCCTTCAGTCACGTTTGTTTCGACTTCTCTGTGAAGAAATGGGAAGTGACCATGTCCAGCTTTTTTACACATTGAGGTACGATGGCTTTCACGAGGCAGTGTTCTTACTCGTCTCTTCGAATTAGGCAACTAATCACAGATTTTTTATCCGATTCAAAATGCCCCCTTTCGGACCGCCTCAGTTACTTTGAGTGGCTTTCAAAATTGTCACCTAAATTGAGTCTTCGAGGAAACTCAGTGACAGCGTTTCAAGTCCAAAAAAGAAACTGGACATTTGGGCAGGCAAATTTGCCAAACACACTCTGAATCTTTGAGAATTTGTAAATTTTTGGACAGGAGGAGCAACGAGCCCACCTGCTTCGGTTAGAAAGCTAATTGAAGAGCATCTCCAAGGATTGAAGTGCCAGTTGCATGACTACTTTCCATCTCTAGATGTCCAAGTAACCTGGATGGAAAATCCTTTTGCAAACTTGTGTGAGGGATCCGTCACAAGTTTAAGTGCAATAGAGCATGGCAGCCTCATTGACTTATCTTGTGACAGTGCTTTAAAATGAACGTTTTCTCTTTGACCTATTTTTTGGATTCATTCTCTCTCCGAGTATCCTGATCTTTCTTACAAAGCTCTGAGGTTTTTGATGCAATTTCCGACAACATACTTATGCGCTCTTTGCGTGCTTTCGATTTGCGCTTGTCACTCGCGCCTGACTGCTTTGTCCAGTGCTCCAGTTCTCTTCTTTGCCGGATTTGACTTTCAGCTGTTCCTATATTTTTTCTTGCATTTAGAATACATACATTTACATAAAATGCGTGAAAACGTCTGTATGCAGGTTTCACACAAATTTGTGCGAACGCATGATTAGTGAATGAGTCCCATTGTATTGTCAGAAAAATGAAACCACAATGCAAACTAACTACCATAAAAAACAGTAATACATTAGTTTGAACATAGTTTGTCTTAAAATCATCACCACCGTACTGATAACAGTGTCTGTATTAATTCACTCTTCACAGGTATATCACTCATTTCACGATGAGGTTGACGTGTACAGGCAGCACTGGTGGCGATGTAACGGGCCCTGTCAGAATCGCCGACCGTTCTTTGGATACGTGAAGCGTGCGATGAACAGACCTCCCTCGGCCAGAGACCCCTGGTGGGCCGAGCACCAGAGGACCTGTGGCGGGACATACACCAAAATCAAGGAGCCAGAGAATTATGGGAAATCCGGCAAAAATGATAAAAAGAAAGACAAGAATGCTCACAGTGAGAAATCCAAGACATCAAAGCCTCCCAGTAGCAATACAGGTGATGCAGAAGATGTTCCCACATTATTAAACTGTGTATCTTCGGAGATTCTTTTAAAAATGCAGCATAAGCTAGTGTTTGATCATTGAGCTATATTCATTTAGCGGTGATTGACCAAGTTCTTTTTTGTTTTGCAGACTCTGGCTCTCAGGACATCAGAAATATGATTCCATTCAGTGGTAAAGGTTTCGTTCTTGGAGGAAGTACACAGAATTCAATGGACAAACAGCTCAGCCAGAGTCCCTTAAGCCCCACTAGAGCGCAACCTCTCGTCTCTCCTTCAAGGAATGACTCACCATCCCACTCGATACCATGGTCCAACGAGACAAACCCATACAAAAGACTCAGCTCAGGTACATCAAATGTTCTTATCAAAAAATCTGTCGGCAACACCAGTGCTTTCGTCAACATCAACGGCTCGCCTGTGAGGATATCCAAAGCCAATGGCAGTCTTAGGGCGAAGCAGAGGACAGTGCAAGATCTCTTTCTGTCCAAAGTCCTCAGATCTCCAGAGAGATCTGACAGCACTGTGGGTTCTTCCAAGCTTAAATCTAATCGACCGGCTTCATCCAGTGCCATTAATAACCGTCATTCATCCACAATAACAGAACCAAGGCCTGGCTCTTCAGAGAACCATGTCTCCAAATATTTTGGGAACCCTGACAATACTAAAACTACATTCCCGAAACTTTGTGGAAGCCCTAAAAAGTCTGAAACTAGCATGGGTTACATTTCAAAGCACTTCGGAGGTAACCAAAGACCAGCGTCGAATTCTACGACCTCAGGGTTGAGAAACAGCGGAAGTCCCCAAAAGCCACGCACAACTACTCTAGGATCCAATTCCAAGCTCTTTGGAGCATCTCAAAAGGCTGAGGCAGGTTTTCCAAGTCCTAGTAACACTGGCAGCCCCCAGACATCAGGGACATCTATATCTGGAGCCAGGAAAAGACCACGGGAAGAGCAAAACTCGGCACATATTTTTGATTACTTCCAGAGGACGGTCAGCGAAATGTCCACGGTGAAGCACAGAGAGGAGACGGGGGAAGCTGCTCGGCCTGACAAAGATCTGCAAGCAGATAGTTCTCCGGTCCAAATCACTGTGCACTGTCCTGTGTGTCTCGGCAAAATACTCGAGTCCAAAATTAATGAGCATTTAGACTCCTGTCTTACATGATTACTCAAAACAAAGAGTATCTTTCTGAGCTGTTCCAGGCTCGAAATTCAGGTATAGCTAAAAATCTTAAAACCAATTGTTCAATTTAATAGGTTTCAGTTCTTAAAAAAACGATTTTATTATGGTTATCAAGAAAATCTACTATGTTCATTCTTGACCTGTTCTACCTCATTTTGTTTTTATGTCAGAGTAAGTATTCATGTTGTTGGAGGAATGTTGGGTGTGGACAGCCCCAATATGATTGACAGTTGAGTTGTCGCTGTCCTTCTGCCCGCAGTTCGTGTTGAATCAGCAGTACTGAATTTCGCACACGCTGGCTATTCACTGCGGGATTGAGATGTGCTTTGCTTTTGCAGAATCAGGATTTGTAAGGTCTTGGTGTCATCAGTACCACCCCGTCATTCTCTCCCACCGGTGGGCGTGGCTTGTGCCACCTTCTGCATAATAATGTACGTTGTGCCTTGGAGACATACGCACATTAGAAGTTCAACCCCACCCAGATGTGGAAATTGGATGTGTGAGGTTTGGGTGTAACAATCAAGTGTCATGTGTTGTTTTATGGTTTGTGTTTCAACCAACCTTACAACACAAAACACTACCTGATGATGTCATGCTGTTAGTGTACACACGACATGCAGGTGTGACATTTGGCTTGATGCATTTAAAAACCCAAACAAAGCCATTGTCATTGTAAAAATGTATGTCTGACAGTCTCCGGACATCCGTGACTTGTTATTTCAAAAGACAAACTGTGGTTTCTTAATGATCCTACATTTGTTGTTGGCAAGTTTAGGGGCGGATTTTATAACCGTGTTTTTACTTAATCCGCACTTGTTTTATATACAGAATCTACGATCATTTTAAGAGTTATAAATGATTGTCTGTTGTTTTTGTTACTTTAGTTGTTAGTGGATATTTGGAGCTGTTTTAAAGTGTACGTGATGTTAACTGCTGTTAAAATAAATGCTGTTGTAGCAATTGTAGCCATTTTTGTGTGAATGATGGAGAAAATTGTCGGATCGCTTTTACACGTTATACCACATCTTTCTTCACCGTGTAATAGATAAGAATTGTAAACCATAATATTTTGTGAGCTTTTTAAACTTCTCGCCATCGCAAGATAAATTCATACTTTTCAATGAATGTAGAGATACAGTCAACCTTTTATAAAATCATTTGGGTATAGTTAATTTAGCCCCTACAAAACATTTTAGAATATTACATTTCTAAACACATCCATGTTTATGTTTTTCTTTATGAAATAAAGTTAGTGTGTTTTTGTCGATATTCTATCAAGACAGCATACAAAAATGATTTTGTACAGTATGTAAATGCTTGTAGAATGACCTAGATATTGTAGTGGTTGGTAAAGTGTGTGTGTGAGCCGCATGTCTGAATGCTTTTGTGTCCAGCTGCATCTGGGTGTGTGTTATGTCACGGGGCGGATCCGCGGCCAATCGTGGTCACCATCTGCCTGTTACTGACACCTTTGTTCCTTCCCAGGAATCCGGCCCTGACCTCACCCCGAGTCAATTCATCCGACCATGTGCCCTCCAGAGTGTCAGACAAATGGGATCTGGACTCAACACAGAGATCAAAACTAAACAGCACCCGGAATATGTTGTTATTTGTACTGGGAACCAAAATGTTTGTTTTTAAAGTGAAAGAATGTGTACAGCCAATAGATTGCAACATCGCTTGGAGTATTGCATTATCTTTGGCTTAACCGACTTTGATTTTTTTAAGCTTGAAAAACAAAAAGATAGATTTCGAAATGAATCTTCTTCACACATCCAAATAACAGCAAGAGACATGCACAGAACAAATAACCTCATTCCCATTATGTTTCAAACGCGTACAAATAAAAACACATAACACCATCACACACACACACCTCTGATCAGAAGAAAAGATTCATTCTGAATTTAATGCTCATGGATATTCATTGCCCTCTCTACGTCACGCGCGGTCACGCCTAGTCAGCGCTGGCTCCCTTTAAAGGGACAGGAAGTGCGAGGTTAGCCCTACACACTACAGATTAAAGGTGTCGTACGGTTCGGTACATGGATTTGTCGACGTTAGCACACAAAAGGCTTTAGGAAAATCGGCACACGCTGTAGTAATACCGTCGTCTGTTCGTTAGCGTGATATTGGCGAATGCTAGCATGAATGGTAAGGCTGGGAACGGAGCGGCGGGCGGTGTGCTGGCCTGTATTGAGGGTCTGCCGCCGTTGCCCAAGAGCCTGAGCGGACTGCTCAACTCCAGCGGAGGCTCGTGGAGAGAGATGGAGAGGATGTACGTGAAGAAGACGATGATCCAGGACGACCTGAGCCGAGGACGGAATAACGCGGACAATTTGCTGGCGAATAAACCGGCAAACCTGGATGCCGCCCTGGCTCTGTTGAGGAAAGAGATGGTAAGGGTAGAGGTATTGAGCAACAGCTGTTCTCATGACTGCGGGCGATCGTTTCGCCTGTCAGCGGCTGCGTCTCGAAGAATAGCGAGCCGCCTGCCTAGACGGCATCCCTGGGCGTCGTAGGGGCGATTGGAACGGTCCGATCGAGTGCGGGGAGCTCGGAAGCGCGCAACGTGGTGTTTGAGACTAAACTTGGGAACGTGCGTGAGATCCCGAAAGCGTTCGGCGCATGTGCGGCGTTGAAATCGAATAGTCGAACTTTCACGTGCTGACAGTTATGTTCGATTTGAATCGCCTCGTCATTGAATCTCCGGAACGCTCATATGATGTCACACGTGTTTTGTTCGAATGTTCGGAAAGAGATTTGAATCGAATTCGAAAATGTGGTTTTTAAATGTTTGTATGACGTCATTAAAGTGATACCCCAAAAGGAAAATTCTGTCATGGGTTACTCGCCTTCGAGTCCAAGTGTGTATAAATGTCTTTGTTCTGATGAACATAGAGAATGATATTTAGAAGAAAGATGATAACCAAACAGATCTCAACACGCATTGACTCTAATAGTAGGAAAATACCTTTTTTCTTTTCTTTTGATCTGTTGAACACAAAAGAAGATATTTTGAAGAATGTTGGACAGCAAACAGTTCTGGGGCACCTTTGACTACCATTTGTTTTTTTCTACTGTGCAAAATCTTTCTGGTTTATAATCGTTCTTCTAAATATCTTTCTCTGTGTTCATCAGAACGAAGACAATTATACACATTTGGAACAACTCGAAGGCGAGTAAATGATGACAGAATGTTCATTTCGGGTTATCACTTTAATGACGTCATACAAACCACGTTTTCAAATTCGATCACAAACATTCATAACATGATTCCAATTGTTGTTGTTTTATTTAAAAGTTCTAAATACTTATACGAGTGACCGGTTTGATTATTCAGAACACTTACTATATCATTTCAGAGAGCTTAGATTTCAATCTCGGTGTTTTATTTAATTGTTCAGCCAGACGGTTTTATTCAAATCTCAAAATTGTTTTGCATTTTCAGAGCATGTCAGAACGTTGCTAAATATGCTCGATTTGAATCTAGAAAGAGTTCTATTTAAAGGGTCATATGGCGCGAATACATTTTTTTCTGTGTCTTTAAGCGAGTTATAAGTTGCCCATGCATGCATTAGACTCGTAAAATTGCAAAAATTAAAGTGTCGGAAAAAAACTTTGTAAAAAATCAGCACGTTTCAGAGAAGCGGCGCAAAGAGGAGATACGAACATGCACGGTGTGTGGAAAATACAGCGTTTTCAACCTTAAATCATGTAAGCACAGTGCATTACATCTAAAACAAACTATTATGGAAGTTTTAGCCGTGTCATATGACCCCTTTAAAAGTTCAGTATAATTGTATGATGTCATGATTGTTCAATTCAAATATGTAGAACAATTGTGATTCCGGATACGTTGTATTCTAATGTAAATGTTCTGAACACTTGTATGATGCTGCAAGTGTTCAATTTTGAATAGTGGGAATTTACATACACTGATAGATGTTTTGGATTGTAATCTCAAGATGTTCTGTTAAAATCGATACATTATCATTTTTATTTTTGTTAATAATTGGAATGTGTCCGATTTTAGGGCATTATTTAAATAAACTTAAAACGAGAGGTTTGGTCAGGGTCGTATTCTTGGTGTACGTTGCATTAGGTTTGCTGGAATGTTTCATTAGTCACGCGGAATAGACCAAACCCTTACAATGTCAGAAAAAAGAACAAATGAGACATAAAGTTTGCATGGAAAGGATTACATTTTGAGTTCACTAAACATCACAAGAGTTCAGTGGAAAATGTAGTTTCCAGTCACTTTGGTCCAGTATTCATTTTGTTGTCCATTTGAATATATTTTGGGCACTAGTTCAGCCGCTGTTCTGTTCGTGCAGGTGGGTTTGCGGCAGCAGGACATGTCTCTGCTCTGTCAGCTGTGGTCCCTTCACGAGTCCATCCAGGAGTACAAGGGTAGCTGCCAGGACCTGGGTGCCGTGTCCAGTGCCGACGGGCCGTATGGGATGGAGAACGGTTATTTTGATGAAGATGAGGAATATTATAGTGAATCCGCCATGACACCAGCTGAAACTCCGGACGGAAATGACACGTCAGCTAAAAACGGGACATCCAAGGACAGCTGGATACATGACTCTTTTCATATCACGATATAAACGATGAACTTGAGTTGCTTTTTGTTTTTTAAAGAAAACGAGCTGTGCCATGATTTGGTTTGCTGGCATCGTTTAGTTTTACAGCAGACTCTTTCTACAGGAGATTGAAACTGGGATTATTATTTATTGTATAATACATGATAGTATTTTTTGCTGATTTAATCAACGTTGGAAATTTTATAAGATCTTTTTTATAAGGGGAGAAGCATGGGTTCATAATTATGTTTATGGTTTAAACTTGAGTTTGTGAGTTTGAAAACATTGGGTCGAGTAGAAGCTTCGCCCTGGATTAGCTTTTTTTGTATTTCTCGCCGAGCCGTCGCTCGCAGGGTGCTTAAATTTTGATAATGCTGGATGTGCTACCTATATGCTGAAGTGTATTCCAGGGTATAACCAGCACAGAGAACTCATGACAGCCTCACCAAAACAAGTCATGCTTCTCTATGTATTTATTACATTACATATTCTACAACTCATTCATCATATACTGTACATATCTATACGTGGTTGAATCAATATCCAGCTCCAAAACATGCCCATTGCATATCATCCTGTCAATCTACACTAGATCATACAGATGTTTTATTTATTTACGTATTGCTGCTTGGATTAAATCTTTCATTGCATTTTCATTGTATGTGTTTCATATGTTCAAAGACTTGCGTATAAAGTCACCTGTATTGATAATGTGACATAATAAACTTTGTTTTGGCATAAATGTAGCCATAAAACAAACGAATCGGTGTATATATCCTGATTCAGTCTGATAATATACACATTATATAACGCCCATTCTTTCGTCACTGCCTGGCATAGAAAATATGTACTGTTGCCAGTCAACAAATGTAAATTCTGTGTTTTAAAGAGCTGGTAAATAATAAGAAAACGCTACAAGGTTTTCTATTATTAAGATTGGAATTAAGAACTTTAGCAGAAATAGTTTGTTCTAGCTCTATGAAGGGATGATCGCTGTTTTCTTACACCAGCAGACACAAACAAGTTACTGTTTCCTAGAACTCGCATTTGATTCAATATACTGGTTCATTTTTGACTAAATTCCTAAACAATTGGATTGAAATACAAAGTAAATAACATAAAGTAAGTTTATGGATAAAGTAAGTCAACACATTGTGCCTTGATACACCTTGTATTTTATTCCGGGTGCTACTGCCATTTACGGCCCTCTTTTAGCTTATTATTCTTCATCATGTATATAGTCAGAATATGAATTCACTTGCTCATGTTTTTCAGTTCCCCTCATTCCACAAAAACGAATGAAAAAGTCTCTTCACCACCCGGCCATGTACCCAGATATTCCCTCTTGGTTTTCCTCATTTGCATTGCAAGTCAGTGAAAGTCTTTTTTTGGGTTGTTTGATCTTGCGGTTGGCAGTGAAATGCTGTCCTCTGTTGTTTTGTATTCAGTGATGCTGAATCATAACGTTGCATGTTTGACTTTGATGTTTCTGATCGGTCCGTGTCCTCAGAATCCACGTAGATGGGTGTGAAATAGTCTGTGCTTATTTGGACCGATAATTATTGCAGAAATGGTCACGTATGTGTATTTGATCATATGTGGTGGCGTTACAAAATGAATAAAACATCATGATGGATGGTATTTTATAACTTCTCTGTCCTCCGTACAGACTATTTCAATTTCTTGGAAAAGCTGTCACACGGTACATAAGTGAAAACCAAGAAAAACGTGTTTAAGTTCTCTTGGGGTACTATGAGTGTTTCATTGATATCACTGTTATCTCAACAAGATATGGAGCACTACCTTGCACTATTTTCCAAAAACAATTTTTACTGTAGATTTTCTTTTGCTCATTTGATTCAGTAAAAGATACTCAGTTATCATCCTTATGTTATGTAATGTTATATTGCATAAATCATTGTGGGTATTGTGGGATACTGCAATCCACAGTGTTTTCTGTGCTCTGAATACTTTACATTTTATGTAACGCCATAGGTCATCTGAGTACTGCATGCACGTAGAAAATGTGCATACTGCAGCAATACTAAAAGTCAACACGCTCTTTGCTTCATGCTAAGAGCCAAGAGCAACAATCTGTGTAGTGTCCAGCTGTATTTAGCAGAAAACACAGCAGTCCTTATCCTGATCTGGCAGACGTGCACTGACAATGAGATTAATAGCCACAAGTTCACGCTGAAGTCAGGAGACTAGAAACATGCATCTGGAGACAGCTGCAGGCCAATGCGATTATCATTTTATAGGATATCACACTAGTGTTCACATGTGTTTTTATCACAGTGCATGTCAATCCCGGTGCAATAATGCACTGTTTTTCAGCAAAAGTGTTGCTGTATGTTTGTCTTTGTTGCAAGACAATTGTTGTCTGTGGGTTAAATCTCTAAATCTAAATCCACACCTCTGGGTTTGGGCCTAAACACCTGTTTTCGAGAGACTGAGTTGGATTACTGTAATCTTTACTGAATGTGTCCGTGTCACGTTGACCGGGGATTTTCCTGCAAGAACTGAAAGCCAATGCATGCAGAAAGTGATTAAGCATTTCAAAGGAGCCATAGTTTGTTTTTTAGACTTTTGAGATGTGAAACTGCAATAGATTTATGCATTTGGCAGATGTTTTGTATAAGATAAAGAGTACATAAACAGTGAAATAAACCCTTGACCTTGCCGTTGCTAGCAACAGGAACTTTTTTTGTAACCAAGCAGAATATTCTCTTAGCTTTTCTATTTATCTCAAGGGCAGTTTACATGCAGAGCTGGCAGCGCATAACCTGGATGCTGACATATTTGCAATTTACGTTACTTAAGGGGATAGTTCACCCACAAAAAATCCTTCATAATTTATTAATTCTCATGTTATTTCAAACCTGTTTGAGTTTCCCTCTTCTGCAGAACACAAAAGAAGATATTTTGACGAGACCTGGTAACCAAACAACATTGGCCCCCATTTACTTACATTGTATATGGATACAAAACCACTGAGACTTAAAATATCTTCTTTTGTGTTCCACAGAATAAAGAAAGTCACACAAGTTTCTATGACATGATGCCAAAATCTTTGTCTTTTTGACACGTGGCAGCCATCTGGAGAAACAGGCCTTTTGTGCTATTTTACATCTCATTCGATACTCTAAACCGTCACATGAGTATATGGGCCAGTCCTGAAATACCTTGAGATGTGTCTGAGTTGACCTTTGCCCCCAACCCCATCCCCCTTTTGTGATTTGGGACCGCACAGCCGTTCATGTAGCGCATGTCGGACTTCACAGGGTTATTTCATAATACAATAGCACCATTGTATATATATACGATTTCATTTTACAATTTATATTTGTATGTACTGTAAGTAAGAGTATTTCGGATGGATTTGTTTAAAGTGACTGAATTATAGTTTGATGCCGTCTGCTTCAATGATGCTGCACAGTAACACTATGAACACTATGCCAACAGCGCAGATATTAACATTTGGTGGTTCAAATTCCCACGTAAGGTCTCTCTTTAAGTGTTCTGAAGAATTTATTTAATTTTTACCGCATGATTGTTTCATAGTCAGATAAGTGACATATTCCTCATAAATGAAATTAAAATGAAGTAAATATTTTATATTCTGTGAAGAGGCATCCCTTCTGCATTTGTTTATTCCTGTGGGTCTGTGCATTTTATTTCACAGAAATTCTACAAAGTTTGTAGTCTCTCAAAAACCTTGTCCTTTTTTGCCACATAACTTTCCCTTTTTTTAAATAGAAAATTTGTGCATTCTTCTGGTGTTTAAACTCTATCAGCAAGGGTTTAGTGAACAAACGGTTTAGTATTTTTATGTTACATCCATAATGCAAAATGTCACATCCGTAACGCTGGAATTGCCCAAATGTAAACATTTTTCATTCATTATTCATACTATTTCACACTGTTTTTAGTATTTAGTAGACGGAACATTGTGGAGAAGTCATCACATCAGAAATGAAGATACAATGTAAAATAAGTGTAATGTACTGCATTTCACTCTTAAAAAGTAAAGGTGCTTCACAATGCCATAGAAGAACCTATTTTGTTTAAATGGTTCCAGAAAGAACACCTAACATCTGTCTGTCTGTTTCAAAATAGGTTCTTTGTGGCAAAAAAAGCATCTTTAGATTACGAAAAGGTGAAACAGAGTTCTTCAAGGCACCTTTGACTTCATGTTTTTTTCTATACTGCAGTGAAGAGCCTTTTAAGCACCTGTACATTTTGCAATCTTGTGACAATTTGTGAAATGTCAAAAGCAATGTACCCAAGACAGCATGAAGCCATTTACAACAATTGACTTGCATTCGGTTTGAGATGAGCACAATCTTGCATTCTTTACTTTTTAGATAAAGAAAACAAGACTGTTCTGTGAAACAGACACAGAAGTCCCTCGGATTTATCTAGTTAGAGCCTCACCCAACATCAGCGGGTTCAAATACCTCAACATGACATTCATAAAACCTGTTCTGACACGTGGACATCTCACACTGACCTGCTCAGTCATAACAAGCCTCTGATGACTAGAAGTGTGGAATGATGGAATATTTTCACCATGTACAGTGACCAATAATCGCTAAAATGGCTTAAGTTTACATAAATGTCCCGGGAGGTTTATTGCCTGTTGAATTGCTGTGGGTATTTTTTTAGGACGTTAGATTTACACTGAATCTGCGAAACTTCCCCTAAACAGCTAAATCGCCAGTGTTAAAAAATGTCAAATTAACTCTCACAGTGTATATATAATCCACACTCTCAAAGTGTGGATTATATACACTGTGAGAGTTAATTTGACCTTTTTTAAAACGGGAGATTTTGGTGTGTACCGACCACAATTCCTCACAGAACTGAAACACAAAACTAAGACAAGCACGGGTTTCGCAAAGTTCAAGATTTATTTCCTGAATTCGTTCATAAGTGACTACAGCAATTCGTTGCTTTTCAAAGTTCGTACACAAACCGTCCAATATGAAACAGATTGTTGGAGTGTGTGAACCGCAGCCATATGCAGTATATTTGGTTTTAACGTCTCTCCTCCGCAGGGCTCATTGGCAGGAATTTGACAAATTACCTCAGGAATGTAAAGCTATCTTCAAAGCCTACGTAAACATACGGCATTGCGCTAAAACTACAGGCTCTCTCACGTTCCTGCCTATACAGACCCAAAATAATCCTCTTTGCCTTGAAGTGAATTCATAAAGTCAAAAAGCTGCAGTTTTAAAACCTAGCTTAGAAAATACCAGGCGTAAATGCTTGCCGTAACCATAGTCAAAATGAGCAATTTGCTCTCCGTGACCTCATTTAGTTTCACATGGCCGCATCACAAACATTTCTGTGTACAGACTAAACAATATTTCCAAAGCATTCGACAAACTAATCTAGAACTAGTCCAGAACGGAAATGAACTATTGGATTTAGATCATCTTGATGACAGTTTTGTTCAATCTTCATACTCCTGGATCGAGGTCCTTTGGTTTGGTTCTAAAACACTGGGATATAGTCTCGCGAGCGGACCAGCAGTGTTTTGAAAGCCTGGGAAACAAAGGTCTCCGAGAGAAACCCACCGCACACCGCCAGGAGAGACAGACGTCTACTGCAGTTCAGGATCACTGAAACATTGAGGGAAAAATATAAGGATTATTATTATTATTATTCACACTAAAGTAATCTCAGAGATCAGAGAGATGCACCTATACTAAGTTTCTCCACGGATACTCGGAGTGATATCTACCGATTATTGGCCGATCGGTGCATCTAAGAAAACACAAAGAAATGTGACAAGACAATCTAAAATGCAACCGCAATAGTATGGAATAAAGATCAGATTAGTTATCCAGTTCCCTTTATGTATTTTCGTATCGACCACTACATAAGGTTGACAAAGTATTTGCGCAAACTACATTTGTGACCTCGGGTGATAGGAACACCCTCATGGAAAACCCCTCACATGAAAACCATCCAACCCTAAACAAAAAACCCACTGAGCGCACCCGTGTGGGAAAGAGAGAGAGTGTTTACTTTCAGTCTGTGGGGTGTGTCCATTTCATTTGGTTGTTTATTTGAATGAAACAGGCTGTGGTTGTACATGCGTGTGTGATGTTAAATCTGCGAGGTGTGTGTTGATATTGACCTTTAATGGCTTGTGTGTTGGAGGTCAACACAAACAGTCGTATGAGGCTGAAGCAGAGCGGGGAAAAATCGTGCTCCCAGATGACAGTAGGTATCAGAAGGACTTTGCCGTAGCTCGAGAGCAAAAGAGCCTTCAGCAGTGAATTAAACTCTATAGACGCTCCATTAAAGCGTAGGACCGTCCAGAGGATCAGCAGCACGCCCGTGCAAAATACAGCCAGCTCTACCAAAACACAACATACGCAGGCTTACATTCTGTACATGACATAACCTGTCGTATAGATGTCTGGATCGTGTTTCACATCCAAACCAAATGACAAATATGTTAATCATTTTTGGAGGATCTATTGAGGGAATTGCAATATAATAAACATAACTATGTGTTCAGAGGTTTATAAAGAGCTTGCATGATGAAGCGTTACGAGCAATTTATATGTACTTCTAGCTTCTTCTCTTGCATGGAATCCGCCATGATGTTTCTACAGTAGCCCTTAAGAGAGAAACTGCTCTACAAAGATAAATACATTATCGTAAATTCGTAATTACATTATCTCCTTCGGCAAAGAAGCGAAAAAGACATCTTAGCCCCGTGTCAGCCACCATCAAAAGGGAAGGGTGGAGTATTGCATTTGTGGTGATACATTTAACAAAGAAATAACTGAATGTTTTAACTGAATGATTGTATATGTAAGATTTTGAAATAAATGGACATAAAACCGGAAGTGCTCAAAGCGATCTAGAAGTAACTTGCAAATCTACATTTCAAACAGAGATGGCGATAGAGAAGCAAAAGCTACAAATTTCAATATCCATTATGCTTGAAAAGTGAACTCTTTTTTTCCAATGTTATGATGTAATTTCTCGTGTTCAGCAAAATCAACTACAATTCATTAATTTGTATGCTGATTCTCTGTAAACTCTATGGCTCTGTTTGTCTGGGCATGCTGTCAAGCCCAACACTGCATCATTTCATTATCGCAAACCTTCACATCTTTCCTCACAGTCTATACTTCAAGAATACTGCACACTTTACATCTCAATTAGACCACATTTCATTAAAGAGGATATAATGATTTACCAAGTGCAGCCAATGCAAACATGCAGTAAAAATCCCACTCTTTAGTGTAACGGATGATGTCAGCGGGGTCACCGCTGGGCTGTGACCCCTGCAGAAGAGACCACCGCAGATATGCCTCACAGAGCAGACAGAACACACACAACTTCCAGTGGATCTATAGACAGAGACAGACAGACGAGGAATGCATGTTAGCTTACTACATTTATTATTTTGAAATATAAAAGTAATAACAAATCGAATTGAACTTACAAAAGACTGTAAAAATGATGCAGATGTAAAATCAACAGTAATACTTTTGGACTATTTTTCACTATTACATCGAATTGAATAAAAATGGACATGATGCCAGTTAAAGCATACTGCTATCGTAGCAAGAATATTGATAAACATATTATTTCGAGAAAATGATATGTGTCTATCTCAACAGAGAGAAAGAGGAAACAAACACATGAAATCTAATTGTTAAAACTAAAAGTTTACGCTTTTACTTACGTTAATCTCAGTGTTGAAGAGAATATGTCTAAATGCCTGAATTTTGCATAGAGTTGCATCTATTAGAATAATAACAGGATCATATTCAATGTATTTGTCCACCGGTTTCTTGCACGAGGCCTGCACAAAATAAACACAACTTCTTTTCAGAAAGAAATGACAAAGTTTAATGAACAAAGCAGCAGAACAATGTGATGTTAAATGTAGTTTAAAGATGTACTTTTGTTATGTTTCTAAACGAAATGTGTACATTGCATTAGGTTAAAGAATTACATTATACATTACAAATGTTTTTGGCAGTATTTTTGATACCGTTGTTTTTATACTCTTAGATGCTACCTTTTTTATTACAACAGCAAACGTTTAAACAGTAGTACATATCCATTCATCATTAATGGTTCTCTTTATACCTGAGAGTGGGGCAAGTTGGCACACAGGGATGTTGTGACAGAGGCTCTCTCATTATAATCACATTAACATTTATTCATTTATCGAAGGACCCCTTTGTGGACAGTGAGACAGAGCCTCTGTTATGTGTTGAATAAACATTTTTATTTCATGCTTATAAAAATATTTGGTGACATAAGAACGTGTTTACATAAAAAGGAATGTGTTTATGTAACTGGTTACGATACTAATCCTGCGTGCTAGACACTTTTCCACATGAACCCAGAAATAATTTATTTTAATAGTAATAAATACGTGTAATGTTTCAGTGTTATTAAATAGTTTTAAAATTGCTAAAGCCAGACCTTACTTCCAGGTTTGTGGTTGGAAATATCCCCGAAAAAAGTCTTGAACGCAGCATTAAATCATCATCATTATTATTCGTGTACCTAATCACGTACTTTTAATTTACTATAGACCACTTCTGATAAGGTAAAAACGCTGGTTTAACGCTGGTCCAGAAGAACTTCCCGTTTCACTACACGAACGTTTAAACAAAATACAACCAACTGACTATTTATAACCGATTTAAACGGAGAACAAATATATTTAAGATCTAAACTATATATTTAAGATTGAAAATAATCGCAATAATGAATAAATAAAAACTAAAACCGGAAATGCTCCTGGGCCAGTGTTTACATCTTACGAAGTGGTCTATATAGCATTTACATTTTCCTTGATCAGTTTTTTCAATACGGAATAATGAAATATTCTGAATCAAATTCTATTCACTTTTTTGTTGGTTAAATGTATTATTTTTTGGTGATTTCTTATCTTATTTCTTAAAATGTTATTTTGAAATCAAACAATAATTGTGGGGTCATTTAACCCCCTGTTAAAGACCACTGCTTGAGACAGCATATCATATATATCACACATGTTCTCATTTCAATGTCCCTAAACTACTCGCTCCCATATTATGACAACTCCCTGCAAACAGTCAATACAATATATGTGTCATATGGGTACATATTGTGTTTACTAGCCTTATATATAAATTAAAACATGCCTGACATTGCTCGACAAAGCACCTTTTGGTCAAATGAACCATGGTTTCAGTAAGCTTATATTCAGGGTTACACTACAGTTATCGTGGTGAGAGACGATAGTACATTCGTAAAACGTCGTTACATTTCCGTAAAGCGTAGAAAAACCTTTCCCGATCTTTATGATCTCCTCTACTCACACATATGGTGATCTTTAATATGCCGTTGCTGTAATCCCGATGCAGCTCGTTCGCATCTTCATTACACTCGATGCATTTAAACGCTCCCGGTGCCATTCTCCATACATACGGTGTGGAAACCACGCCCACCGCTTCCTGGTCTCTCTGAGGGGGCGGCGCTTTAACGCGCGCCTGTCGGGAAATGTCGTTTCTTTCGCCGTTACCGACGCCGCCGGAAGTGAGGAGTTTAATCTCGGTAAACTACATTACCCGGCGTTCACCCCTCCTCACCTGCTCATAACATTACTCACAACATGGCACCTGCTGGCGGGGGTGTTGTGCTGGCAGCTCTGTCGCTGCTGTACTTATGCGGAGCTATTTTATCCAGCGAGTATTTCTCCACTTTGACTTTCTTCAACAGCGACCTTCATAAGCACGGCTGCAGTTCTCCAGCCGAGTGGGAGGAGTATGCGGCGGACTGCGGTGAGTTTCTGCCACGTCCTTATATCTGTGCGATCCGTGTGTCTGATTCACGCTCTTCCGCATACAGGAGCGTGTGCACGAGCGTGACGAGATGCATGCAAACATCGGGTGTCTCGTGCATACGCTTGTGTTTGTTAGACGGACGAGGCCAATGTCACAGAGTCAATATTACAATAATAGAATATTACTTGCCTTTAAAAGACTTGGTAATGCCGTCGGACACAAAAGTGTAACTGCGTTACAAAGTGCTTGCAACGTCTCGCATGACATTACTATCGGATAGGACGTGCGCTTGGACAACCTGCTGTGTAAACATAATTCTTCAACAACAATTAAAAAAGCAAATGTGTTTTATAAGTGGAGTCAGAATGTGTTTCTTTCAGCAGTTAAAGCGGAACTCGGACCAAAAATGAAAATTCAACCCTCAAGTAGTTTAACTTCGGTATCGGTATTGGGGTCCATTACCCCCAAACGCAAATTAAAAGGACGTTCACCCACAAATCAACTTTGAAAAGTACTTAGTCAAAAGTCAAAGTCGTTATTTTGGTTTGTTTTCGCACATTAAGCAGTCTCGTCGTTTCACAAGTATTCTACTGAGCCACTATGATGGACCTTGTCTTTGGTACTTTTCTGTACTAAAACTGACACCATGATGTCTATGAGGAGGCCTGGAAATCTCTCGGATGTCACCTAAAAATCTTCATTTGTGCTCCGGAGACGCCGGAAGTTCTCTAAACATGTTTAACCTCACGTGGGTGAGTAAAGAATCACACAAAGTAGAGGTCACACCGATGTTAAACTACTTGAGGGGGAGTAATTCGTGGCAGAAAGGTAGTCTTGGAAGCTTTTGGACTCCCCCTTAGATAGCTATGGGTTCGACCCCAGGCGTCTGGAAAATGCATAAATGTCAATTTAATTTATATTCATATTATAATTTTATTGTATAATAATTGTATTAAATAAACGATTTGTTGAATTTAGTTGTTTGTTTAATTTAATAAAGGGGGGAGGAATTAAGACATACAACGTATTTGTACTATGCGTGATTATATTGCTTTGCTAGAGATCGCTGGATGTGTCCTGATAATGTGTAACCGTTCACAGAACGAAGTTTACTACGCAAACTGCTGTCCAATCATAGCAGTGGGTGTTTACTTCCAAGTCTCCAATGCGATACGCCCATAAACAGAGCGTTTGTGGAGCTGGCCTTAAACCTGGGTAGAAAATAGCCTATTACTTATTTATTTCGATTTTATCAAACGTAAAACCTTGCAAAATGTATAAGTTGACCTCAGACAACAGTATAAAATAATAAAAAAAACCTTTAAATAAACAATTTGTTGCAGTGGTCCTGTAGATTTGGCGCATTTAAAGAAACCGTATGGTACATTGACATCTAGAGGTTGAGCCTGGTATCGCAGTCTAAATTCAAAATATTGGAGAGACAAGTTTAGCCAAGTATCGATTGTTCTCGGTTTCTTTTGATTGTTATCATATTAAATCTACAGGCATTCTATTATCTGCCAATGTGTACCGGAAGTTAAGAGCATTTCTCGAATGCGCGCATGCCCAGTACTGTTTGTTTATGTCTTTAGGACTGTCAAACGATTATTTACATCCGGAATAAATGTTGGTTTTACATAATATATGTTTGTGCACTGTGCATTTAAAATTCTGTATTATAAACACAAAAACATGCACATATATACGTATTTAGGAAATATTTACATGCATTTATTTATGTTTAACAATTATTTAAATGATATATACACCTTTATAAATTCTTAAATATATACATAAATGTGTATGTTTTATAAATACAAAATGAATATGCACTGTACACAGACATGTATCGTGTAAACGCAAACGTTTATTTTGGATTCGATTCATCGTTTGTCAGACCTAGACTATTTCTGTTATTTTTATCATAAGCCACTGATCATCATCTTGTGTCCATGCTCTAAAAAACAGTGCGAACATCAATCCGTTGGGCACGTGCATTTTACAGATGCTTAGAGCGATAAGATGACAGAGTTAAAAATGTTTATTTTTGTCCTTTTGTGTCCTCAGAGTCATCTATACTGCAGCTGGAGGATCCAGACTGTGAGGAGGGCAGCAGCCCACCCTGCGAGTCCATCTTTTCACTCAACGCAGAGAAAATCCTCGTAAGTCTTGCGTTTGTAATACTGAATGTGAACACCGGCACATTGGAGCTCATGTTGTCTCGTATAAAATCACACATCAAGAGTTTTTGGTCTTAACCACAACACTACCCATCCAGCACATCCCAAACATGATAGAAGTTGGTTGTCTCGCCTTTTGTAAATCTTGTTTTGGGATGGTTTGATGGAGTGAGGTTTACACAGTTCCTCGCATGTTTTTCTCTCTTTCCGTCACTACAGAATCAGGCCAAGTTGTTTGTCGAACAGCGTCGGTTTCCGTTCCCTGTGGAAAATCGAAATACCAATGAAGAACTCGGTCAGTGCATCTGCTGTTTGTTGAATCTTGGTCCTTTTGTAAACCGTTTACTGTTAGTCCCGCTAATGTCTGTTTTGATTTCAGCTATTGGATACGTTCTCATTGGAAATGGACTTTACGATGAGGCTGTCAAACACTTTTCTTTACTGCTACAGGTAGAGATTTGGTTGTAAACATAACTTGCTTTGAAACATATAACTTGTAGTTTGGACGAGACTGATGGTTGAGAAGTCTGGTTAGTAATCATGGAAAGACTGTCCTCTCGCCCGCAGGGAGATCCTGAACTGGTCAGTGCCATCTATGGGCGGGGAATAGCATATGGCAAAAAAAGTCTACAGGTAATGTGTGTTTTTTTCACCGGTTCGTGAAAGACTCAAAATTAGAACTGATTTCAGTTTCCTAGACATTTTATTATCTGACTGTTTTAGTCTCTTTCATAATCAATAGTTGTATATTAATTATTAATAATGGAGCATTTTTTCCTTCCAGATGTACAGTTTTGCTGTTCAGGGTATACTGGTAGTTTTAAATGATTCAATACGGTGTTGTTACAGTGGACAAGCATTTTTTAAATAATTTATAATATAATATGATAATTTATTCAAATAATAATAACGATTTATGGCAAATCTTTTTATATCTGGAGTTATGGAGATACGAGGTTTCCGAAGGACAGCAGCTATCTCTCTGCTGTCCTTGGGTCTTCCAAAAAAAGCAGTTCAAATAAACACATTTAGATCTTTTTACTGAAACGTAGTGGTTTTATGAAACTACTACATTCCTATAGCTAACAGGTTAATCATTGTATTGTATGTAATTGACATACCAGTGAAAATGTTGAACTTAAATGCAATGACACTTTGGAATAAAAGATGGTATAAACATTGAATTCGAGCCTGTGTTTTTGTGAAGGACATTAAGAATGCAGACCTGGCTCTGTACGAGCTGAGCAGAGTGATCTCACTGGAGCCCAACAGACCGGAGGTGTACGAGCAGAGAGCCGAGGTAAAAAAACAACAGATCTGGGGTCTCATTTATAAACCTAAACGTGCGTACACCACTTTCCACGCAATGCTTGTGATCTATTAAAAACTACCTTGAAGGGAGTGTGCGCAATTGTAAGCAAACTTTGAGCCATGGTCTTCCCCTGTGAGGGAATTATGTGCAGGTTCTGCCATGCGTATGGTTTTATAAATCTGAAAACTTTTGGGCGTACACAAAATCTTCCTTTTGTGCCTGTGCAGTCTGTGCACATTTCAAGGATGAAACCTACGCAAAGTTTTATAAATGAGACGGTAACACTTTACAATAAGATGCTATTTGTTAACATTAGTTAATGCCTTAGCTAACATCAGATAACGATACACAATTTAGCTTTTCAGCATTTATTAATCCTTGTTAATGTTAGTTCATGTCAATGCAGTTATTTGTGTTAATTCATGGTGCATGAACTGTTGACAGTGACGTGTTTACACGTACAGTGTATTAGTGAATGCTGAAATTAACACGAACTAACATTAATAAATGCTGTATCCGTATTGTTGATTGCTAGTTCATTTTAGATGATGCATGAACTAGCTGTTTATAAATAGCATCTTATTGTAAAGTGTTACCTTTGAGACTCCTGCCCTTCTTTATATACTGTAAGATCAGCAGCCAGATCTTTAGATTTGAATAACATTTATTCATTTAAATAGTAAAATTTAACCTAGTTTTCTGCAAGTTCACCTTTCGTCAGCTTTTCAGGGACGGGGACCCCTAGAGAAGATTTAGAAGTAAAAAATGGAAGTGGCATTTATTCTAAAGAAACGCACGCAACAGGCACTGACAGATGCTTTGCCATTTTTGAAATGAGGACAGAATGTTTGGATGCTTTCAGACAGTCAGGCTTTGTCTTTTGACTATACATCCTTAAAAATCGAGACCAGTTGCTTGAAGCGTGCTCTGATTTTAACAATGGATCATTATAACCTATTGTTTTATTATTTACTCCCTGAAAAAGGACAGTAAGGGTTTTACCTTATGTCAATAATTAGATTTCAGGCACTTATAATGTACTTGCATTACATTAATTTTAACAGTTCTGTATAAAACAATGATGAATTTATCATTTGCGATAGAAGTGTTATTTTTGATCAAATTCACATGAACGTATATGTTTTGAAAAGTGTAATATTTACAGGTTGTTACAAGTATACCGTTTGATACTGGTTATTTTTTTGATATTTTGTGCACTTTTTCCTCCTTAGGAAGATACTTTTCTCAAAGTCTTGGAAATCAAATACTGTAACTTCTGTTTTAAGACTTATTGGATCAGGCATTTTCTTGAGGCTGTTTTTATCATTGGTTTCTATTATTGTAATAAGAAATGTTTTAATAAAGTTAAGCTTAACTGACTAAACTATGTTTGAATCAAATTTAAAGGGACAGATCATCCAAAATGAAAATACTCACCCTATCCCTTACTCGACTATCCCTTAAAAGAAAGTTTAAAGATACAATTAGAGTTTGTATTACTTTTCTGACAGAGCAAATAGTTAGTAATTTACACAGTGTCGGTGATGCAAAGTGGTGCATCATTTTTCTATGTCAAGTCAAGTCAGCTTTATTTATATTGCGCTTTTTACAATTTTCATTGTTACAAAGCAGCTGTACAAGAAAACATATTGACTATAAGCAAAACATATAAGGTTATGCAAGTAAAAACAAATAAAGTGAAAACACAGAGCACAGAAACAGATTCAGACAACCACACACAAAACACTCCACAGAACACGCACATGCACCAACACACACAGACACAAATACAAAGCGCACACAGACAGACACACACGCACAGAGGCCATCACCAGAACCACACACACAAGATAAGGAGAGAGAAACACAGGTCAAATATTTAACGGACTACAAATTCCTATATTCAGTGTTAGTTAAATAAAACTTTTAAATTCTAGCATCCCCAGCCAGGCAAACAGTGCAAAACAGTATGCAAACGGTGGCGAGGAACCCAAAACTCCATTGGAACAATGAGACGACTGGCTGAGAGTAGAGTACTGTTCTGCACTCTTTGATGCAACAAATGCATCAGTTGTTATTGGAAGTGTTCCTGGTTCTAGTTGATCTAACTAGTGCAGCCTAAACCTTTGGAGTATTTATATAATGATAGTGTAGTGTATGCAAGATTAAAAAGATGCGTCTTTAGTCTAGATTTAAACTGACAGAGTGTGTCTGCCTCCCGGACAGTGCGGGGAAGACTGTTCCGAAGTTTAGGCGCTAGATAGGAAAAACATCTGCCGCCTAGGTATTACCAATTGATCGGACGCCTGAGAGCGTAGTGCACGTGGGGGACTGTAATACAAAAAGAAATTCACTTAAGTAGTGAGGAGCTAAACCATGAAGGACTTTATAGGTAATAAGCAAGATTCTAAAGTTAATGCTATGCTTTATAGGCAACCAGTGCAAGGTTGACAGAACCGGGCTAATATGCTCATACTTTTTTGTACATGTAAGAACTTGAGCTGCCGCATTTTGGACCAGTTGGAGTTTTTGTAATAAGCCTGCAGGGCAACCACCTAATAGTGCATTGGAGTAATATAGTATTGATGTCATGAATGCATGAATTAACTTCTCTGCATCTGATGGTGACAGCATATGACGTAGTTTAGATATATTTTTAAGATGGAATAACGCAAATGGTTTACAGGTGTTGGCGACATGGTTCTCAACTGACAGACTACTATCGAATAAAACGCCAAGATTCTTTGCTGAAGATGAGGGTTTTATGGAACATCTGTCAATAGTTAAGCAGTATTTTTGGTTATTACGTATGGCGGTTTTCAGTCAAATAATTATCACTTCTGTTTTGACCAAATTCAGTAATAAAAACTCATCCATGGATTGCTAATCATCCACTATTTTTATATCGACTATGCTTTCCACTATCTGATGGAATTGCTGTGTTTCATGAGGAAATATAAAGTTGCGTATCATCAGCATAACCATGAAAGCTTACTCTGTGTCGCTTTACTATGTCTCCTAGAGGTAGCATGTATAATGCGAAGAGCATAGGCCCTAAGACTGAGCCCTGTGGTACACCGTACTGGACTTGCGATTTGCGTGATCTTGCGTCATTGTTTATTGCTAAATATTGAAAACGGTCGGATAAGTAGTCTCTGTACTGTGATGTGCTCTAAATCCAGACTGGAAATCTTCATTGATGTCATTGCTTTGGAGGAAGGAACATAATTGATTTGGGACTACTTTTTCCAGAACTTAAGAAATGAAAGGTAGATTCGATATAGGTCTGTAGTTAACTTGATCTCTAGGGTCGAGGTGGTTTTTTTTGACAAGGGGCCTTATAACAGCCACCTTATATGCTTTAGGCACATGTCCTAGTGTCAGAGATGAGTTAATAATGCTAAATTTCTGCAAACATCTCTTTCAGTAGATTTGTAGGTATAGGGAAATTATAGCAATTTCTCCTTGGGGTGCTGTAGTTAGTTGTTTGTTTGGCGGGTTTCACTTCTATGTGACTTCAGTGTTCACATACTTATTGTCTCGCTCAATTTCTTTGATGTGTTTATAAAGTTTTGTTGTGTTGATGATCTAGCTGTAATTGACTGATCATGTGATTTCAGATTCTGTCTCCATTGGGTCGCATTAGTGAAGCTCTTTCTGACCTTACTAAAGCCATTCAGCTACAGCCTTCCGCTCGACTCTACAGACACAGAGGGACATTGCTCTTCATATCAGAGGTACACACTCACCGCACTGATATAAAAAAGATGAGGAAGAAGCCTGAGACAATAGGAAGAAAGAACACGATTATTTCCTGAAAATGCCTTTTTATCAGCTGCAAAAGCACATACATGGCAACACTTAAAATAAAGATAAAAATTTCATATATTTCCTTTTGGATTTGTAATTCAGGATTATATAGCAGCCATGGAGGACTTCCAGCAGTCTCTAGAGCTGAAGAAGAACCAGCCTATTGCCATGCTTTATAAAGGACTGACCTTCTTCCACAGGGGCCTTCTGAAGGTAAATTACACGATTACATGATTCCTCAATTCAGATTTACAAACCAGTGATCTTTATATTTTGGTCATCATCTCAAAACCTCTGTCATCATGACAGTAATGGTTTTATTTCTAAAGCATATAATTCGGTAACACAAAAAATTATTATAATAAACATTATATTGTTCTCTACCTTGCACAAAGCACAATTTTATTGCTTTGCGGAAGTTCTCATTACCGTAACATTAAATGTTGTAATTAAAACAAAGTACAATTAAAACGTTCAGAAAAATACTATTGTATGTTCTACTAAATGACAATAAATCGTAAGCAGAATATTTATGTATAATTAAAAAGAAAAATAGTGGAAAAACGAAGTGTCCATAAGTGATATTCTCATTCTTCATAAGATTTTTAAAGAACTGTTCACACAGATTACTTTATATATTTAGAGTTAAAAGCTTAATATTTTTCCTTGTACACTATGTACATTACTTTTTTCATTCTCATTAATGATATTGGTTTTCTGCATTTAAACAAAATGTTATGTGTATAATTAAAAAAACATTATTCATTAATGTCCTGTGTATGATTTATAAACATTTGCTTAGGAATCACGGCTTCTCTTTAAAAAAGAAAAACAATGGGATTTTAAATGGTTATGGTAATTGTTTTTTTGATTCTTAAACTCTCAGTGAGTTAAAAATGACATTTTATTTTTTCATGAAATATTGCAGCGTTTATAGTGAATAGTTTATCAATGTGGGTCATTCTCTTTTTAAAAGTCGTGTGCCCTCATAAACAATTATAATCTGAAAATGCACTTCCGTCCTGTAGTGACTATCCATCTCAAACTATGTAAATTAGACAGTTTGGGCGGAGCATCTGTTAACTCCTCCCCTTCAACTGTCAGTCTGGTTCCAGTTCAGTTTAAAATGCAACGGCTGTTTTTATACATCCAATCAAAACGCAGAGTAAGATGAAAGCCACTCCTTGTATTTCTCTCATTCGAAGTTCCATTTCATGCAGGAACACGTCAAAATACGGAAGTAAAAACCATCGCAACTTCCGGTTCACAGGGACTTTAAGATCTTGTTTGACCGCTTAAAACCTCTCACTCCAAACAAGACTGAGACCAGCAGAAAGTTGAGAAGACATTATTTTGCAGTGAACAACTATTAAAATTCTATTGTTTTTCTGCACACAGGAGGCAATAGAAGTGTTCAAAGAAGCTCTGAAGTTGAAGTCAGACTTTATCGATGCATATAAAAGCTTGGGCCAGGCTTACAGGTGAGACAATACTGACACACGATGATTAACGTCAGACCTTTAGACGTTCCTCTCGAGCTCACGTTTGGGCATGCGTGTGTTCAGAGAGTTGGGGGATTTCGAGAACGCCATGGACAGCTTTCAGAAAGCTCTGTTACTGGATCAAAACCACATTCAGTCTTTGCAGCTCAGAGGAATGATGCTCTATCATCACGGAAGCCTGCAGGAAGCCATCGGCAACTTCAAGGTGAATCAGTGTTGCGTTTGTGACTGATCTTCTCTCTTTAAAACATCAGTAACATTGCTCTAAAAAAATGCTTTTGCTCAAGGTCAACGTGATGATGATGATGATGTCAACAGCCGTTTTTGTATCTCCGTTTTAGTTTTTCTGTTCAGAAGTTGACCGTATCATTGGGATTGCACATTCAAGTTTGTCGTGGTGTGCAGGTTTGGGTAGGGAGATTCATTGTGGTGTTGTGTTTTCAGAGATGCCTACAGCTGGAGCCCTACAATGAAGTGTGTCAGTACATGAAGGGTCTCAGTCACGTGGCCATGGGGCAGTTCTACGAGGGCATTAAAGCTCAGACTAAAGTCATGCTTAATGACCCACTCCTGGGCCAGAAAGCCAGCTCGGAGTATCTCAAAGTCAAATATCTCAGAGGTGACATGTCAGACCGCTCTATTGTTATAGTTAAAATATAAAAGGGTGATTCTCACAAAAGCTTGGTTTCAAGATGACAAACATGATTTTCTTAAAAACACATCAACATTTTTGTATTCACTAAAAACAAAGACACAACATGTTTAAAAGCATTCGTTTCAAAACTTCGTTTCAAAACCATTCGACACAATTTTACAAAAATCCTCATTACCGTAACCATTTAATACTGTCAATCCCATAGCATATGCAAGGTCATGACGCCGGAGCAAGTTATTATCAATCATACATAACAAGACATTAATGAGATATATTTTAATAGAAAACTGCAACGAACATTTTGTTAACATGTTAAACCGTTTACTAAATCTGTTAACATGTTAGACATTTGAAAGGTGCTGGTAGATGTGCTTCTTTACATGAAATCAAACTTAATGTACAAATCTGTGCGTGTGTGTAAACAGTCATGGACGCTTCTTTTTTTTTCCCTCTGTTTCTTCATTTTTATTATACATAACTACTCAAAATGATTTTTTCGTCATTCGTAGAACATCCAATTGTATTTTTTAGAATGTTTAATATTACTCAACATATAATGCACGCAAAACGCGTTACGGTAATGAGAATTTCAGCAGAAAAAGCCAATAAATAAATACAATGATGCTTTGTGCAAGGTAGAGAACAAGGTTGTGTTAATTATGATCATTTATGTGTTCCCAAATTCTATGTTTTACAGCTAAAATGTTTACCGCCATGATGTTTCAGTGGTTTATGAGAATTATCTAGAAGAATACTATTCATTCAAGTCTATTCAAGCCTTTATAAAACACTGACTCGAACATTTTAATATTCATTTGATGTATTTGAATTGAAGAAAGTATTGTACCTAACTGTTTGCTATTTGTTTCACATGCGATCAGAGTATTCGCGGTATTTGCACTCTCATCTGGATGCACCTGTGGCGGAATATAATGTTGATCAGGATTTGCCAGGAAACTTTAAGAACCACTGGGCCAAAAATCTTCCCTTCCTCATAGAAGATTACGAAGAACAGCCCGGACTTCAGCCTCATATAAAGTGAGTTCAGAAGCAGAGTCAAGCTTGTGTCTTTCCTCTTTCGGTCAGTACTTAAGTAGTTTGGGGCATCATGGTTACGTTATGATGCTTTATGCCGGAAAATGACCAAACACAATTAGAGTTCTATTAAATAATTGTAATAAAGATCCATAGAAGGGAAGGAAGGAGGCGGGAACCGGCGGACATTCAAACAATAACTTTAATTAAACATAAACAAACAATTAACACCAGCCACCTCACGGTCGACTGCCGGCCATAAAACAAACACAAACTTAACACAATTTCCGGGCCCGGTCCTCTCTCATCAACAGTCCTGCCGGTGGTCCTTTTAAGCTCCCGATCTCCTCCGTGAGAGATGAGGGACCGGTGCGCGCACAGCTGATTTTTTATCTATCACTCACGCCACCGGCCCCGCCTCACAGCTCTCGTCCCGCCTTCCTCACCACAATAATATCTTTGCTCTTCCTACAGAAGCTTTGTAATGCCATTGTATGGGGTCTGAGTTTTTAATATATGGTTCGTAAATGTCTTCTGAAGCAAAACATTTCTTTGTGATCGAAAACGATTAAAAACATTCATATTTTCAGCTTGTTTAGCGATTGGTACATTGCATATTTAAGTAAACGGACATCCCAGTGAGGCGAGTTAAAATATGGCGGCACATCGATAACATTGAATCTCCTTCTGTCTTGTGACACGCGTCACATGAATTTCTTTTTTATGATCATCAAAACATGAAATCTATTCAATTTCATGACAAAGGCAGGAAGACCAAAGATGTTTTTAATGTAACTCTGTGGAGAAAAAGGAAGACTTGTCTTGCCCTGTGATCTCAAATTGGAAAACGTTACTGGATGTCAGTGTATTTCTGCATATATTTACTTGTGTTTTTCTTTGTGGTGTTCAGGGATGTTCTACCTCAGATCTTCGAGAGTTATTCTGCTGATGTTCAGAAGCTCATCTGTACAGCGGATCATCTCGGTGCACTGATGCAGTACGACACATTAGGATTCTTACCAAACCTCAGAATACACAGAGGTCCGAGCTCTACAAAATCACATTTCCATTCTGGTTATTGATATTTTCACGTTTATGTTATCCAGCATGTGGCCAGACTTGTGATTATTAGCAGGGTGATTCTCACGAAAGTTCGAGGTTTCAAACATTGTTTTCTTAACATTTATATCAACCAATTTCTATAAAAATGATCATTACCGTAACCATTTAAAACTGTCAAAAAAAAAGAGCAAAGTCACGATACCTAAGCAAGTTTTTTAATCATTAATGAAGTAAATTTTGATCGAAAATGATACATGTAACCAACTAGCTGTATCCGTAATGAGTATTTTTTCAATTTTATTATAGATAATTATTCTGTCAATTATATTTGTATCATTTGAGATTCTCTAGAAGAAAATCCAATAGTTCTTTTCTGAATATTAAAATGTAACATTGTTAAAATTACAACATGTATTTCAAATCAGGACGCGTTACAGTAATGAGAAGTTCAATAAAATACGTAATACGTAATAAAACACGGTCCACAAAAACCATTTACCAACCACATCTTGCTAGCTTCTAAGGTGATATTAAACCATCACCGTGGACCGCCGGTCATCCTAGTTTATTCTGTCAGGGGCTTATGTTGAAGAAGTTTAAGTTGAATCTCTCTGTTGCGTGTTT
Source organism: Barbatula barbatula (assembly GCF_947034865.1). Taxonomy (NCBI): domain Eukaryota; kingdom Metazoa; phylum Chordata; class Actinopteri; order Cypriniformes; family Nemacheilidae; genus Barbatula; species Barbatula barbatula. The sequence continues at coordinate 21,224,381 of NC_136778.1, read as the reverse complement.
GCTAGCGATGGGTCTGGCGACTATAGAAGTGATGCAGGCCATGCAGCGCACCTGGAGTAACTCAAAGGTTCGAGTGAACGGAAAGACCAGACAGCTGCAGTGGAGAGACATGTTTGACATCGCAGTGAAATGGAGAAGGTCAGAGATCATCTCACAGGCTCTCTGGATGATGTTGGTATGTGATCATGTGATCCGTGTTTGATTTTCGCCGTGTGTGTCTGTGAGCAGGATTGCAGATCCGGACCAGCCCGTGCTGTGGTTGGATCAGATGCCGGCTAGAACTCTCAGCAGAGGATTTAACAATCACATTAACCTCATCAGGTGCCGCGTCTGCCCTCGCCGTCTCTCTGTCTGATGGGTTTTCATATCTTAAAGATTGTTCTTAATCGTTGCTTGTCTTGTTTTACAGAGGGCAGATCATTAATATCAGATATCTGGAATATTTTAATAGCATACTCGGCTTTGTAAAGGACAGAATACTGGTATATCACGGGTGAGTGTTTCAGGGTTTATCTGCTGTAGTACAGACATGAGCGTCAATATTTGACAAATATTGTTTGTTCGTATATTCATTCACACAGACACACAATTTTGATTCATTTGAACATAAAGGTATAGTTCACTCAAAAATGAAAATGCTTTCATCATCTAATTCACACACGGTCTTATTTACATGCTTCATGTGATAGTCCTGAAAACATTTTGTAAACTGGGGCCCATACCCTTGCAATGCTTTTGTGTCCTTATAATATAGGGTTCGACCGATATGCCTTTTTTCATGTCGATATCGATTATTACAGATCAAATAGACCTGATATTTTGAACAAATATGTCTGGTGTAAAAAATTCTCTCTTTGCCCAAAAACCATGGTCACTAAACAAAAGCACGACATTTTGTAGATAATGAGAACACGTATATAAAAGTAGACCAATCACAGTTTAGTATTATTTATATGACCAAAATTACTTTCTCTGCAGTAATAAAAAAAGATGTGGTGTTGCGTTTAGACAACTTTGTTTTATGTACTACGTTACAGATGCTGTTCACATTTACTCACTAAAGACAACCGACTGTGCTTACGTGTATACTCACCAAGACGTGTGCATTATAACGTGTGTCTGAACATTTATGCGTAATAAGTTACCAAAAGAACTCAATCTGACACTTGTTGCGAGCTAGCAAATGGTTTCAGTGCTAGAGAACAATCCGTTCAGTGTCTTCAGACTTCCACGTCGATTGGCCGGACACGTGGCTTTCAACAAACCAGAAGGGCGGTGGGCGGGCATTGCTCTAGGCCAAAGAATGGCGTGTTCCAACAGAGGAGGCTGCATTAGAGCCAAATAAAGAAATTAATTATGGGCAAATCGGCTTTGAAAATAACCGATGTCGATAATCATAAAAATGCTTAATATTGACGTCGATAATCAGACAGGGCCATAATCGGTCAACCCCTAATACAATAGACGTGAATGGGTGCAGCAGCTGTTCGTTGACCAACATTCTTCAAAATATCTTCTTTTGTGATCTGCGAAAAAAAAGAAAGTCCTACATGTTTGAAATGACAAGAGGGTGAGTAAGTGATGATAGAGTTTTCATTCATTCATGCATCCATTGATGTGTCCTCTCTCTATCAGGGCATATAACCCCCGAGGGCTTCAGGAAGTCAAGCAAGCTCTGGAGAATGTGAATAAAGTGGAGGATCTGCTGCCCATCATGAAGGTAAAACAAGCATTAAACATGCAGAAGATTTAACACCTGTGCGTCATAACTTGTTCATTCATATCCAAATGAATCACATGCTGGATGATTTAAGTTTTTATCTAAAGTTTTGTTGGGAGACAAGCTAGAAGCATCTGCTTCACAATGTACCTCTTGTGTGTATGTCTCCATGAAGCAGTTCAACAGTAAAACCAGAGACGGATTCACAGTCAACTCTAAAGTAAACAGTATGAAGGATCCGGGCAAAGAGTACGACGGTTTTACCATCACCATCACTGGAGATCGGTGAGAATTTATTATAAAACACCTTTGGCTCAAAGTTCATAGTGTTTTATCATGTATTTTCATTGTGTTCTGGCCATGTTAGAGAGATTCGTGTGAAGCGTTGTTGAGAGATGAGATACTGTGTGATGAGTTTAGTGTTTGTTATGTTCAGTCCTGATGTACAGTAACAGAACGTCAGGATGATTGACAGATCTCATTTTACATGGGGAAACATGTTCTAGTTAAATGGTGAACATTTCATTGAAACCTCATTTGTTATAATCATAGTTATTAATGAGTTTTTGATCTATTGCCATTAATTACAAAAGTATAATATTGTTTGCAGATCAAGCTGACCATAACTGGTTTTTAATCAAAATAGTCCAAGTTTCCGACATTCCCACTGCGCTCTGACCCCCCTTTATCCAGACTTTATTGTTTTTCGCTACAATAAATTATAATATTAATTATTATGCATATTATTATGATGAGTTGGTTACAGATTGGCACGTTTTTTGTGATTATTCAGTTATTGAAGATGGTGCGACATTTTTGAAGTAGGCAAGGTGCACAGATTGCTATTGCTTAGATAAATATTTGTATTTGTTTATATAGCTGTGTACTTTCACCAACGTATGATCACTAGATCAGTGGTGGGAATTCTCTGTTGTGATGACGGAACTTAATGGTAAAGTTTATATACCAAATACAACAGTTTTACTTTAATTCAACATGAGTAGTTGAACCCTATATATATATATATATATATATATATATATATATATATATATATATATATATATATATATATATATATATATATATATATATATATATATATATATATATATATATATATATATATATATATATATATATATATATATATATATATAAAAATAACCTTATTTTACACGCCTCATTCATACATGCATGCATGATTTGATTGGCCGTCTTCTTCCAGACACTAAAACATACACACACAAGAGTTTGGTGGAAAACTAAGACTTGTTCGCCATCATGTTGTTTCAAACTCTATCATTTTCTTTTTTAACTACATAATGACGACCGATAATGTCAAACGCCACAAAAAAGGTCATCTGAAGCCACACAAATGCATTGCACAGGCTCAATGCTGTATAGCCAGAAGTGTTTTTGTATAGTGTGTACGTCTTAAAACGTTGCGTCTGTGTGTGTTAGAGTGGGGAATATGCTGTTTTCAGTGGAGACCCAGACGACAGATGAACGGACGCAGCAGTATCAGTCAGAGATCGAAGCGCTTTATAAAGATCTCACTGCTAAAGGCAAAGCTCTCATGCTCTCCACTGAACTTGGGGTAAGAACACACGGTTTGTTTTCTATATAATATCTTGCCGTGTTCAGTAGTCACGTCTCACAGAAATGAAGCCACTGCCCTGTAACACAGACGTGGTGTTCAGAGATCTGGAATATGCACCTGTCTGACCTGTTACACAGGGAATCATGGGAAGTGTCATCTGTATGAATTGGGCTGTTACACCCATAATTATGAATGTATGACTGCATAGAACAAGGGCGGTCAGTTTTGTGTACATTGGGTGGGATTAGTTTTCAACTATAGGCTAATGCATTTAACTATGCGAATAATATTTTTCTGCTCATTTAAGAAATTAAAGTTTCACGTACCAGCGTCATCTAAGTTTTTACTTGTAATATGGCACAGTATGTAAAAAAAACACATTGCAAGAGAAGTGATACCGGACTGTTGAGATTTAGCACTTGGGTGGGTATAAGCATTCACAGATGAATATTTCTTGTAATGCCATAAACCTGATGTTGATGTCAGAAATGTTGTCTTCTTCAATCTTTCTATACAGAAACCGATTATAATGTGAAAGATTTTGTGTTAGTATGGCTAGACGCGTATTATGAAGAATATTCAATTCAGATTTAATTGATATTTGGCCACGTTTGTTTTTTTAAAAGAAAAAAGTAAAGCTTACATATTGTATGGAGTACATGACATTGTTGAACGTTTTATTGCCCTCGTACAAAGATTGTAATCTACAAAAACGGGACACGTTTTTCGGAAACTATGGGATGTTTAATCCGTCAATATGATCGATATCAGGTATCATATTGAACCAGAAGTGCCCTTTTGAGCACGCATGGAAATAGATCGACGTGATACACAGCACAACGCAGTCCGATTACAAACCTACAGACGCAAAGTCATCTGTTAGTATTGTCAGTGTACAATCATACCATGCGTTCTATAAATTCATTCTGATGCAGGATTATGAAAAGCATCATACTGTTATCTTCTCTCTTTCTCCAGGATGCCGATGCGGTGTGTAATTTAATTCTCTCTCTGGTGTATTACTTTTGTAACCTCATGCCTCTGTCCAGAGGCTCCAGGTAAGAAAACAATCCCTCTGCCCTGATTAAGAAACATTGACATCATAAACGTTCTCTTCTTGTGTTGGGCAGCATGGATTTAATAGGATTAACTCTTTAGTCTTTTAGTGCCCTGTACAGTATTTTAAATCCAACACAAAAGAGATGAAACCGTAACCGCCCCGTCACACCAAGATTTCACTGTACTGTACTTCACCCGCTTATTGGAGTGTAGATGCGTTAACGTTGCCTTTCTAAGTGCTGGAAACTGTATTTGCATGTAGCAATTAAAGAAGCCATGTAAAAACATTTCAAATAAATCGCTTAAAATGATCTTTATTTTTGTTAATTTTAGAAAACGTATGGTGTGATATTGAGCTTCTTCACGTTTCTGTTATATATCAATAGATCAGAGTTTTGCTTCGATTCACGCTAGACGTTTCAATTCTCTGTGACTCTTGCAGCGTTGTGGCGTACTCCGTGGTGATGGGAGCGCTGATGGCCAGTGGAAAAGAAGTGTTGGGCAGAATCCCATCTGGGAAGGTAAACACACCCGTTGCAATGGTTTAAATCGAATAAAACCTCAATGTGTCGTGACGCTTTTGAACATCGTTTATTAGTAATTCATGCAAATATCTGTTGTAATGCATCCTTGTTTCCGGTTCGTCACCCAGCTCTTTGATTTCGAGGCCATGACCACAGCCAGTCCTGACCGCTTCAGCAAGACGTTCAAGAGCTGGATGAACTTAAAGAGGTTTGACAAAACTCCACCTCGTAGCTTTGAATGCCTGAAAGGGATTTTTGAAATGCTGGTGTTCAGTTTTACTGTGACTTGTACCTAAATTGAAAGCAAAACCAATTCTCTCTTGCATTTTGCAACTACACTGCTTGGGTAAGAAACAGGAAAAACTCACCTGTGATATTTAATGCTCACGTGAAACATGTCTCCTTGTTCATGTTTGATGTTTATTATACCATAAGATATGATAAAACGATAATATAAGCAATACAATAATAGAAATGGTAATGTACTGTTACTTTAGCATCATTATATATCATAATATATGAGCCATGTCTACAGAGCAGAGTATCTAGCTGCTTTGACAGACTTTGGGGTAGTAAGCATCCACATTACTACATGAGAAAATACAACTCTGATTTTCATCAGGAAAAATATGAATTTTTTCTCCCTCTCTTTTTTCACTAGTTTACCTACATGGTACAACAACCTTCCATCAGTTTCCGAGACGTTCCAGTTCACACGGACCATGATTGAAGTGCTGAACACAGACTCTGCTTCACACTGTCCCAAGAAATCCTAAACTTGAATTGCCATCCGCTCATTTAAAACAAAAACAGGGGCCATTTCTACATAGGACACCTTTGCTTATAGTCCTGTCTTTTACGTGGTTTGAGTTTTGACATTTGGTTTTACCTTTATTTATTTATTTGTACAAAAACATTGAGAGGAGTGTCAAGTCAAATTTAAAATTTTACAACGTTATGTCGGCATTAAGGTTTGGCATACTTTTGTTTCATCTGAACCGTGTTGAGAATTAAAACGGCAGGTTATATGTAGCAGATTGAATTGAAGATGTTTTTATTCTTTCATTTTTAAAGGGCACTCGTGTTTTGGGTTTTGGACTGAAATGGAGACTTGCAGAGACGTCCTGTGTAGAGTTTATTAAGCAATATTCTTCAGCTCTGAGTTTTGTTCTAAATACTTGAACACAGTTGAAAAAGAAGTTTTTGTTGTTTGAAATACAGCTGAACGTAATAACAATGAGATTCTGAAGAGGTTTATTTGATTTGAACAAACACTGGAAACAGCCACACTTCAGTCATTTATTTGGCATCTCCCTTTCTGACGAAACACAAATGTTTAAAGACATTGCAACTTTTCTTTAAGAATCTTAAGGGACTGTTTAAAAGAGATGCACCGTTTTCTTAATCATCGTAGTTGGCGCTTTACGGTAAATACTTCTTTATTTACCTGTGGAATGGTTACTTTTCTTTTATTTGGTAAGAGGAAATAAAAGCGAGAAAATCTATGACTTTGATGGGACGGAGCCAGAGTCAATAAAATCAGTTAAATGCAAACTTTGTTTTATTTTTTTGGGGGGATACATCACATGACCTGTAGAATGAAAAGGGAATAAAAACATTGCTTATTGCTCCCCGAACTCTTTGTAAGTCGCGTTGGATAAAAGCATCTGCTAAATGTAAAAAAAGATTTATTTGTGTTTAAAATGAAACATTATGATTGATCAGATACAACTAGATATTTTCCCACTTTTTGAGAATGTATAATTCTATTTCTGTTACGGTTTCTCGTTATTATTGTATACACCGCTGTCACGCGGTATGTGTTTCTTTTCCCATCGCTGGTGTTGATGGACCAACAACAGGCCCTTTTCACATGACGTCACGCAACTTCCGTTTTTCAGCGAAGCAGTGTATCGTTACTTCCGCTAGCGCTTCAGATTGGAGTCCTTTGCACGGCCGCCACACAAATACTTCCCTTAGATGATGCAGGAAATGTTCGCTTAAAAGATCAACGCTAGATAAAGGATACAAACTCTTCGTTGAACAGTACCTGTTTGATTATGAAGGTAAGTGGGGTTTTTTTCTTTTGGGGTTAGCGAATGTGCTAGGAATCGGATAAGTACTCAAATACGTGTTCTTTTAAAAAACAATGTTAACTGTTGGTAAATTCCGAAAGCGACGGCAAAACGGAAGTTGTTGTTTGTTGCAAAACGGATGTAATGATACGCCACTTTGAGAAAAGCCGGAAGTTAAGGCACGTGAAAAGGGCCTAGTCTGCTGGGACAGAATGACGCACGTGTAACGTCACTACAGTACGTGAGTGTGTAACAGAAGCACGCAAACACGGAATGGAACAACACGTTCTTATTGCAGCTTTGAAAGATCTGATAACTTTTGGGAGAACATCGCTGGAGAATGCGCAGAAGTTTGTGTACGCGGAAGGTACAAAACCATTTTTAACGTTATTGCTCATTTCACTTATTACCTGTGCAAGTGTGTCAGTCAGTATCGAGCCGATGAACTGTTCATGTGATTTCCATAAGGGAACTTCATTTAATGTATGAATAATGCATATTATGGATTTAAGCAGACTTTCCTTTAGCACGTGTGTGTTTTAGGTGGTTCTTCGACAGCAGAAAGTGGCCATCAGAACGTGAACGTTTTATTTGGACTGATGTCAGCAGGGGTCAAGTTTTTTAACAGGTGGGTATGTGTTTATTGATACAGTACATGTGGACTTTGTGCGCATAGTCAACTCCATCCTATAATAATATAAAATGAAAATACTGCTTTAAGCCTAGGTGTGAAGAACATGAGGGAAGCAGAAAGGATATGGGAACATTTTTTTCAGTGAGTATGATGATTTCTAATATGAAATATGTCAGTATTGTAGGCCTATTAAAAGAGTAAAATATACTGACGTATTATATTTATTGTACTTACGTATGATATATTGAACTCTATATGTTTAATAAAAAGTCCTATATCAGTACTCATAAACTGTTCCAGAAGACTCGAGCACTAAAATTGTGTATATTATTTTGTATAGGGAATGCTATACAATGTATTATTGTCCCTGGAAATTTATTTCTGGTTTTACGTTATTTATATCACTCCGAATACGCTCCAAAGATAAATGTATTTATACTGCATAATGAACAGTCTCACACCGAGATACTTACTCTACATTATCCCCTAACAAATCAATTGTCAATTCAACAGGATAACTGAAGTGCGGGATAATGTTGAAAGCGTTCTGCAGCTGGAAGTAAGTCCTTCTGATGGTTTAACACGATGCTAAACTGTAAACATTTGTAACGATAGTGAGCGAGTGTCTGTGATTGACAGGTGGAGTGGGACAGCTTTTTGAAACGTCTGGATGTTCAGATGCAAATGAGCGACACCGTTCTATCACACAGTCCTGCAGCCCAGACGCTGAGCTCAGATACACGCCTCATACACGTCCAGACCAAAGAGTGAGATTTATGTTGAGAGGAAACAATAATCCAGAACTTCTTCAAAGTGTCATATCCTTTGCGTAGGACTTGGAAGCAAAAACATTCACATCTGGAAAAAAGTGATCGACTAGTGATGATAAAATAAGGGTCTTGTGTTTATGCAGGAATGTGTCGCTGGGACAATACTTGGGGAAGGGAGAGAATCTCCTACTTGTCCTACTTCGACATTTTGGATGACAGCCATGACGAGACCACGTGACTGAGCTGAATAACAGCAAGGTAAGATGCCCTGACACTTAAGATAACAGACATACATGCAGAAGAAACACTGTCGAAAGCACAGTTAGTGTTACAGACGACAGGAGCACACCTGCACTGGGCAGAAGTTTCTTCTCATGTGCACTTGACCGAGCTGTGGTTTTGGCACAACAAACATATTATCGTATTCATTTCATTTGTAGCAATCTTCCAAAGTCTCCCCGGCGTGGTCTTTGATTCATCAGCACAGCTTTTCTTTCTGTTCCAATTCTTTCTCACACAGAATCTTCTGGAAGCTCAGTCAGTCCGGGTGCTGGTGGTCTCGTATGGGTGTTTGGAAGGGGCAACTTTCTGGCTTGATCAGACAGGCACTGAATTTGACATGCTGCTTGATGAAGAGAGAGCGGTGAGCACTTTTTATTGTGACAAAAGCATTATTTGTCCTTTATAAATAGACAAAAGTCCTCGCTACACTTTTGGAGAATTATAAAGAGGTTTACTAGATTACAAATCCCTTGCAGTTGTTGCCAAGGTTTGTTACTTTCTGATTTTAGTAAAACCCTGCGACAAACATAAATCATAATTATTAGTCACCTTTTATGACAAAGAAATATGGAGACAGTGATGGTAAGTATGAATGTGTGCGTTACAGGTGTACAGAACATTCGGTCTGGGTTCATCGTTTGCCAAGGTGATGAAGTTTAAGTCACTGCTTCACTACTCAGAGTTTCTGGCGATGAACAGACACTTTCCTGAGGTGCCACCACAGTTCATCGACGATCTGTTTCAGGTGACATTCACACACTCGCTTCCAGATCCTGAAAAAACACTGATAACCCTGTCTGTAAGTGAAGTGTAAAAACATAAAATGTCGCATTGAGCGCTGATTCAGACAGCATCCTTGCTGCCATATAGACCCCTTTTGTGCCGACGTCACGCTTACTTTACGGTTCTCGCGGGAGGCGGCCAATACAACCAGCACAGATTCGGCTGCATAAGGAGTTTAAAATATACTCTTGTTGTGCTGTTGAGTGCCACAATCGACAGAATGCAAAATTTGAACACATACCTGCTGCCATTGCGAAACAAAAACACTGACGACAGCTGTAGTTAAACACAATAACACGGGCGGACTGAACAGAAACGATCATCCAAAATGCTCGCGTCTCACTTCACAACACTTAAGATAAAAATGACTGTCTTTTGTTGATTTTGCTCTGTGTTTTTAAAAATATCTCACGAATGCCCAAATCAGAAACTGGTTTTTTTTTCCACGTAGCATTAACTTTTGAACTCATAGGTATGTTATCTAACTTTTTTAGTTATACAACTAGCATTTAACTATCAGACAGAAACTCAACACAAAGGAAACTGTTTTTCATCTCTTTTTCTTTAGTTGTCACAATTGCATTTTATCTACTAATAGTACATTTTTGTACAGTTGACATCGTACTAATTTATACAAATAAGCCACCTAATTCCCTTGAGATCAGGTTGAGTAAGCATATTTTTCTTTCTGTGTCTCATTGGTTCTTGCATGTCTTTTGACTAAGGGGCTGTATACACAAGACCGTTTTCAAGTGAAAGCGCAAAAATCTTTTGCGAATTGGCTGTCCGTGTTCACGGAAATGGCGTTTTAGGAGACTGATAACGCAAACTTTTGAAAACGGGTAACAAAGTGCAACCACGGCGTTCTCATTTCCGTAAACCCCGAACGAAGTACGCAAGAAGGAGAAAACGACATTGTGCGCATGTGTATTAGGTGTGTGTACACCCAAACACAACGAAGAAGAAGAAACAAATACAACAATGGCGGATAACATGGGTTTTTTTGCGCTACGCAATAGTTTGTTAACGCTTCTCCAGCAAAGTGTAGATTTACAGTGCTATAACCACCAGCGGAGACCTACATTCAAATCTTAACAGTCATTCATGGTGACAAAGGGTTTTTAAAGGGCGCTTTTGGATCAGACCCGGGAGAACGAGTAGATGGAAGGAAAACTTTCGAATGTGCAAAATGTTTCGCCATCTTGTTTGTTTGTTTGTATATCTGCGCACGCTTCTCTTCACTATGAATGAGGAGAAATGCAGCGCTCTTTTTGCGGATCTGTGTAAACGCGGATTGTTTTGATAACATTGTCGTGTGTACGTGAAACTTTTCAAAAACGCGAAAGAAAAAGTTTTCCGTGTTTCATCGTTTAAACGTGGCCTAAAAAACACACTGCTATCTTTAACCTGCTGAATGCACCAGACCGTTTGCTTGAGTCAAAGGTCTGGCTGCTCGAGACTATGAGTCATGTGAATCCATAACAACAAATTCCTTTTAATATTATATAACAGCACAGCTCTTGAAAGAACATCTGTCTGCTTCTAGTCTAGGACTCTTGAAAATAAGTTAAAACCTCTCTCTCTCTCTCTCAGATGGGTGGTGATTTTGTGTTGGACGAGGCCGGTAAAGTGATTTTATCTTACCGGTGTAAAAGCCCAGTGGACAGACCATCAGCTGCACAGATTCTTTCCGCCATCTCTGCTTACGCAGGCCTTTCTTAACTCCCCAAGAGACTGGAAAAGGTCTTGTTTCTCCCTTTTATCTTGATAAGAAGTTTCAGTTCCTGAAATGCTTTATATTTTCATATTTGTGCCAGTTTCACAATATGTTCTTCCAGTTGGAAAATGGCCAAAATGACATTTGTAACTCATTTGCCACTCGATTTGGCACTGAGTTGCAAAAGCTGTTGTGTTCCCTTGAGAATACTGCCCAAAGCACTTCCGACGAAATTATAATATAAAACCTAAACATTTACAATCCATATGAGAACCTTTTAAGAATTGTAAGTATATGGAGTGCATGAGCGATGAAGGTACCGTCACTAACGTTGATATTTGTTTTGTAGGTTGACTCCACAGAGACTGAGCTCATCCAGAGGTGTATGGAAGATATGAAGATATGACTTGAACTCATATGAAGAGTCATCTCCGATGGGAATTTACAGCTTCTGGTCACAAAAGCTTCAAATCTGTTGAGTCAACACAGACGCACTTCGTACACAAGAGTCACAATCATATAAAATCAGATTCTTTACTTTATTTGACGTATGAAATAAATCAACTTATGAAGGTGTTTTACTACTGTAGGATCAGGATAATGAAGGGTAAATGTTTACAATTAGATTAAATATACTGTATAACTGATATTTGTTTTAGAAACCGTACCAAGTTGGAATTTTTGAACTGAAGTCTCTGTTGAATAAAGGATTCAGACTAGACTGTGTTCTCTCAACACATCTGTTTGCTTTTAACCTGCTTCAATAGTTATTTAATCTTTAACAGATAATTAAACAACAAACCAAACTCTTTCCATTATTCAGAACAACTTTCTGTTATGGTTTTGAATAAGTCTAAATCAGCCATATTGTAATGTCAAGACTATGAGAACCACACGCACCCTTTAGACCGATTAAATCATTCTGTATGTTAAAATTCTTCTAAACTTGTCTGTTATTACACATAACAGATCATTTTTCTCAAGTCGCTTTAAAAAAATTGTTCACCCAAATATGAATTCTTGCATAAATTATGAGATCATTTTTATTTTTGAGTGACCTAATCGTTTAACTCCCTGATCACTTCAACAGTTGTATTGAATACAGTGAATAGCTGCTCATTATCACAGAGGACGGAGCTGCTCCAATCTGTAGGTCAGACATCAAACTCGCATAGATAAAACATGCGTCTGTCACAGTACGTGTCCCACCAGTCTCCATCATCTGAGGACATTGAGACACAGTTCTCTCGTTTCCCGCCGTCCGGCTGGCTGGACAGGAAGTGCTTCCTCCACTGGAAGTAGGTCACGCGGGTCGTGTCCTCAAACAGATAGAGTCCTTCAGAACGCTGGTCGTTGATCCCAAGCCACACAGGCCAGTTACCGTGAATGACTGATTTGACGTATTCGGCTAAAGCTTCCTGCTCCCTGCGGTCTCGAGGCATAGCCATGCGTCCACCTCGCTCCTGACACTTCTGAGATGCCTCCGGGTAGGTTTCATGCACACGGTATACCAGAACGCATTTGTATCCAATTTTACGGCCTTTTTGGCAGCCTGCAACAACAGAAATTGGTTTAATCAGTCATTGTTTAATGGCCTTTCAACAAAGTACCGCAGATGTCCGTAAAGATCATGACTGGTTAGAGTACTTTGGTACGATTTTTAGTTTGGTTCTTTTGGTCTGCATAAAAAATAAAGTTACATTTAGTCCGGGTTTGTGGTTAGTGTTGACACCCGTCTTTACAAACCCAAAGATACTAAACCTCAAGGCGATGACAACCTGACTTGTCAACTTTAAAGCAAGACTTTGTAGATTTTCGACCTAAAATTATTTCTCTTAAATTATTTCAGTGGTAGAACAACTCTTAACCGGACAAATTCTACTGCCGCTGCTACCTGAGCAGTCTCAAAGCAGCTACAACCACCCTCTGTAAGTTCTGTGTTCGAGTCAGTTCACACAGCCCCATCCATCCCCTGCCTGCGTTTCCAACCAACGTTTCTGATTTCGCCGGTTCCATCAGCTTAGTAAATAAATTTACGTATATTGCGCTGCCCACAGGGAAGCTTACTTGGTGACATTATTTATAACACTGCTGACAGACAATTGCGCTTATCAATCACATAGGGGAATCTGCGAGCAAAAGTTCTTAATGTCGCTTTAATAACATGTGATACTGTACATCTAGACGGTTGTTATCACAAAACCAACTCTGACTGTGTAATTTTGTATTCTGACATTTTTGGTCTTAATGGCACAATGTAGAGAGGACCAAAAACTACACAAAATGACAAAGTGGAGTCGGACCCAGGACTTGCCTTTGGGTCACCCCGGTGCTCACTAGGCTACTGACCACATGGTGGTATTTTTACCTGAAGAGCTCACAAAGTGAACCTAAACCTTTTTCACCACAAAGTCTTGTGCAACAGAAATCTATGTTAAAGTTTCTTTTTAGAACCCCTATTATGAACCTTTCTGGAATCTTTAGTGTAATGAAGACTTGCTCTTTTGCGTGTTGTCAAGGCCTGGGTGATACAGACAGTGCAGTGCACACTAACCCTCTAGTCGTCCGATCTCTTTGCGATTGTCTTTGCAGTAGGATGAGACCTGTTGTATGGCATCCTCCGTGTCGCCCAGTCTGTTGTCAAGGCGTAACATTCTCTCCATCAGCTGTGACATTTTAATGTCTAACGTGTAGTGTCCAACATTAAGCCTATGGATGGCCTGATCCATTGCTGCCAGTCTAGACACTACAAAAAAGTGAATCAAGTCTTTCATTAGCCTGCAACACTGCCGCATTCTTCAGAATGAATAGACTCCGTGGGGACATCTTAAGAACTTTTTGGAAGGGGGAGGGAAAGACAAGGTGGTTGATGATACAGTGTCTGAATTCTAAGAGTGCCTTCATATAGAAAGTTCTACAAAAAGCATGAGTTGGTTTGCTGGTCTTCGCTGATTTCCTAGTCAAGTGACCGCAAAGGAAAACCATCTCCAGTTGGACAACCTGGAGGACCACTGGTTTTCACAGTATTTTTAAGAATGCAATTCACATGCCTAGACTATAAACATATTACTGGTCCCACTTGGTTTCAACATTCAAGTTCAAAGAAGGCGTTCTTGAGATTATTATTTAGAAAAAATTTACAAATTCCCAAGTTACTTTCAGTTTTTTTATTAGGCTACTGTTTTTATTATGTTTTTAAGTAAAATAAAGATTTTGTTTCATTCTCCTTCAGAAAACTGAAACTTTTGTTTGCTTTTGTTGGAATTTTACAGACACTCATCTGAAGTGGTTGTAATACACATAGAAAATGCAAAACTGGAGTGGTGGCGATGGAAGCACTCACAGATGTAGTTGTAGGTGCTCTCAGTGTCTGAGACGGCAGTGGTGGGTTCAGGTTCTATGATGTCTGGAGAATCTCCTCGACCTATGACAGTCTCCTCATTGAACTCTCGGGCCTGTCGTACAACAAACAAAACCAAACTCACCCTGAACTGATGCAGCAGAAAACACACAATCACACTGGAAGTCAAAGGCAATTACCTGAAGTAATGTGATGAGTCTTAGCAACCAAAAATCAATGACTATTTAACTTAATGGACTCCCAGTGCTTACACTTAATAAAGTGTCGAGAGCAGGAGAAAGAAGTTAAATAATATTAACTTGACTTTAAAGTGTAAATGTTCTGTTTACCAGCCTCCCACAACTTAAAGGGACAGTTTAATTGTTATGAATACAATTTTGACATTATTTATTCCCCCTCGTGTAGCTGCAAACCTGTATATGACTCTTTCTTCCGTGGAAGACAAAAGACGATATTTTTAGGATTGAGGTTGTGTGCCAGTGTTGTGGTTTAGTTACCATTCTTCAAAATAGCTTATTTTGTGTTCAGCAGAAGAAAGGTTTCGGGTAAACCATCCCTTTAAAATGTATTCTGGTCACCATCTAGTTTAGGGTCCAATACTCCACTTGGACCCTAGACAAAAGTTCTGCTCTATTTTTACAATTAATTATACAATTCTGTAAAACACATAATCATTAATGTTATACAATATATAAGGTTGAAGACCCCTGTTCTGATGTCAAATGTGATGGTATAGTACTTTGAAATATACCATTTATTATTACCATCAAACGAGTATCCAAAAAGTTATAGTATGCATTAACCTACAAGGATACGGTTTCATGTAAATAAATCATTAATTGTATTCATACAAATGTAGAATGTGTCAACTTTATAAAACGTCATTTTTCATGCGGTAAATGTAAAGTGTTTACCTGCGAGAGATCAGGTGTTGTGATGATGAGTTCTGTGTCGCACGAGGACAGAGCGCTGAATCCCACCACAGCGGCAAGAATCACTGTGAGATTCATTTTCATTCAAATCACTTCATAAATCTCTTCCTTGTGTTCAGTCGTCTCTCTGCTTTACTGTATATATGCGGGCACACAGATGTCCCACCGTCCTGATGTTGTCTTTCAGTGCTCTCCTTCTTACTTTCACATTGCTTTCAAGCTACTTTACTTCGCCTCTCTCTCTCTCTTTCTCCTCTCATCTGTTTCAAGCCCCCTCCCTCTCTGCGGCCGTGTGGGTTTTTAACCCTGTCCAAAAACAGTCTTTTATTTCTCTGTAACACTTCACAATTAGGTATTTATTAACAAATGCATTACATAGCATGTAGAGTGTAAAAGGCAGTTTTTTTGTCCGTTTATGTTAGTTCATGCAAATAAAGTTTTTCCCTTTAGTTCAGTTATGAAATAAAACCTTATCGTCAAATGTTACCCGTTCCCTGTTAACTTATTTTTATTCTTGCTGTCATTTAGCCGTCTCGTTCCGTGTGATTTATCCTAACTTCTTTTTGTCCTACCTCCCACTTCCATTCTTTGTGCTAACATGGCAAATTGACTTGCACAACATTCACTCCCTTCTCTATTATATAAACACTGTAATATTCACTTGCTTTGAGTCATTCCAGCCCCAGACGTTTTCTCATTCTTACACACGCATCCACATGAGAATTGCTAGGTTATATAGTGGCGTTGTCTTTTGGGAACATGTTGTTCAGAAATGACAGGAGAAAGGCGAACGTCTTACCAGATGAGTTTTCTCAACACATGGAACGAATTTGGACCTCTCACTGAAAACAGGACACTTTTTTCCTCTCCCTCCCTTCTCTGGAGGTGAAATTGGGATGTAAGAGTGAACCAAAGGAATCCGGTTCATTACATAACGAAGTCTAACTGTGTGAATTTCTCGCAGATGGCTTTGTGTACACGTTACACAGAAGAGGAAGCAGATTTAAAAATAGATAAACTTCCCATATATACTCCTTTATAGACCTTTCAAAATCTGTATGCAGGGGACTCCCTCAAATGATTCCAAACAGTGTTGGAAAGGCGTGACTTTGAACGTTGAACGACTCTTTGGAAAACTGCGGAACAATAAACGATAAGCCCCAAAATAAAAGATTGCCCATAAAACTCTTCATAGAATATGCTGGTAGCATTTAGAAAATGCCACATATGTGAGCAATTACGTTCAAGCACATCCAACGGTGATATTTTATGAAACTAAAGGCAGCAGACAGTGAGTGACCTCTTGAAATATTTGACAGCGGAAACGGTCACCAGATTTACAAGTTCTGTTCTGGTTTTAATCACTGCTTCACGGCAGTGAAGTAACAAGAGACAAAAAACAAGTTAGTGTCTTTCTTTAATTGTATTTTTTACATTACAGATTTATAAATGCATTAACTCTGGCTCCAGGCCACATACTAGTTCGTGAAAAAACGTCTCGCAAGGAAAGCTTCGAAAGTATTTCTACCCTTGCACCCTAGTTACTTGAGGTACAAACTCTACACAAGTACAAGAACGCAAGCTACTTAGCACGCAAGTTCCATTGTACATGTCGTTGCGTAATCCAATAGGTGATGAGGCACAAAGAATGGTATTAAAGACAATCGATCACGATATGCATACCGCAATGGATAACTCTAATACTTCAACTTAACGAGAAAAGGAAAAGTTTTATGTGCGCCTGTTTTCAAAATGACATTGTCTGGTTTTTTTAAATGTACTTCAAAATTTAAACATGTCTGTTTGATTTCAGAATATGTAGTGTTGCTTTCATATCTCAGAAAGATCATACAATTGAAATTAAAATACAATTGAAATTTTAAAACTGAAAATATTACTGTAGTGTAACGCATTATTTTGCAAGTTATCGCATAACGCCTCTTCAATAATGTGCAGCTCTGGTATTTTCTACAATAGTTTGGCGACACAACAATTTCAGTAAAAGCTCGTAAAAGTTAATAGCTAGCTAATGCACACTTGCAATTCGCTGGCCAAGCATTCGCATACTTGTATAGAGTATGTTTCTAGCTTAAAGGGACAGTTCCAACTTAAATAAAAACTGTCTTTATTTACTCACCCTCGAGTTGTTCCAAACCTTTTCTTTTTTTTTACGATGAACACACAAAGATATCCGAAAGAATGCTTGTAACCACACAGTTCTTGGACCCCCCTGACTACCATAGTAGGAACAATTACAATAGTAGTCAAAAGTGCCCCAGAACTGTTTGCTTTCCTACATTCTTCAAAATATCTTCTTTTGTGTTCAAACAAACCAATACATTTATAAATCAATTTTTCCTACTATGGGAGTCAATGGTGGCCAAGAACTGTTTGGTTACAAGCATTCTTCCAAATTTCTTTCTCTGTGTTCATCAGAACAAATACAATAATACAGATTGGGTACGAGGGTGAGTAAATGACCATAGAATAGTTATTTCTGGGCGAACTGTTCCATTAAGGATTTTAATGCTGTATTGCTTTAAGTTATGTATTGCTTAGTCCTCTCTGTTTGTACTTTACAGTAGAAAAGCATTTAGAAAGAAGAAAAGTCTGAAGAATAGTTGATGTACAGCAAACTACACAAGGAGCTTACAATATTGTGCATATTAAGTCTACAAAACCATGGTGCACATTGTTTCCTGAAAACCATGCTACAATTCCTCATTTAGGTCCATATAAGTGAAGCATCTTAACATTAGCGTTAATATCTAAATAACAATAGGAAAAAGAGGAGGGCAGTGAGAGCGATGTGGTATTCAAACTGGAGGAACCACACTTATGTCCATTTCAAAAGTAGGTCTTGTGTTCAGTTCATGCTGATCGTGCTTGATATGAAAGCAATTTTTTATATTATGTATATTTTGATTGACAGTTTGGTTGTTAATCCGAAGGAACAAAATAAAAGTGAAAGAAACGTTCTCCATTTTGTCCTTCAATAATGGAAACTCTGTTCCAGGGTTATGAGAGTAACAGATTTCGGTGGAAATTTGCAAAGAATTTGGCAGTTCTGCAGTTTGGAACAGAACTGTGGGAAAATTGGCACGTCCAGGGGTTTGAGTTTGTGTGTGAATGAGCTCTTACATTCAGTAACTAGTGATGTGATTCAACAGAGTTACACCTGTAATAAACTACTAAAGCATTAAAATAAGGTGATCTGTAGTGTTCGTGGAGTCCCTTGGTTCATCAGGATGTTCAAGCATTACCAATTGTCCAAGAAGTCAAATCCGGTCTTCAGGATATTGCTGCTTGTGTTAAACTGAAAAATGAAAAAAATTAAACAGTCGGTTTGTAAATAGAAAGTCGTATGGATTTTTGGAGACCGCATGTCATCGTCAAACGAAATAAAGGGGAATTTGATTCTCCAAGACTCACCTGTGAGAAGGAAGGACTGGAGGCGGGCGACCCACTGACTTTGTCTTTGTGACTGTCTTTGGCTGCGTTATTGGACTGTGACGAGAAGCCGGTGACCAGCCCAGGACTGAACACATCGTCCAGAGTGCTGCTTACAGAGGGAAGGGTGCTCTGGGCCCTCTCCCACCCTTCCTCTGACATAGCCCCTGGAGCTGGAGGCTTTGGGGTGACACTGATCGCCGCAGGAGTCACGCTGATGGGGACTGGGGGAGGTGGAGCGGGTGGTCTGGTGGTCCTCTGTTTAACCGGTTTAGAGGCGGGGGTTTCCTCCGGCTCCCTCGACCCAAACTCTGGCTTTAGGTACGAGGGCAACGGCTTTTCCCCCTTCTCCATAGACTTGATCTGGCTCGGCGTCAGAGACTGAAACTCGGCCTTCTCACCCTCCAGTCTGGACCGCTCAGCGCTGATCTTCCAAAATGAGGACTCGTCAGTACTGGGCAGCTTGTTACTTTGAGGGGTTTTAGTTTTAGATTCGTTGCCTACAGAGAGAACGACCGGTTCTGTGGCTCCAGAGACCATGCTGAATTCCATCTGACTCTGTTAGGAAGGGAATGGCTGAGTCACAATTTCGCTTTTTTACCCAGCTAGCCTAAATGAATACGTATTTTTAGTAAAGGTGGCCTACTTACCTTAGTCTCCCAAGAGAAGGGGGCCGAGTGCTCATCTTGCCAAGTTAAGTCCTTGAAAAAGAGGAAAAAGAGATGTTAACCGCTGCCATTTTATCTAATTGATTATATTTATTTATTTATCAAATAAATGCATGTTGACACAAAACGTGAATAACAGGATCTAATGCATGTTGCATATGTATCCATATAACTCAAATTAGTAAACAATTTAAAGCTTTTTATCGCCCTGGCATCTGCATCATACAAATTAGAAATGTGTTTAGTAAACAGTACAGGTATACAGTTTAGCGTACATTTATTTACTACAGGTATATTTACTATTTTGCTCAAGTATTAATAAAATATGCTAACGTTTCATTCATTTAGATATTTTTCATAAGCTTCTGTACTTTAATATACTGTATACAGTAGATAATGTGTAGACTATACAGTACGGATTGTTTTGTTTACTAAACGCCGGCTGGCACATGAGATAAAACAATAAACCTACGATACAAAACTGGCAAAAGGTTCATCTTTTATTATTTATGTCATAATGTATTTGTTCGGGGCCGACACCTTATGGATCATATAAGCACCTCTTCTCCGAAGTGTACGATCTTCTGTCCGGTCTGGATGAGCAGTTTCGGGTAACAGATCACTTCCTCTCGGTCCACCCGGTGCATGGCGTACCGAGCCCGGATCCGCGGATCCATCATGCCGTTATCAATTGCCGTGTCCTGTTCGGCCGGAGTCATCTGATCCCATTCAGAACCGTATCCCTCTTTTATTTTCTCCCTCTCCTCCACGATCTTACGGGCCATCGAGTTAATGGAGGAGAAATATTCCATTTTTTTGGCCTCCGTAAGATGTGGAGGATCCGCCACACACCCTGCCATCGTCGCGGCCGCCATTTCCTCCTCTGCGCTGACGTACACAAAAGACTTTTATTTTGTTTTAAATCGAACATTTCTTTGTTTAGTTTGTTTATAGAAGTATCATATACACAGGAATTTAATACGTTTTAATATAAATTATTAAATTAACATATATAATGTAATATAATTAAACGATTCATTTATTTAGTTTTTTACATTTTGCGTTTTTATTTCTTTTCTAACATGATTCCACGTGGAACTTTTGACTTTATTCGTCTTTCGTCGCAAAAATATTTAAATAAAAGTTCAAAACAGTAGTCCTTCTTAGTCGCGCATGCGCGTGCAGAGCACATACGTCACCCACAAAGAAATGGCTGTAGAATCGGCGACCTCTAACGGTACAACTGACGAAAGCCATTCAGATGAAATTAAGGGATGGTTATTGAAGAAAACGCACTACACCAAGCGCTGGAAACAGTTGTGGTTTCGTATCAGAGATGGGGATCTTTTCTTCGGTGTCAATGAGGAGGTAAGAGTGAACGATGCTGATTTCTGCATTAAACCACCGCGGCTCTTCAAAGCTCTTAAGAAACTTATAACAGTGATCAGCTTATCAGTATTATCTTCAGCACGCACGCTTGAGACACGTGAAAGTACTTTAGGTGGAATTTCTGCAAAGTAAGTAAAAAAAGTTAACTGGTACAACATTGATTTGTTACTATCGCCATGTTGTTGTTATGTTACCATGACGACACCGGTTCATAGGCAAGATAACAGCCTCGTAGGTTTTAGGAAGTGTATTCTTTCATGTTTACTGATAACCTCAATGTATTTCATATAGTGCCATGCATCAAGTATGCAATCTTTGCCTAGTCAACAGAAAAGGCCATTCATCTGGTTGGAGCAAAGGTGGAGTTGTTGGATGGTGAGGACAGATTTGGCTGGACCATCACACCAAGGGACAGTAAACGTACCTTCTTCCTGAGGGCCGATGCTGCAGAAGAGCGTCAAGCTTGGATGACGGCCATATGTGAAGCTCAACTGAGTTTTAAAGACCATAACTCAAATGCATGTGTTGTGCAGTAGTTCCTTTGCATTTTGTAGTTTTTGCCTATATGTTAAATACGTCCAAACACGTTCAAGTGTCCGTTTTTCACAAGAAAATAAAAACCACGGAAACCTAAATGCTATAATGCAGTGACGTACATTCATACTTTATAAGTTTTAAACAATGTCGTGTATAAATCTGATGTATTTTTAAACAATTTTAATAACTTTTTAACAAGTTGAAGGGATAGTTCACCTAAACATTTTGTACTATCGTTTAGAGTAGGGCCTACATTACAAAATCTATAGACAGGTGCATAATATACATATTTTGTCAGGGGAAAAAGTCTGTAGTTGTCCTTAATATGTCCATATGTATGCTGTTTAATGTTTAATAAATCAAACGCATAGCTTCCAGTTAATGTTATTTTTGAGTGGTTACAAAATACCGATGAACTAAGAACCGAGGTCAATCCACACAAACCAAGCGACGTGTTCCAAGTGCATCTTCAAATACTGGTCAATAGAGGACGCTGTTTATTAATTACGCTATTGAAATGATCAAAGACATCAAAACAAATTATAACTGTAAGAAAACAAACCGATGTTGAATATATTTATAACTGGTTAAATATAAAAAAAATATATATCAACAAGAAGTCATCGTGTTATCCCAGCGTTTTCAGAGCTGCAAAATTACTCTGTTGTATCATCATGGTATTATAATAGTATCCTTTTTGGTATTTGTACCGTGTCATGCATATGCCATGATTATATGAATATGGGTATCACTCCATACCATGGTAACATGTACAGGTAGCTACCATCTGTTCCGTAGGACAACTGTGGTGGATTATGAACCAACTCCACAGTTGAATAAATAAAAAATTTGCGATTAAAGTCACATTAAGCGAGTATGACAGCAAAAGATTATTTGAATATAATGTTTTTTATTTATGAACGCGTGCAACCTCATGCGGCAAATCGAGTATGACATCCAAGTATCGCGAGACCGATGCAGAGCCACAACTTTCAAGTAGTTCTCGCGATACTACGATGTGCAACGAGAATCGATTTGCGCAGCATTGCGTTAAGTCGAACACACGTTCTCTCTCTCTCTCTCTCTCTCTCTCTCTCTCTCTCTCTCTCTCTCTCTCCCCCCCCCTCTCTCTCTCTCTCTCTCTCTCTCTCTCCCCCCCCCCCCTCACTCTCTCTCTCTCCCCCTCACTCTCTCCGTCTCTCTCTCTCTCTCTCTCTCTCTCTCTCTCTCTCTCTCTCTCTCTCTCTCTCTCTCTCCGTCGATCTCGGTGTAGTTTCGGTCAGTGTGTTTGAGTTTGAGCGCTGTTTCTGTGATCAACGTTCAGCTGTTAGTCATGAGAGGGAAACTTCATTAACTTTAGTGAAACTTGTTTAAACTCCACGCAGCAGAATAATGGAGTCGATAACAAAGTGGACAACCACACAGGTTGTAGACTGGATTAGAGGTAAGGTTTACTACCATTACTGCCTTTACGTTTCTTTTCAACGTCATTGTAAACTTTATTTCCCTCGTCATTCACTTGACCGCAGTGTTATGACGAAAACATGTACGCACGTTTGCATTTATGTATTTATCAGATGCCAAAGCAACTTTCAAGAGTACGGAAAAGCTGTTTTTTGTGTAAAATGAGATAAAGTGTGAGAGGAAACACTACATTACACCCACGACGACACACAGAAACTCAATGTTTATTTATGACCGAAACTTCTGTCAGCTTAAGAATAAAGAATTGAAAATATACTTCTATAAGAAACGTCATATGTACGTTACTGCATTTTCGAGTTTGTTTGCTGTTATGTCATGGCATAGTTGTTTTGCTTATTAATATGCCTACAATTCATCATTCTGTAACACAGCCGAACATACTTTATGTGCTACATAGGTGTTTTAAAATAGCAGTGTTTTCATATTAACAATATAACAGATTTAACTTGTCATTTAGTTATACATTGCAGCAATGGAATGTATTATTCATAGTTCATTTTTCTACAGAATGGTTGTTTTACATAGGCAAATCACTTGGGCTGGACGTCGTGGTCAGTCATATGAATTTGGCTGCTGTTAGATGAAACTAATTTAAAGGGATGGTTCACCAAGACACAAATGAAAAAATAATCATTTAGTCATCCTCATATAGTTCAGAACCTGTTTTAACTGTTTCCTATGTGAAACACAAAAGAAGATATTTTGAGAGAGGTTTTCGTGGCCGTACAATAAAAGTACATGGGGCCAAAGTTAGGTTACAAACGTTCATCAAAACGTGAAGAAGAAAGAAAGTCTAAGAGGTTTCGAATGAAATGAGGGAGAATAAATTATGACAATTGTTTTGGCCGATCTATCACTTTACCTGTAAAATCCTTGAAATAATTACTGTAGCATTTGTTTGACTCGTGACGGATGCAGTGCATCATTATGGATCATTTCTTAATTTTTGGATATTGTGATTTTCTTCAGACCGGCTTTCATTAAATTCATTATTGATGTTAGAGGTTTAAGTGATTTTACTTTTATGAAGGTGCAGGTTGCAAAGAAATCCAAATATTGAGAAAACTGCTTAAAAGTTGTCCAAATGAAGTCCTTAGCATAGCATATTACTGGCAAAAAATAAAATGTTCACATTTTTACAGTAGGAAATTTACTAAATATCTTCATGAAAACATGATCTTTACTTAATATCCAAATGACTATTGGCATTAAAGGAAAAAATATCATTTGGACCCATGCAATGTATTTTTGGCTATTACTAAAAATGTCCCTTTGCTAGTTAAGACTGGTTTTGTGGTCTAGGGTCACATATAACCATGCGGAGCAAAAATCCCCGTGTTACTTTGAGTGTGTAGATTAAATATACACTGTGAGTGGTAATTTGACAATTTTTAACACTGGCGATTTTACTGTGTGTGATTATAATCTTCTCTTTATTTGGATAAGTCTGATCTTGATCTCACGGGAATTTGTACCCATTTTACGAGGTGGCTTTTTTTGTCTGTTGTTTATCGATTACTAGAAAAAAGCAAAACTGAATATTCACTCCAACCCCGCCCCAAACCTGAATGATCAGTGCTTGTGGAAATATCAAAGAAAAAGCTTTTGAGAATCGATATTGAATCGACCACCGCATTTAAAAAAAACGGTTAATCGATTTTCTGAAATGTTTTGCCTATACCTTAACGTTACTGGCACGAAAGCAAATCATACAAAATGTTCGAATGAGATCGTACGAATTCATACAAATTAGCCCCATTGTAAAGTCGTTTTTTTGCCTTGAGATTGTTTGGTGCATTATCTGTTTATATAAAGAAGTTTACAGAATTATTTGAGGGCATCTTGTTACTGGAAATCATTTAGTTGTACGTTGCTTTCCTCTTGCTTCAAGTGCCTAAAACAACACCATAAGGAACCGTACAGAACTTTCACTTAACAAGCAGAGAGACCTTGGGTAAAGCATCAAGGTCCACCACAATATGAAATGCTTGTAATTTTGTGGTAAATGACTGGCCATGGTATGAGAGACTTCTGAGATGGTTTAGGTCCAAAACATTCACACTGTTTTAAATGGAGACGACGTGTCAACAGATGCATCTAATTATAAAGCGAGCCACCTTAAGGGTCCAATCCTGCTGTTGAGACACAGTTTAAAAGTGCTAATGTGTGCTTATGAGGGACTGCCGTATATTTTCTTGCACTGGACAGGTCTCAGAAAGCTAAAGTCCTTTAAAGAGATGTTCCCAAGGCTTTGAGGTATGATATGTTCCCATGGTTTAACTGGTTTGACTAATACAAATATTAGCTGTATGTAACTGATATTTCAAGATGGTCATCGTCACTTCATCGATAACTGTACTGGGTTACCCTGATGGACAGCGTTGTCAATGAATATGAATTTATAGGTGAACTTTAGGCAATTTTTTGGCAATCTTGTTTCTTTTAGCTGATGCATTTGACCTTCTAGGGCTGCACAATATTGAAGACAAATGCTCACTGTGGTAACTTTGATACTTTACCTTTGTAAAATATATATATTTTTAATAAAATATATTTAAAAACGGAAAATTATATTACACATTTGCCTGCCTGTCATCTGCATCGACCTAAAACTTTGACTTAAAGAACTACTATTAAAAGTATTCAAATCATATTGTAAACTGTTGCAATATGCACGTTTGTGATCATTTTGATATAGCAGACCTAAAACCTTTCATTAACCTCCCTAGATATCAGTGTTTGCGTTGGCCGTGGTTGACTATAAATCATGTTCTTGGACTTGGATTTGTCATTGCTTAACAAATGTAGGGGTCGGTGTGGCCTTATGTTTACACAGGAAGACTACAACCAGCACTAAGCGTTTCCAAGTTAGATTATCATTGCACCTTTTTGTGTTTTATTACCTGCAAATTGTTATTTGCAAATTAGTGTATAGTGACAGAAACGTGACCGACCAATGTTTCAGTGAACTTCGTACTGGGCCATACAAATATGTTTTCTGATCCCTTCCTCTGTTAAATGCAGCTCATGGCTTCCACCGCTTAGATTGTGGGCATTGAATGTAATGGCAATAGAAATGCTATAACTGCAATTCCAGTAAATCAGATAAAGTACATAATGTTTAAAATATATTCACTTGTCATTGTGATTTATTTGTGATTATTGTTATTGTTGAGAATCGTGCAGTAACATGCCTGAGGAGTACACACATCAGACAGTCTGGCATACTTTTTCAATACTTAAAACCTGTTTTCTTTATTAAGTGATCAGATCGGACATTATATCCTGGTTACATTGTTATGTGCATCAGAATAACAGTGTTGTGTGCGCTTCATTGACACGTCACATATGAGTGAATTGCGTGACTGCGGTTAGACTGTTTGTGTATCAGGCGGAGATGTCAGTTTCGTCTTTGTTCAGGACTCTTTACTGTGACTCGTACATAAACACACCCACTTTAGCCCCGCCCACAAGCCTGTTTGAAATGAATCTGCGTCCTGCCACCTGTGAAGAGGGGACAGGTGACAGTTTCCTGTCTGTCTGACTATCTTCTTTTTTCTAAATTCTGTCCAGAAATGTCTCAGCTGTTTGCAGCTGCTTATATCAGGTGATGACTTACTTAAGATCCGTTTTTTCTTTGCAGATAAAATAGCCATTAATGGTTTTTGATGAATATTTTACCCTTTCTTTGATCCTTAGTATTAAACAGGGCATGTTTAAGCTTTTGTCTTTACATTTTATTTTAATGGGCTCATGCGTGTCAGCACTTTTTTCCATGTTATGGAACCTATAAAGACCAAAAAGGAACTTGTTTACACATGGTTAAAGTTACCTGATAGACTATGTTTTGGGTGGGGGGCGTTGAGCTAAAGAAGCACAATTTATCATGATACTTTTGTTATTGGGTTACTTAAAAATATATACTATTTGTCAGTAAACGTTGGCTCTTGGGAAGTAAAGCCTGTACCTCACTATTCATGTTATATAGTGTGGCTACTCAGTTTAGTTTTGTGTTTACATATGAAAGGCTGCTCCTTCTTTTTCATTGGTTGGTTGGTCAAATGCGACAAATGTCATCATTTGTCATATTTGACTAATAACAGGCTGCAGCACCTTTCAAAGTTCCGCCCCGCTAGAAAGTCTCTTTAAACAGAGAAATTCCCAAACAAGTCCTAAAATGAAAGTTAGTTCCTGGAAAGGACCTAAAGTACCAGTCAGTAAAGTGAACTTATTCACCATTGGAGTCAATAAACTCATCTCAAACACAACGCTGTTATATCACTGCTGGAATTCACCCAGAAAACTCAAGCAGAGCATCAGGAACTTAAGGACAGTGTCACATCCATTTGTGGGGAAGCTTTATTGACGAAGGTTGGTTCTGGGTAGTCTGGATGGAGACGATTAGTTTTAGTATCTCTGTTTCTGTTTCTCTGTAGTCCCCCAATCCGCTCATCTTCTGCCAGTAGAAAGGACTGATATGTCACATCACCATTGAGAGAGACACTAAAAGCACCAAATGCTTCTTTCATCATCCTCGCTTTCCATGAGCACACTTGCTTCCAGTGAGGGGAGGGGCGGGGCAAACATTCCCGTCTACTGACCCCCAGGCCGTGGAATGTGTGGCAAACTTCACTTATACACAGCTAAGACAGCCAAGCGCGCGTCCTCAGCGATGAACTGACTGTAGCGGAGGCTAGCTAAACACTGTGTATGTTAAATGACAAAGCTAACCAAGCAAAATAGTGTGTGTTGATAGCGAAAAGCTTTATGCAACTTGTTTCCAGAGGGCAGCATTTACTTTTGTTTTCTATTAAAATGTATATCTAAAAATGCTATTTTAATGTGATAGGTCTATGATCATTCGATGGCCCGAAACATACTGACTATTGGTATAATAGAAATAGAATTTACACCTAAATTATACTAATTTAATGTTTTTATTTGAAGTTGAAGACCTAGAACGATACTGTTGTAACATTCACCCAGAAGTGATAGAGGAATGTTTCTAGATAAATAAAGCTGTATTTAATACGTTGTTTTAAAAAAACGCATTGCACAACGCAATAGTGTATTATCGCAGATATCAGCCTATACATTGCCTTTCTCTGGACACTAAGGCCCGTATCCTTAAAGCTTCTAAGAATCCTCTCATAAAGCTCCTAATTTAACTTATAAACTTCTATGTATGAGTCATAGGGTCTATTATAAGATGTCATTTTGAAATTATAGGTGTAATGTTTTACATTTCACCATACTCTCACAATATATATATATATATATCACCGCTGCATAGCTGCAATTCTTCTGATGCATTAATAAATGTGTTAATGTAGCTAATATAGCGATTACTGATATTTCTGTCGATATGGCATTTCTGCGCTGTGTCATATATAATCAATGCATGATCTAATAACATCAGTCTCAAACATGATCTAATGTGTTGTGTCGTGTTGTATTAACTCACTGTCATGCATTGTGTGCAACTCTTTTCTTCTCCCACTTCGTGTTTAGTAAATTGTTTCTACTGCTAAAGAAACTCTTAAGCCTCTTTAAAGTACTCATCCATACCTAGGACCTTAGGACCTCTTTCAAGGGTTAAGATGCTTTATAAATGACTTTTTTCTTTACTAGGATCTTTTCTTTAGTTGTAAGTAGAAACACCCACATTTCTAAGAATTTTGTCAATAGGAGCAACTCTTAAGGTCTTTGCGTGTTTACCAATATATATATATATATTGCACGTTACATGCAATCTTCGTATACGCTTTTTCGTATTTGGTGCTCGTTTGTACGGCGTCTCTGAATAGTCAAAAGGCCTCTCAAAATGCTTGTTGCGGATGTGAAAACCCAGTCCGAATTATTTTTATGACGGACAAAAATATTGTTTTGCAATGTTTTGGTGCCACAGGAAATTATGTTTTATGTTTAAGTATGTACAACAAGTCTTCAGCATTTGTGTACCTGCATTGTTTGTTTCTGGCCTAAATGGAGATGTGCTACAGGATCTTACTGCTTTGTTTCCTTGCTGTGGTGCTAATGCAAATACTGTACAAAACAGCTTGAACGGTGAACAGGGAGGTATTTGTTAACTAGGTCGTAAAAGTAGGTTTGTGCTCTCACAATGAAGCACTAACTAAACCTGATCTTTGATATGGTGCCCACTTCAGTGAATGAGCTGGTTATTGAATATTAAGATTGAAATTCCGATCTAGTTCAGCAGGCAGAAGTGCAGACAGCCATGACATCATCGGACCAAAGTCATGACTATGATGCATGCTCTATTTTACAGGAAATATTTAGACTTAGACTTGTACTAAAGGTCAGAAAGGGAATGGCCTGTTATACGGAGGGCTGGATATGGAGTGGAAGAGAGCTAAAAGCGCCACACTATTTTAATCTCCTGGAAGAGTTTCAGACGCACCAAGAGAACAATAAACATTCTTCAAGTCTCCAAAGGCTCAGCAGGAACGTTTGAGAAACGCAAACTGCTACTGGGTTTTGTAGACATACTGACTTTCTCCGCACTGGTCTCGGAGGCCAGATCTGTCGATTGGAGACTATTGGGAGTACAGGGAGAGAAAGACGCTCTGTTCTCTCATTTGTAACTTAGGAGGCTCTCTAATGCGTCTCTTACACGATTGTTGGTTATTTGGATGTGGGTGGGGACAGTGGATAGGATGTGTATATAGATTTGGAGGCCTTGCGGTGTCTGTTTCCCATTGCACGAAAGACTGCATGTGTTTGCCAGTGGCGTCTCGAGGGGTTTTTACGTCCATGTCTTACTTTTTCTCAAGACCCCCTTTGGCTTTTATGTGTTTTTGTCTTCATCATTAACAGACATAGACAAATGTGCATAGGAACCATTTAACATCAGATGCTTGCTTCCTGTTACCTTTGGCTGCCGCATCGATGTGTATTATTAAAATAACTGGAAAATCCAAAGCAATGCTAGTTTGCAAATTTCTCTTATTTCTTTTCAGAGTCTTAGAGACTTTCATTTTGTCTCTGTACCCCTTTTGGAGAATGCAGCTGTTGTCTCTCTGTGGGGGGCTGAGGGTGGAGGGCATTCAGGGGTCCGTAACTTTGCCCTTTGAACCCTTTTTGCCTCAGTTTCTCTCTTTCTCTTTGAGTTTTAAAAGTGGCTTCTACCCCCCACAAAGAGCCTCTTTTTATACAGCAGTCACTCAAACAGCGGACAGAGAGGGTTTGAGTTTACCTCCTCTGCCCTAAACTACAATTTACAGGGGTCTAACTGTCTCTTTTCCAGACATGGCTTGCTCAAATGCATCCTTGGAGTCATGTTTGGAAGAAACTCTTGGATGAAATGTCTATTAACGCTTTATCAAATGAAGTGTTAAAAAATAACCACCATTAATTTATTAGGTGGTTATTAACTATTGTATGTATTAGTTTTCTTATTACTCTGCTTTTTTTCTTTTCTTCTCCTGCTATAGAAGTCTATGGCAGCCTATAGTTCCGTACATGAAGAAGTGACATCATTTGAAAATGTCTTGAAAACGTCCCCAACATTTAGATTTTTGGGAAAAATAAAAATGTATTTTTTGCACCACTGTATTAACTAAAATGAAAATAATGTAAAAACACAAGGTATTTTTTTTTTATAAATTGTGACCTAGAAATGTTAGAATCATAGGATGTTTGGCAAAAAATAAAAGTAATTTTTTTATTTGGCTGTCAATCTGGCACCAACGATGGATGTTGATGTCATTATGTGGTGAAAGTATTTCAACATATTGTTCCTAAAGTGTCGTTTGTGCTGTTTGCATGTGTTTGTGAAAGTAATGACACAGCAGTTGTCTATTCACTTTAACAAGTGGTCGTCACCTGAAACTCAGCTCTGATCTAAGGGTACATTAGCAAAACAACAATGTGCTAAAAGTTGGTTCCTGCATTTTGTGTAACTTTGACATACAAGCGAAAATGTTGTCTAAACTATTCCCATTCACACGAATCTGTGAAAATGACTGAAACCACTCTCATACATGCCAGACCACTTGTTTGCAATATTACTTTTTGAAGACTATTTGCCTTTGCGTTTTTCTACAGAGGACCGCTGAATTCTGAACACACAAACGTATGCATTTTATCACATTATGTGAGACCTGACAGTATATCTAGCTAAGTTTCACGAAATCTTGCTCTCGAGATGCCAAACATAAGTTTCTTAAAAACAATCGTTTAAACAAATTTCCTTTATATTGATATGACAATCTTAAGGTGTTAATTTTAAAACATTTACTGACAGGTTAACACAATTTTTTTAATTTTTTTTATTTTGACTAAAAAGGCCTTAAAAATTCTCATGAGAATATCAGTCATGGACAATACTTTCTTCCACTATTTCTTCATTTTAATTAAACATGAATATTCTGTCAGTCGGTTTTATTTATTTTCATTTGAGAACATCTAGTTGAATATCCAATAGTTTTTTTTTTTCAGAATGTTATAATTTGACTTTAACAACATATATTTTACATTATAACATTTAAATGCACTAAGACAAATCGGGATGTGTTGCAGTAAAACAAATGGTAAAAAGCAAAACATTTCATAAATAATTCATTCTTATGTCAAAATGATCTTTTTTGCAAAGTAAAGAAAGGACATATGTTTATTGTGATAATCATTCGTGTTACTGAATCGTATGTTTTATAATTCAGATCTTTACTACTATGATGTTTTAGTGGTTTTGTGGGAATGACCCATGTTTTGAAAACTTGCACTTTGAACCCTATTTTCAAAAGTTGGCATTTCATGCCCTATTTTGGATTCAGTGTTAAATCACACTAAAGGTCCAATGTTAGGTACCAAAATTGCTAAAACAGCTTTTTGATTAGTCATTTATGACATTTTTATATGACATTTATCTGTTCTTATATCAAGAAAAATCTTATAGTAGTTTTACAATATATACATGAGAAATACCCAGGAACAAGGCAAGATAGCCAAGTGCCAATGTCTTATATTGACTCGGGGTCTAAATGTTTGAATGGTGTTAAAACACACATGGGCCGACAGTCTCCTGAACGAGTCTCTCACACTTTCTGTCCTTCTGTCAGGGCTGGATGACTGTCTCCAGCAGTACATTTCAAATTTTGAGAGGGAGAAGATCGACGGAGAGCAGCTTCTGAAGATCTCGCATCAGGATCTAGAGGAGCTGGCGGTGACGCGTGTCGGCCATCAGGAGCTCATTCTGGAAGCAGTGGATCTCCTCTGTGCATTGGTCAGTACATTATATATAGATGACTATCTGTCCACCGATCCACTCATGTCCAATAACATGCCAATCGAGTATTGTCCAATCATATCTCTTTCCGTCGGAAAGGACACAGTGTATTTAGCTCTGACCTACCCTGTGTGCCAAATCGCTTTGAAATAAATGAAGTACGTACTTCTTGACCATTAAATCATTACATTAAAATACCACTTTATTTATTCTTTGTCTATTTAACGTGTTCAACATTTTAATGCACATCCGCTTTGATACAATTCAAATGTAGAAAGCGCTATAAAAATAAAGTTGACTTGACTTTGTCAGAAGTTTCTCCGCAGCGAGAGTTCTGTTATAGGTGGAGACACCCCTGAACAGGAAATCAGAGATTTCCCAGGCATTCCGATCAGCTGTTCTCTCTCGCTTCCTTCCCAAAATGTGCCCTGACTTTCTCTCCTGCTGCTCTGGACAGTATCGCTGGCCACAACGTGCAACTTAAAAATGCATTGTTGCATAGAATGTATAGAAAACCCATGCAGGGTGCATCACGAGAGAGCGAGAGTGCGCTTTCGTGTGTTGTAGGCAGTGCTGATTGTTATCGGTTGAACCCGTGCTTGTCTCAACATTGTGTTGAATATGAATAGGGAGGGTCAGTTGGAACAAACAGTGTCCACTGTGTCCATTCAGACTGTGTTCTATCAGGACGAGAGACTTATACAGGGAGTTATAATAAGAGACTGAACAAAAACTTTTCACTGCTCTGTATTATTTTTCATTCCTCATTAAATGGGTTGACAGGGCCCCCGCCAAAAAAAGAACTCTGACGTCACGTTTTTTCTCAAAATGAAAGTTTGACTGGTCTTCCAAATGCCTCCATATGAGTGCATAGATAGATGGCTGTGTTTGTTTGGAAGAATATGTTTTTGACTAAAAGTGTAATGACGTCATGGGTTTTTGGAAAACGCCACCTCAGAGTTTACACCGAGATGATAACGTTTTTAAAAACGTGCACTTTGCGAAAAAAAGTTTGCGGTTTCAGTCCCCCAAAACGTAACTCTCATCTAAACGGCCACTAAGCAGCATCTGTTCTGGACAGGAGTGATCTGAGAACCTGAAGCTGCGATATTTAATAGATATTGCATTGTGGATCTATAGAATAGTCTGCTGTAGCACTCCTGGGTAGAATGTTTAGCAAGATATCTCCCAGAGAGCAGGAAACAGACGTGACCCACCCACCTGTCAGAGAGCCCCCCCACCCAACACAAACTCATACAGACAAACACACAGTAAACTGCGGCAGGAAATATGTCATGCCATTGTTTCAGTAGTTTCCGTCCAGCCGTTCGACTCGGTCTCATCGTCAACTGTGTGTCTGTCACGTCTAACAGAGGTAGAGAACATGCGAAAGTGTCCGCAGCTTATCCTCCATTAACCCTCCTCCATCCCCAACTCCGTATTCAATTTACAATTGGGATTTGAAAACATCATATTCATCTGGGACTCAATTTCAAGAGAATTTTCATGTGTGGGTAAACTTTTTCCCAATAAACTAAATACCACCCAAATGCTGTAATTTTTTAGCTATTTTCTAACAGTTTTATACAATTTATGACTTTATGTTAACTACACCTTAAAACATTTGGAATTTTAGAAAAATTCCAGATATATTTCCTTGGAATTTATTGGAGGTTAATATATATTCTCATCCACCTGTATCCATGCTGTTGTTTCTGACCAGGCCAAAGTCTCTACACTTTTTGGCAGACTTGAAGTATGTGGAAACTTTTTTTTGTAACTTTAAGAAAGCTTTTTAGTCAGCGTCAGGTTGGGTTAAGCTGAGAAACAGCACAGAGGAATGTTTTTGAAGTCTAGCAAAGACCGTGTTTTGCATTGACTCTGTCCTCTGGGATGGAATGTGATGGGACTTTTAGCTGGAAAGGTTGTGGGAATGACCTGAATGCTTTAGCCACCGTCACATGGCATGAGAAGTACCAGATACCATGTTTCATATCACCAACATGCTTTCTAGTGAAATATACTGCTTGGTTATATAAGCTAGGGTTAGTATGTATTAGTCATTTATTTGTGTTATTGCTCATACCTGGGGTTGGGGATTGGGGAAAAATCTTTACATCTACATTGTCAGAGGGACATCAGGCGCATGTGTGGACACTTACCAAAACACCCTAGCAACCATATTGCATCATCCTGGCAACCTATGACGCTGCCTAGCATTGTGTTGGACAAAATGTAGTTTGGTTTATAATATATTTGTTGTTTGTTTTTGCAGAACTGTGGCGTTGAGACTGATAACCTGAAGAGTCTGGTAGGTCAAATGCGGGCGGCCTCCAAAAACTTGCACAACTGTGCATCAGAGCGCAGGAAAAACCCTTCGTATGATGGAGGAAGCCCAAGCAAACCACCCAATGTGTTC
Source organism: Barbatula barbatula (assembly GCF_947034865.1). Taxonomy (NCBI): domain Eukaryota; kingdom Metazoa; phylum Chordata; class Actinopteri; order Cypriniformes; family Nemacheilidae; genus Barbatula; species Barbatula barbatula. The sequence goes on along the minus strand of NC_136778.1, from coordinate 21,189,726 downwards.
CTCACCGCTGTAGTGGAGCTTATAGGGGCTGCCAAGGGTATGCTGGCCTGGCTTGACAGGTACGTGAGATTTACACACAGGCACATACTGTTCTCTTATACAGACAGATTTCACGCGCTTGACAGGGAACTTTTGACAACAATGTTTTTATGTTAAGGCTGTGAAAAACGTAGGAACAAACATTTTAAAAATAACTGTAACTAAACATTCTTAATATGTTATTAGTATTTAAAGTGTTCTTGTAGCTCATAGTGTTTGGATAAACTAGTTTAATCTGCAAAGTAACTTCTTTTGATTTAGATGCACCGATACTGATGGCCTTTTATTTAGAGGGATATCTGCCGATGCTGATTCTGAAGATTTTTAATATATTTCTTAAAGAGCACGTTTCCCAGACATCCTAAAATTGACTGTCTTTCAGTGTGTAACTTAGCTTCCCCTCAATGTTAAAGTTGCAAAGTTGTTGTTCAAAAAAGTATGATAAATAAAGTTATTGCCTTCCAAAATAAGGAGTCGACTCCGAACTGCCCAAACAAGTTGTTTCGGTTTTGATACATCTGCATAATCACCACCTGCCCACAAACACTTCTGATAGTTTGTGTGTTTACATCATGTAGCAGAGCCGGAGATGCTGTGTGGTCAAGCATGTAGTTGTTTTTACTTCCATATCCAAAGGACGATGATGTAAAGAACCAGAGGATAATAATAATAATGTATAGTGTTTATTACTTGTATTCATTATCAAGGATGTGTATAGATTTCGTTTATAGGCTGTAATGTTTCATAAGTCATGACGTTAACATTGCGCCTAAGAATGTGTTGTTTAATGTTTGTCGTTTTTATTACTTGGATTCATTATAAAAGGTGTGGATAGATTTCGTTGATATGCTGTAATGTTTGATAAGTCAGTAACGTTAGCATTGCGGTTAGCACATTAACAAGGCTTTACTGTACTGTGTTTACTGTTTAGTGACATTAACCTTAGCATCTCTGTGTACTATTAATCTTTGTGTAAGTTACTAATAAGCCTCCAGCTGAAATGTAGTTTCGTCTTTGCTGATAGACAAATCGCAACAGACTGGGGAAGCCAACCAATCGGCGCACATTGGACCTGTGGAAGGGAGGGGTGAATCTTCGAACTGCTTGGGGGGAACCGTTTAGAGATCTTTGAGAAATGGGGAGATTCCACCTGTAGAACGTTTTTGGAACATACATTTGTTATGATATTCATTGGAATGCCTGTTAATTATTGACGGACTATAAAATCACTTTAAATAAAAACGGAGTCTTTTTACTGGCAGCTGTCTCGATAAATATTGTTTTGACTCCGTGTTTAGTCAAAACATCTTAAATCTTTCCCGGCGATGTCATAAAGACAGATAGTTGACACACAAACGCACACCTACGTGTATGGGTTACTCATGTTTGAGCTTGAAACACATTCCAGAACTGAACGTTGAAAAATCTCATGAATGTTTAGATGAGTTACACTCTTGTCTCTTTGTTTGTTGTAGGACTCCCCTCACAGGCATCAGCGATTTCGCCTCGACCAAAAATAAAATCATTCAACTCTGTCTGGAACTGACCACAACTGTGCAGAAGGTGTGTTACCGTGTCCATTTCTGCAAACATGTATTTTACTGTAAATATCTTTTCTGACAGACATAAATAAGGAAAACTGTCGTTATATAGAAAGTTTTTATCTGCTTGTCACACACACACTATCAGACTGTTTCTCTGTTGTTGTACACATTGTAAGCATCAGTTCCTTTAAAAACACAATTTTATATGAACAGACTCTTGAACAGTGCATGTTGATAAACTAAAGTCACATGTCTCGTTAGGAAGACAGAAACATGTGGTTCCACTGATCGTGAGCTCTCTCTCCAGACTCTTAAGTGTGATGGATGTCTTGGCTCTTGTGCTCTTTATAGTCTCAGTCAGCCCCGAAGAGCGGCAACCCTGAACCTCTGCACCAATTATCCCATCAAAACTCTTCTCAAATCATATTATTTAAAGAGTCTTCTGTAATTGTCAGCACATTCTGTTCGAAACCCTCATATTACATTTCTGACATACTTCTGCTATCTTTATTCCATTGCAATATTTACCATTGCATGTTTTCGTGTGGGAACTCGACGCATTGTGGCATCTCAATGTGAATCCTCCCTTTATAATTGCAGGACTGCACCGTGTTTGAAATGGAGGAGAAGATAGTGGAAGTGGTGAGTAGAAAGTCTTGTTTTTTAGCCTTTTTATACACAGGAGAACTTGGCCATTATCTGTGATGTATTTGAGTTATTCGTGAGCGTGGATTGACTTCTTTTGTTTGGTTGGTTTTGTCTTAAAGTACCAGTGAAATAAAAAAGGACTATGCCTTTTTTTTCACCGAATATTGCAGCATTTATTGTAAATAGTTTATCAATGTGGGTCATTCTCATTTTCAAAATTCGTGTGCACTTATAATCTTTAGTTAAAATCTGCAAATGCACTTCCTTCCTGTAATGACTATCCATTCTAGACGGCTTGGGCGGAGCATCCGTTAACTCCTCCCCTTCAACTGTCAGTCTGCTGCCAGGTCCATTTAAAAAAGCCATTAGAAAGACAATAGCCACGCCAATGTTTTCTCTCATTAGAAATTCCATTTCACTCGGAAATGCGTCTGAGTAAAATTTTCGCAACTTCCGGTTCCGGTGTTTTCCTGGGGTAGACGGTGTCCATTAAAGAAATGCTTCGTGTAAACTACCGGTCAAAAACTCCAATGAAATATTTCTTTAATCTTGAAAGCTCATATCTGAGGTTGAACTCAAATTTATGTTTTTGAAGTGGATTATTTTGATTGGACAATGAAGAAAAGTCAGCCAATAAGAGCCCAGAACAGAGGGGAATTCCGGTCTGCTTGATAAAATGCAAAGTGTGACTACTCTAAGATGCTTAAATACATTTTCATTTTGAGAGAAATTAGTGACATTATACCTCTCAACTTGACCTGTTGACATTGAAACATTATAACATTTGTTTAAACATTGTTGATGAAATGACCTCCTCACACCCCTTTAAAGATCAACTTTAGGATCGACTGTTGTACAGAATTGATACATGTTTGAGTAAAGTAAACCTTTTTTTCGTTTTGTTTAAACTTTTCCAATAATGTTTAGGCCAAAATGATATTTTAGTTCAATAAACAGAAATGTTTTCAAAGTTTTAAGTTTAGTAAACTATAAAAACACTGCTAGACAATATAAAATGCATTTTATTTTATTTTATATTGTTCGGCAGATTTATGCATTTTTATAATGAATGATAATTTTACCTCACCTTCCATGGTACCATGAACTAATAAAAAGACACATATTTATGTTAAACAAAGTTTTGCACAAGCCAGCACTTCTCTGCGAGAGTCGAGAGATCCTCCGTGCCGCTCCGACCTCACGTCTGGCTTCAGCAGAATGCCGACCATTCAGAAACATGCTAGAGTTGTCTCCTATTGTGTAAATGATCCCCAGCTATGAGATAAAAACACAATTGTAGAAGCAGACTGTCACCCGTGGTTTATGTATTCTCAATCTGAAAGCCTTTGATAATAAAGAGGGCTCATGTGATCACAACTTGGCAGCCAGCTGTATTTAACCATAAACAGGTTTTTCTAGCCCACCTGTATGGAAGAGTATATCTTCTGACAGATTTGTCAAAGTGATGTTTATTTCTTAAGAGGTTAAATCATGTATTAAGGTTAAAAATGACTGTTTATTGAAAAGGTTCACAAAAGACATCAGAACATTGAGAGAGAAAAATGAGATGCAAGAAAACAATTGGGTACTGACTTTGAAGTCGGCATGACCGAGAGGATTATTCATACCACTGACATGGGTGACAACACTTTTCTTTCTGTTCGTTCAAGTCACGGGTTTTGACTGGCATTTGTGATGCGACCATGAGGACGACCTCCGACCCCTTAAAGAGTCCCATGACCTGCTTGGAAGAAGTCCACATCGCCAACATTCAACCGGGCGAGGGCCTGGTGAGTACCGTGAAAGTAACGGCTGGCATTATTACAGTATTACACTCACTACGTAAGGATTTCATATGGTTTATTTTCGCAGGGAATGTATATTAAATCTACTTACGACGGCCTGCACGTCATCACCGGAACGACTGAACATGTGAGTCAAACTTATCGCTGTGATTTTTATTTTTCTATCAAGGCATCAGTGTTTCGAGCTTAATGTTCCCGTGCTTAACGTCACAAGCCACTTTAGAGCCTTTGACTAATGCATCGCCAAGATCCGTAATAAAGGAGACGGGAATTGCTTTAACTGATTCGTGACGTCTGTTTGTTACGCACACAGTCCTCGGCGGACAGAACTCAGCGGATTCATGCCGGCGACGAGGTGATACAAGTCAACAGACAAACAGTGGTGAGTCCATCCACCTGCCACGTAGAGTGTGAAGGATTATGGGTAAACATGCAACCCTGAAAGAATGAAAAAGGAACGATGGCGAGCTTTTGTGTTGGAAAATGGTGCATACTGAGTAAACCTGATCTGAGAGAGAGAGAGAGAGAGTTCAATGTTTGCTAAAGTGACTGTATTGTTTTGATCGTCTTTATCAGTTTTTTTGGATCAGTGGTATTTATAGAGAAAGCATTGGGATGGTGATGATGACCCATTTGTTTTTGTACTGCATAATGCTATTCAGACTACAAAAGCTCAGCTGGGATCAGCTTTCCCACATTGATACTCACTGCAGTCACATGACTCGGAGGATATAACGCTCCTCAGTGCCCACAGTGGCACTTTGTTGATGGTTTTTGCAGCCTGTCAGTGATGAAATCTCCAGTGTTTCACTCAGACAATGTTTCTTCTGGTGGTTGTTATTGTGCTGCGTAGCATTTTCATTGGGTCTCATTTTACCCCAAAATAAAGTGACATTTTATAAACATTTTAAGGATCGTTTTTTTATTCTGCAGTTCAGCAAATGCCACTATGATCTATAGAAGGTTTCATCTGGGACACGTGCCAGGCCCAAAGTTAACTTCCTGTCTGTGTTTAATCGAATCCAGAATAAAAGCTTGGGTTTACATACTATATGTCTGTACTGTACGTACATATATTTGTTTAAGAAAAATATACAAATTAATAAAGTTTGGGCCACATAACGTTTGTTTATGTTGTGCTGCTGAAACCATCTATACATACATTCATGCATTTTCTATCAATTACATTCATACAAATAAAATACTTTTTCAGAACAATCATGACTGTTAGGGGGACTATCTGCTTATTACAAATACTGTCAAGCTTTACATTCACATATCATTTCTTTTTTTTTCTTTTTTTACTCAATCTCAGGTGGGCTGGCAGTTGAAGAATCTGGTGACAAAGCTCAGGGAAGATCCTCAGAATGTGACACTAATGCTGAAGAAAAGACCTTCTGGTACCTGCGGCTTCACTCCTGCACCGCTGAAAAACATGCGCTGGAGACCCCCTGCCACCCAGGTAATGCCCAGAGTAATATGGCCAAGTACGGGTTAGTTCATACTGCTGTTAAGATGCTTTCTACTATACTTGTTCAATGTATAACGCAAACTATTCACACAGTTCCTGACAAATCTAAACACTGACTGTAGATCTGTGGTGCTTTTTTAACGGTTTGTTTGCGCTAGTATTGCTGTAAAACTTGCATGCATACTTTTCCATCAACAGCTCATTATGGACTGAAGTATGTAGTCGAAGTATAAAAGCAAACATTTCGTTTGTGAAGGATTTTTTTAATTGTTTATGTGTGTGGATAAACGTATTTGAATAAATGTGTGTAAATGTTGCAACATGAGTGCATGGGTTTGGATGGGTGTTGCAATGAAAACATATCCCCTCCTAAAGGCACACAAAGATGAGCTTGTCTTTAAAAAACACTAATATCTTCCAAAGGTGACTCATGTTGACCTAACATGACTTGAGTTTGCTTGACCAGCAGCATCAGGATGTGTGTTTTCATCTGATTAAACTGTCAGTCCAAATGTCACAGCCGTTGTTTATGACTAGTCCACACGTAATCTTCCTCGCCCGCTGTGTTAAAGGTCAGACTTCTAGACTACAACTTGAGAAAAGGATTGTTACTCTGTTAAAGACACAAGACACATTATAGACATTTATTTTAAACTACGTAGAAACCGTTAAACTGTCAATGTTTTGGAATTAATACTTTTGAATATGTCTTACCTTTTTTAAAGTGTTTTTAAGAAAACCATGTTGCAAATCTTGAAACCAAGATTTGTGAGAATCACCCATACATAACTATCCTGTTAACAAACTAATCTTTAATATGTCATTTATAATTCTTGGTGGTTGAGAAGTGTATTCAACTCTAAACATTCAGTCCAGTCAATAATTATTAAGATATTAATACAAGCGGCTGTCTCCGTGCCACTCCAGCGTCAGTTCTTCCAGCATCCCTCCTCCTCCCCAGCTCCACCTTCTCTGCTCTTATTCATCCTATTTGCTGTTCTATTACAAGGGCTGTCAAGCTCGAGCCGAGCCTCGGGTTCGAGCACCCTTCGACGACAGTTTACCATTAACTATTTAGACTGAATGGTCAGGTGAACTCGTGAATTTGAGAAAGGCAACCAAAGATCAGGGACCTATTGGGAATAATTGGTTCTTTTTAGAAAAGTAGAACACAATTATCAAATGTAACTGACCTTAGGTATTAACAATAATTATTTGTGCAAGTCTTTTCTTTCCCTTGTGAATTCTGTGATCCAAGGCTTGCTTGAAAGGCAGAAGAAAATGAAATACTTGAATAGACAAAGTATTGTGGTATTGTAGTAAAATAAAATAATTTAAATGGAGTAAAAGTTTTGCAAAGCACTGTTATCCAACTGTTAGTCCCATGTAAAAGATTATGCATTGTGTAATTTGGCTCTAAATAGTCTATAATCTATATGTAGAACAGCGGTTTACTAATATAGACCACCCGACTGACTGACACGTGTCTTCATAGTTATTGTACGTGAATATGAATTAAACCGAGCAAAAGATTACCGTAATACGACCTTTTTTGTTTGTTTTTGTTTTAGAGTCCATCACATGCACCTATTTGCCAGCCATCTAGAAATCCTGAGCAAATTTCTGTCAAGCGGCTGGAAAAATTAGCAATTTTAGATCTGCATATTCCTCCTCCACCTTCCATTCCATATAGCCCCCGGTCAGTATAATTCTGATAACTCTTACAATGTATGGAATGCATACAATACCGCCTTGAAAATATGATCTAGATAGACACCTCAGTAAATCTTAATCTCTGTTTACTCTGCAGGGACGAAGAAAAGAGTGAATATGCGGTTGTGAAGATGAGACCAAAACGTCCCGAGTCGCCAAACTCATCTTTAGACTTGGCTTACAGACGGCGATCAAACATTGCGGACAACAAGTTCAATATGAACCCACCCGTGACTGTCGTCCCACAGGCGAGACTGCGACAGCGCACCCCGTCCAGAGGTGAGTCCCACCCGAATAATTGTAAAGTTACTGAAATACCATCGCTGAATTCAATTTTTGCCTTCTATTCACTGTGAACCTTCAAATGGAGGGCTTAACCAGCATGGTTTGCGAAGGCATTATGGTATTGTTCAAACATTCATGCGAGGGTTCAATAAGACTGAATCTTGCATTGTTGCTCCTGCTTTAGGAAAGCCACGTCCTATGTCCATGCCGGTAGACACTTGCCAGGGCATGTCAGACACCCCTTCTAGACCCTGGGCTCTTGGAAGGAAAGGTAAGCCGAACACCTGCCTGTGTGTAAACTGCCGCTCAGGCGTGTTAATCTGCAGCTGCCGGCGCAAACATTTAACAAGCCAATTACACGGTAGCAGCGGACAAAGGTCAGCTAACGCCGAGTGCTTTGCATTTTTTATGCTAAAGATCACAGACAATATTAAACGTGTAGAACGCATTTTGACTGAATTCTTGTAGAGTTGATGTCTGCTTGTTGTTAAAGAATAGAGAAAGAAGCTTGTTACTTATACGTTTTATAACATTATCATAGACCTCTCTTCCAGTATCATCTTTGTGTCCATATTGGTATTAGGTCCGGTCAACTTTTTCGCTTATTTTTCTCAAGAACTGATCACTTTAACACAAATAAACCATTGAACTAACATGTCAAAAGTGTCCAGTCACTGTTTACCTTTTATAAAGGGTTGTTTATGGGGGGAAAATTTAAAACCAATGATTCCACAATATTATATCAATGTGCAAACAAAGTGGCATCGCGTTTAAATATTGGCACAGCTGGTGTGTATAGACTTTAGAGTGAAAAATCAGTTCAAACACTTTATACGACTGCATTTTCTGCCATGTTGTAAAAAAGTATAATAACAACCATATTTTTATAACATGATGTAATGTAATAATATTTTATATAATAATAATCATAAATATAACTGTTGGGTCAAACCCAATTGCACAAAGGCAAAAGATTTTGAAAAAAACAGAGAAAGTCACTTAGTACGTAAAATCTACTCATATCGTGGTGATGCATACCAAGATTTTTGTCCATAGACAAAACATCACAAAGAATATAACCCTACAGCCACACAGCTCGCCTTTGAATTTGTTGACCCTGTATATGATAAACATTTGATCAATCAAAAATCTTTTTGCCAGGAGTGTCTCGACATGTCATGTACCAAATTTCGTGGCAATCGGACAAACTTTGAAGGAAGAGTTTGAAATATTATGTTTTGAATAAAATACAATATGGCAGACGGGAAGCATGGTGGAAAATTACTAATTTGGTATTGAATTTCTAGAAATTAGAATAATAATTTGAGTCAAAATTAAATAAAGATTATGACAATAGTCATAGCATTGTGAGTCAGTATTCAGCTAAATCTCTGCTGCAACTTTATTTTGTCATTTTTACTTAATTTATTCAAATATTATGACTACTTTCTCATAATTGTAATATTTTTAACATGGCATTAAAACGCTGTTGCATTTTGTTTACATAAATATGAAAACAAAGCAAAATATACAGTGCACTTCCAGTTACAGTTCATCAAACAAAGATCTTAAGTCAAAATTCAAGAAATAGATTCTCACAACGTCAACTTTTCTCATTCCTAATAGGTAATATCCCACCCAAAAGTTTTGTTTTATAATATAAAACACAACATTAAATTTGTTGAGTTATGAAAGCTGTCAGTCAGATAGGACTGTTAAACAGTTCATCGGCACGCGGTCTGAGAATGGGAGTAATCATGACCAGAGACTATGTTTAACTACATTACTCATTATTAGTGCTTCCATACTTGTATTCTGTGTCACATGACTAACTCCGTCTTGTTTTTCTTCAGGTGATGAGATGTTGCACAGATATCTCAGTAATGAACAGATCCCCACTATCTCAGAGGAGTCACCCTGTTACCCGCTGCCATACCGGCCCCGAGGTGAACGCCAGCTCGTCCGAGGGGTAGATCACATCCGCGGCAGCCAGTGTTTTATCGATGCAGACCTGCACACTAGCGGCACCATACCCTACCAAGAAGCAATTGCTCGGAAGCCCTCTGCATCTAAATCCACCAAGAGACCACCATCAGAGCCCTCGCTGCTCAGCAGCTGGATCGCCCGACTCAAGATGCTCACACACTGACTGTGCTGCTGTCTGCCATCCATGTGCAGTATTATCATTTTATATCTGAGACCCAGATCTGTGAAAATTCCGTTTGGCCAGTATTACAGACATCCACAGTTTAATGCCTGTTACTGTTCAAGATTCAAGATTTCAACAGCATTCAACACACTAGTACTGAGAAATCTCTCTCTCTCTCTCTCTCTCTCTCTGCGTGTTTCTTAGTGAACAATTAAATCAGGTCATTATTTGGATTTTTCAGATGCTTCTATAAATGACTGTGATATTAAGTTATTTCATTTCAGCAAACGTTATGTATCTGGTCTAGTTTATTTACATGCATACAAGTTTTTATTTACATAATGCTTACAGTATGGGAGATGATGACAGACTAGTGTTCTTTCTTGAAGAGGTGTGCACATGGGCTTAGTTATAAAGCAACGTTTTTCTGATGTTTGAAATGAATGCAAAGGTTTGTATTTAGGAATCAGCTCTTTATCAATTCATGCAGGGAATTAAGTTGAGTTGAGTTGGCCACACCCTACAGGATGTTTTGGAATTACAGGAAGAGATATTAACCGAACTGCTTTAACAAATTCAGGACACACATAACAGAAGAATTGGTCAGAGACAAGTTATGGTGTTTAGCCTACTTATTAAATCAGCAAGTAATTAAATTATTCATTTTGGGCTATAATTCCTATTCCTATATTTATTGATATGTATACACATTCTTATTTTAAAAACAAACGTTGTGTGTCCCAAACGTAACTTCTGACCTCTGCAAAGTATCAATAACCAGAGTAGTTTTTATTACATTTAATACAATTAATTTGCAATATAATATTAATAAAAATCTATTAATATAACGTAAATATTTATTGTTACATTACAAACAAACACAGACTGGAAGTTAACTTCGCAAGTGTGTAACATACAACCACTAACACTGTACATCTTAGTTCAAAACAATTCAGATAAATCGGGTTACATATTATTGTGTATCGCGTCATGTTTTCAGATCATTTATAAAAAATAAATATACTCTATTGATAATTAAATACTGAGTAAATTAGAAATTCTATGGAAGTTCTTCTGTTGCGGTTCGGAAGAAAAGATTTCTATAGGTGGCATTTCAACTCTGTAGAAGTTGCACAAACAGTAGAAATACAGTATAGAAACGAGGACAAAAGAAATAGAAAAACAGGAAAATTATCAAATTCATGGTATTCAAACATTGATTACATTTCTTAAACTTCATATGTGGTGTGCTAATAACAGGTTTATGGGTAATACTGCATTTGTTTAAATGTATTTAAATAATGCTACAAGTCTCTATTGTTTTGTACTATTTTAGCTCTTGGTTGTGCTTTACAGTCACATTTACATTACAGTTCTGCATCCTGATTGGATCAATTCCTATTCAGAAACTGTTCAGTAGTACAGTGTTATAGTTTTATATTGTCCATGCTGAGTAAAGTCTTTCTTGCTTTACTAACTCACAAAATGGAGCTGCTGTATGTCTTAGATCTTATAAATGATATTGTTGTGTAATGAGACGTATTGGTTAAATAAAACATTTCAACAGTATCAGATGCTGACTGTTAACCCCTCAAACCCATCTGGTGTAGAACATAAAGTAGTTCAGATTGGATGACTTGATTTTGATAATATTCTTTTTCGTTTAATACCTTTAATAAAGATTTTGGTAATAAAAATGTCAAATAAAAATGTCTGTGTTGTGGTCATCGCGAAGAAACAGAAAGTAGGGGGGGTGGGGGTCGCCGCCCCCTTTTGAAATAGCCAATAGCGTCTATCGTACCTCCTAGTCTTTTAAATCACAATATTTTGATTGTATTTTATTTGCATTTTACAATTCCACAAGAATAAGATATATAACGTGGTTACAATAACGGCATTATATGAAGTTTCATTGCTTTTAAAGTATTACGTGTGATCGGTGCTCATTTGAGTGTATTGTCCCGATTGGCGAAAGAGAAATACAAAGATACAAGTTAAATACAAAAACATGTTATTAAGGAAATCATTCCTGTTTTAATGATAATAAATACATTTATGTTTAAACGTCATGGGCAACACTGATATTTTAATGTTATTAATGTTACCAAATGGGAAATGTCTGGAAAGCAGCATTATTACTCTTTATTCTTTATTGGCTTAATTCACAATCAGATTAGCGCGTTTAAACGTCACTTTATGATGAAAAACTGTATAAATCGTCTTTATAATAGTGCAATATCGCCCTGCCGTGGTCGATAACTGCATCACGCAAACGCCACACAATCGCCTATACAAAGTCCTTCTATTGAACAAACGACATGTATTTAAATATAAAGCCCGTCACTTAAAAACCCAATACACTTGTCAGATGTGACGAAGAGAGGGAGTGATTCAATCAATTATGCAAATCAAGGCGTCATTAGAGGATCGACCCCTCGCGCTGCTGCGCTGACCGCCCGGGTAATGACATCCAAGTATCGCGAGAGGGATGCGAAAGAACACTTTTCGAATCGCTCTCGCGATACTGAGTGTCACGAAACGCCTTATGATATCGAACGCAACGTCAGTGTTGTAAGGCGCTTCACAGACAAACCAAACCACCTTCTGCTTGGTCTGTAATGTCTACCAGAGTTGTTTTCAGAGGCTTAAGATACTTTCAGGTTTTTACATGCTGGCTACAGGTGAGTAAACATAAATAAAAACTAGTAAGTGTGAAGAAAGTAAATAAACGAGCAGGCAGCGCAACAACTGTTTGACAAACAGTTATTATATCATCATCATTCAACTATTGTTTATTGTATTTGTGCATTATTATTATTTGTAATGTAAAACTGACTGGTTTTGTTATTAATGCGCATGTGTGTTTGTTTCAGACTGTGTTGTTGTCTCTGAAGACAGTAGAGGTGATCAGCACAATGCCGTCAGTAAGTGTCCACTTTTATTTGACTTTTTTTATTTGTTTGTAAGTAAACAAACAAAGATCAATGTAATTCAACGTTTAGGTATTCAATATACAGAACTTGTATGTTCAATTGAAGTCAATTTTCAGTAATACACAGATGTGACATTTCATGAAGCAAAAGCACATTTTTATTATTCAAGCGTTACACAAAATGCGTCTGTGTGTCTTGCTTAGCTGTAATTTGAGGGTAACGTTTGCAAAAATATTCCCACTTGTTGATTTGTTTAGTTGTATTTTAGCCTGAATTAAAGAAACGATACCAAACCTTGACCTTGTACAACCAATATGCCTTTACTATTACATCAAATCATAATATGAAATGAGAATTGTAAAGAAACGTTTCATTGTCTTGCAGATAAGAACACAATGCAAAAAACAAACACAGGAACGATCCTCACAATCCCATTTTCCTATTAGCATTAGCCTTGTCGTTGTTATTCTTTTAGAAGTGCCCTAAGTAGTCAGCTATGATTATACCACAAGCAAAGTGTATAAGTAGTAAAGGTAACATGAGTAACTTGGTCATGTACTCTCTGCACATAAGGCAAATCATTTCACTATTTACATTAGTTTTTTTACATACAATTAATTTTACTTGATTTATTATTAGTTTCTTAGTGTGAAATAATACAAATGTGCCGAGTTCACTTTTAGAGTAGCAAAAGTGGAAGTACCACATATCTTCCTGCCCACTATGGTTTATTTGAGTCCTCATTTGAGTCCCCATGTAGACAGCCAATGAGCTTTTTCAGATGGTATGGGTTTCGAAAAAGAAAGAGAGGGCAGATATATCTCACTGGCATGTGTGTGTGGTGAGGGGAAGTGAAGGCTTGCTTAACAGACGGCTGTGTTATTAGTGCCGTCGCTCTGAACTGCGGGCGCTGGTGTTCACTGCTTAATTTACATCTCATTTCTTTCTCTTTGGCTCGTTCAGTATCCTCTTCAAGACTTCGCTTCGGAAAGGTCTCAAGGTAAGCAGAAAGATCTCTTCTAATATAAACGACTATCCAGTAAAATGGACGGTTTAACAATTTAAAACTTACGTGAAGGGTCCAACAATCTTGTTTTTGAACATGATGTACTAGGAGAAAAGATAAATTTGGATTGTGTTGACGTAATCATGTCTACAGACGTGGTCATATTATCTTGGGTATTGATGTTTCAAAGTACCACGATGAGAAGAACTGAACGAGAAGCTTCGTACGTGCCTGTTTGTATGTGTTAGGCAATGGTGCGATGAGCCGCAGGAGGGTCTCGGTGAAGGACCTGGGGCAGGGCGACTGTCAGGGCTGGTTGTACAAAAGGAAAGAAAGCAAAGGGCTCTTGGGCTGGAGGTGGAAGAAGTTCTGGTTTGTGCTGAAGAAATGTTCGCTCTACTGGTACACATCCGAGACGGTGAGCTCTGTGGTTTTCCCGTGGTAATGTGCGCTCATGCTACGTAAAATGTGAACCACGTTGTGTGAGTATATCAAGATTTGTTATGTTATGTTAAAATTGACTAACAGGTCTTTTCTCTGTTCTTTCTAGGCAGAAAAAGCCGAGGGTTACATCAACCTGAGGGACTTTACTCTAGATCAGGCTTCTGAGTGCAAGAAAAAGTTGTAAGTCCGTCTAACTTATTGTGTTAGTTATTACTTATTGTGGTCAACAGTACTGAGGTGTTTGTAGGTGCCACCGCCACAGTTATGTATGGTATGTTTTTAAAAAGATAACCGTATGTTTGTGATTGTGGTGATTGCTAAGAATCTTAATAACATTTAGTTTTAGGTGGTGTTTGTGTACAGCAGTAATTCATTATACTGCATTTGTGCTACAGGCATAAATGTACAGGCAGGGATACCTAAAATTGTGTGGATAGTTTAGAAAAGAGGTGTGTGTATTTTTATTAATGAACAGTAGAGCTGCACATAATATTAGGGATGCACCGATATGTACATTTTGGCCGATACCAATAGTTCTTGAACATTGAAAGTCAATAACCCATATATTGGCCGATATACGGTTCCTAAATATTAAATGTAACATTTTCTAAGAATGAAAATTCTTTTTCCCACTAAAATCATGCACCAAGCTTACTTTACACTAACTAAAGATTCTTTTAAACTTCTGGTATGTTTATTTAATAAACAAATTAAAAAGTTCTTTAAGAGCAACGCAGAAAGGTGTTCTCAATAGCCACAAGTCTAACAGGTCTCCAAACAGAAAGCATTCAGACAGTAGTCGGCTTCAAACAATATGCTTTTGTTCCTTTAATTAACATATACATAAATATCTACATACTACATCAACTAGGTTTGCTAATAACAGTAAGTTAATAATCATGACAGAAAGAGGGCACTGTACTAGATTTGAAGCTTAAGTGGTTCAACCAGAGGAAATGATTAATCATTTATTGGCTATAATATATCGGCCTACATTTTATTAGCGGTCAATGCGATGATGTTAAAAGTGACCATTTATAGGCTTTCCTATAGCTCAGTGGTTAGCGCATGGCGCTAACAATGCCAAACTTGTGGGTTGGATCCCATGGGATTGCACATACTTAGAAACAAATGTAAAGTATAATGCAATGTAAGTCGCTCTGGATAAAAGCATCTGCCAAATGCAGAAATGTAACATTTTGAACTATAATTAACTGGCACGGGGCTGAAAACAAGATGGCCTTGAGTGGGAAAAACGAATACTAATAACTATAATGACACTGGGCAGGTGAGGGGAATGAAACACTAATGGTGAGATTACGGGAAACAAGGAGGCGAGGCCGGGGCACGGGACAGGAGAACACGTGTTTCGCAAAGTCACAATAAAGGCCATGTGTTTGCACACAGTACACAACAACCACAAAAGACATGGTACTGTCACGACCCTGTGCACAGAACTAGAAAACCCCTGACATTAAGGACAGGATCAAGACCGAACCCCCGTCCCAAGGGACGATCCTGGCGCCCAAAGGGAGAACTCAGCGAGACAAGACATACTGCACGAGGACAAACACCACAAACATCCAACACAACAAAGGAGGGGGAACATGGAGGAAACAATAAAGGGGTTAGGGTGGCACAACAAACTTAGCATTAATGGGAGGGGGGACATTGGGAGACCAAAACTTGGGGACACTAGGCAAGGGTGGGACGGGAGGGAAGATCTAGGAGGGGCTTTGGCTCGCTTTCTAGAGCTGGGAGCTGTGGAAGGAGCAGGACAGGAAAGGCTGGGCATGGCTGGGTTTGCTGGATATGGGTCGAAAAACGGCTGAGCTGGGGTGAACACGGGTGGACCGGCACCAGGGGGAATGCCAGGTGGACTGGCACTGAGGCAGATGCCTGCGGGGGAGGTAGCGATCCCCTCCTTCAGCTTCTTCCTCCTGGAGGGGACCAATGGTCACGCAGTCTGAGGGGACACGGTGGAGAGTGCGGCTGGCTCCGTGCTGGAAGCGTCCGACGCGGAGTACCACGAATCCTTTCTCCCCCGTTTTCCAAGACTGACCGAACTGGAGGATGGACGGGAGCCAGGGAGATGGGCGGCAAAGATTTTGCGCTCCCAAACCGTTGCTGGCATCGCCAACCGCCATAAACACCAGTGGTTAATGAGCGAGGTGCTGCGGATGCGAAAGATTCTAGCAAATGTTGAAATCATCTGTCTAGCACGTGTGTTTAAATTGAGAAACCGTGAGAAAACTTGCAATTTCGAGTCTAGCACTCCATCATGCAGATTGCGTGAGGATATTGTGTTCTCGCGAGACACATCAGATCTCGTGCCACGCAACACCCTGGAAACACCACTAGTACATGTATAGCAACACCATAACAGTTGAAATTGCAGCACCCTGGAAACAACTAGAAACACCATTGAAACTGTATAGTTACACCATTATAAATACCATAGAAATAATATAACACAAGCAACACCAGGAAAGCCATAGCAACCACCATCAAGCACCCATAGCAACTGCATCGCAACACCCTGGCAACCACCAAGAAAACATACCTTGTAGCAGTGAGCATAGACAAGCATTTTTTACACCCTCTTCCTAAATCTGGAATTTTTTAAAGATGCATTATGAACACAATATGAAGTCTCTGTAAGTGAGTAATGTCAGATTTTTATCTAAATGATAGTGTGTCGTTGAGTGCTTCTTAGCACAGGAAGCTGACTGCTTTAAATGTGCGGTCTGAGCGACAATGTTTCACAGACTTCCTTTCTTGACACATGCAGTAAAGTAATAGCGCTTTACTTTCATCATTGCGAGCGAGTTTAAATAAAAAGACTGATGTTGTTTTCTTATTGTGCTGTCGCCACGTCATCTACACGCACACAGCCACATAGACATTGTTCTGCGTTGTGGGTGTTTAATTAATTTCTTTACTTCATTTTTTCCAGTGCGATGAAAGCAAGCCACCTTCAGATGTTGACACTGTACTTTGCAGCCGAGAATTTGAAAGACATGAACAAGTAAGTGCGAGTTGTTTAAAAGTGAGTAAAATGCGCATGTGTGGCTCTGTGGTCAGAGATTCTTGCTGACGGTGAAGTATTGTGTGAAAAAAAAAGTTTGTCATGTGTCACTTGCACTCATATGAGGGGTGAAGGGCTAGTTTTGGTTTGACGTTTGCATTGCACTCTGGCCTCACTCATTCTCCAGTCCGCGTTGACACTCAAGTGTGATCAAAGCTCTCTGCAGCGTGCAACTTAGCATCTTGTGCTGAAGATGCATGTTTGTAAGACCTCAATCCTTACTGTGAGCAACTGCTTTTGCACTGTATTTGATGCTACATGCGTGACCAGACGTCCTGATTTTAATATAACTGTACCATATTCAAGATCTATTTTTAGTGCCCTTTCTTCATGTATTCTTGTAAACGTAAATCCAGGGTTGCCAGATTTGCGTTACAAAACCAGCCCAATGACGCCGGTCCAATGATCAAAACTCAAAAAATCTAGTACGTGCAAACCAGAATAATACTCAAGAGCTGCGAGGGAGTTTTTTTTGCTTAATTTCAGCCTCTCACACAAAGTGCATGGAAAATAGCAGAACTAAACTGTCTTGAATTTTTGGTGTTCCAGTAAGCCTAAATAGAGATTAAACCGTGGGTGTGTTGAGTTAAGCTGTGTAGGCTGTGGTCCATGACAATATTGATGAGATGTGATGAGTTACCGTACTGAAAATTCTCTCTCAGATGGCTGACTAAACTCACCCAGGCTTCAAATGAACCCGCGCCCACAGACTCAAACAATGGAGGTAAAATCACACACCTCACACAAAGAAACACAATTCTATTTCCGTTCACATGATATCTCTAGCAAACCTGAGTTACATCGACACTACAGTATAATAGCTGAATGTTGAGAGTGTTTGATTTATGTTTGTCTAGATTGTTACAGTGAGGAAAGTGATGATGATGACGAAGCAGACACGGCAGAGTTGTGCGCCGAGTTCATGGATCAGCTGACCCCGAGCTCTCCTCACGTGAGTAATACATACACACTTGCACATGGGCGTGAGGATCCCAAGTCCGCATGTGCTATTTTTAACACAGTGGGACAAACTAAGCAAGTGAAAACATTGAATTAATGTGGTGTTTGTAATTGTGATAAAAAGCATTTGCTATAACCGATAACCGACTAAATAAACGTTACGCTATATAATGATGGTATTATTACGCAGTCAGGAATAACAGGAACACAGACTTTAAACTAGCTGCTCTTCATTCTAAGTGATTTTATATATGTGACTTTTATCTGCATAAAAAAGTTTACATGAAGTCAAATTTGATTAAAAACTATATAATTTTCATAAATTATACTTTGTATAGCATTTGTAGTTTTAACATATCCCAAATCGTGTCCACTGTCCCAAACAAGATTGCTCAATCTCAAACCTCGTATAAAATGAAAAGGAAAAAATTAGGATAGCAGTCCAAATGTTCATTTAATCAGCATATCTAGATTATTATTATTGTGCCCATTCAGTGTCGGTTGAATTTCAACAAAATCAAACCAGCAATGAGAAAGACACGTGAAAACTGTGATAGATATTGACTTTATCACATTAAAAGTATATTTTATATCATTCCTAAATACATGTAGAATTTTGACTGTTTGATTGCTTAAAAGTGAATCTGAACTCGATTTTGTTCATTTTCTGCAAATCAAAATATGTTAGTAGTTCACAGAATGAAACAAAAACAATGATTTTACCGAAAAAAATTCCGCGGCAGTCTAAATTAGTTTGACCATCTGATGTTGATAATCTATATTTTCTGAAGAATAACATCCATTGTTAAAAGGGATTGTTTACTGTACTGTTGCGTTTGTTGGTGAAGAGCAGAAGAGACTTATAGTTGTATTCTGTTTGTGTGTTCATGTGTCAGGCTTTTCTCCCTCCTCCGCGCTCTTCCTCGTCTCCGTGTCACGACATGATCCCGCTGATGTCTCCTGTGGGTAACTGCACAGAGACTGCGAGCGCAGACAGCGAGTCATGGCATGAGATCAGCTCAGAGGACGACCCCATCCGCAAAATACAGGAATTCAAAGGAAATGACCGTGAGTGATAATTTCTGTCTCTTAAAAACAGCATTGATTTAACACTTTACATGAGCTGCTGTAAACACACAAAAGGCATGATAGTACAGCACATACAGGACATTGTGTATATTAACCCAGACAAGTATGCAAAAGAAAATGCAAAAACAATACCTTCCTTAAAGGGGTAGTTAACTCAAAAAGATAACATTTGTCACATCCAGACCTGCAGAGCACAGCAAAATATGGAGATCGTGGACACGCTGGTGAAAAGCTGTGGGAGAAACCCTGTTAATAAATGCTCTTGGAAATTGTTTTCATCAGGTCCACCATCAGATGAGATGGAGATGCTGTATCTTCATCTGAGGCAGGCGAGTCTGTCTCCTACAGGAGCCCTGCAGCCGACCACTAAACACGACTTTAGGTCCTCCTTCATCAAACGCTGTAAAAACGAGGGCATTAATGACAAACTGCATCTGATCCGATCTTTGAACAGCACTCTAAAGGTGAGACACACCCGTGTTATTAGGGATTGTGTTTCCTTACATCGTTTGTTTTACACCTCTCTTCTACTTAGTGATAGTTCACCCAAAAAGAACAATTCTGTCATCATTCACTCTCCCTTTTGTCATCTCAGACCTGTATGACTTTCTTCGGCAGAACACAAAAGCAGATATTTTGAAGAATGTTGCTAACCGGCCCCCATTCACTTGCAGTGGTTTTGTGTCCATACAATAGAAGGGAATGGGGTCCAGTGCTGTACTTTCTTCAAAATATCTGCTTTTGTGTTCAAACGAAGTCTTGCAGGTTCAAAATGACAAGAGGGTTCATTTTTGGGTGAACTATCACTCAAAAGCATTCGTCTATAAATCCTGCATACTGTAGTATGTACTGTAGTTAATATAGTACAACTCCTAGATACCATAGTGTTATTTGAACTTGACCAGAGGTAATATTACTATCAATATTTCGGTTCATTCGTTTTAATGTATTGCATGTGTTTAAACACTAGATGGCAGTATTGACAACACCAACGTTTCAAAGGTGGCTTTAACTTTTTGTCAAACTATAAATTTGACGACGTCTATTGTTTTGTTGTAGGCTAAAGAGGCTGATCTGCATGTCATAGAGCAGATTTTGAGCGAACCGTCTCTGAGCGTTTCCAACTACAGACAGTGGCGAGACGCTAATATCATCCTCCTGCAGGAGATCAATGAGAAACAGCTTCAGGTTCAGACTCAACCCCAGCAGCAGTCTGGGGTCTCTGGTCCAAACGCCGCCATCCCTGCCGTCCCCGTGTATGTGGAGACCAGTCTGTGAAATGACAAACAAAAAACAAACTGAAGTGCTTGTGTGTAAAGATGACCAAAGGCCCGTATGAACCTACAGGAGATCACAGCTGTGCGTGCGTGCGGTTGTGTGCAAAATCATTTCTCAAATATTTGATGTCATACACTTTTCTGTGAGTTTGTAAATATGCTGTGAACTAGTTAAAATGTTAAATTAACCAGATGAAAATGTGAGCTGTTGGCAAGACATCATTAGTTTGGTTTATGAACTGATCACTAATAGAATGATGATCAGATTGCAACATTGTATATTTTGTGCAGTTAATCTTTTTAAGGCTTGTAAATATCACACATACGATTTTAGATTAAACAAACAGTCACGTTTACACGCTTTGTCACAAATCATAAATCAATTCGTGTTTGTTTTATTATCATTTGATTTAACATGGCATTCTCTTTAAAAGGACATATTTTAGTATTTTACTGTGAATGAGTGTCTTTAGTATTGTACATACATTGTATAAATGTCTGTAATTGAACTGTGTAGAGGTTAAGGTGGTGTTTTTGGATAAATATGTGCCATGTGTATTTAAACTAAATAAAAAATGACTGCCGGATACATTTTGCACAGTTGAGAGTGCTGAACATGTTATATATATTTCCACTTGTAAATTAAAAGTACATTTGTGGTGCTTTGTGGGAGAACAAACACCTGACCTTGAGAGCTGGTTAAAAGAAAAAGGATTCAAATACATGTCGTGTCTTTCTGTCTATGATGCTATGTGAAGACTACACCAGTATCGTGCCATCTGTGAGAGATGAGGGAAGGAATGAATGTATCTGTAGACACAAACTCCTCTAGTTTCATTAACAGAGAGCTTGAGAATAGTACGACATGCGGATCTCACTCGGCCATCTGCTGCCCGCTTTTGTGGCGCAGCACAAAGAGAGTTAATCCGACTGCTGCCCTCTTCTTTTATTTACATGAGAATGGAAAGGTCTTGTCACTTTTAGCTGTCCGTCTATAACATGTCGGCTGGACTCTTCGAATTCTAAAGTTGATTTGATTGGACAAGAGCCGAAGTGTAGCGTGATGTCGTGGAATTTCTAGATTTGTTTGAGCGCACGTGCCAGACTGTCAGTTTTGATCGGTTGTGTCTCCTAGATGCAAACTTTGTCTGCGCTAGAAAGCATATCAGCTCATTGACGTCCTTGAGGCTCTCTTATTTTTAATAAAAGGCATTTGTTTAGATTTCACTGGGTCTTTAACAAAGATTTGTACCATAGTCTGTTTGAATACTAGATTCGGATTGGCTGGATGTGTGCATTGAAAGTCAGTTCCAGTTTGATCAATGTTTGAAATCAACTGACGTAAAACTGCACTGTAAACATCAATAACAGCTTTAACTTGGCAAATGACAAGGGTATTAGCAGGATAACCCACGACTAGTCAAGCATTAAAGGATTCGAAATGCACTTTGTGTCTGGTGGTTCTTGGCCTCCACGTCGTGGAGGATTTTAATGCACGGCTAGCAGTGGATTATCCCTTACTCATGATACTTGCGCGTTTTGTTTATCAGCTGTACAGAATCACACAATAATTGCTTTTTTTTAAGTAAAAACACAGACCACCCAACTGCAGAGTTCCCTAAATATATGTTCTTTGAGATTCGTGTCCATTTTGCATTATTTGTTATATACAAGACATGGAGCTGTTCCCCTATGATTACGAGCCAAGAAAAATCTCCCAGATATGTTTAATAATATCAAAGGTACACATTTCTAGTAACTGTGTAGTTAATTTTCATATTGTATTTTCAGACCGTAGAATGTTCTTCCTGTCCCCACATAAGATTTTGTTCGTATCTACATACAAATACATTTTTTGCTATTTAAAAAGAAAATCACAAGTAAATCAATAACACTTACAATTATAACAATATTTTAAATGTAATTTAGGAGATTTGTTGTATTTTGAATCCAATCTTGTAAAAGTCATGAAAGGTATCATACTGATTTCAAAGTTAACATCTCATTTAGTGCTGACCACAGTATTTACTATCCACAGCTTAATTACACCATCAACGTTTTGTGGTTATACAAATAACGCAGCCAGAACATAGTGTATAGCAGACACACATCTGACAGTAAAAATCTACAGCTCACATACTACTAAATTCACTACTAAAACATACTAAAATACTAATGGTTTGCATAACTGTACTGACCTTTATTTGTTTCCCCAAATAAAGGATTAAGTGTTCCTTTTTGTCACTACCGAAACAATTTTTGTCACGACCGAAACGTATGACTGGGTATCATTGTTTCGGTAGTGACAAAAAGGAACACTTAATCCTTTATTTGGGGAAACAAATAAAAGTACAGTAGGACTGTTTTGGTAGTGACAATTTTGGAATACTTTTGAGCCTAGCGCAAAGATGCTAATCGGCAAATGGTTTGGAAGCACAGTTCTGAACAGATGTACACACATAAAAATAACATTTAATGGAATAAAGCCCAAAAACGTTTGCTTAATTGCAGAAAAAAATATGTTTGGTTAGAGTTACACACAGATATTTGGACTTCTGAACACATTTTCTTAAAATTAATAAGACCGTTCACTCACCGTTTATGAAATGTAGGGGTTTGGCTAAAATGTATCTCAACCAATGGACTAAGACATACACTGTTTCAGTAGTGACATGATAATGCGGGACCCTATTGAAAGTAAACCAATAAATAACATTTTTATATGCAGTATATTAAGCTTATCTACAGTTTATTACGGATATTTTAAATATTATTGTGGGTTTCTATAGAGCTTACAAGGATCTTAGATTTGAATGCTTTTTAAAAGTGATGTGGGATGCTGATGGCCCAAACAGCAGCACCATTTCTATCCTGGTGGGTTGTGGGTAATATCAGCCATTTGTCTATAGATCTACACTTCAAAGTTTCGTGGAAAAAGAATCCTTTAGGAATAATCATTTCAACATTCTCTGATTTGGGAAATGTATATTTTATTGTTGAATACTAGAGTTTGACAAAAATCACTCTTCACCAAAAATATGTTTACATCAGATTCGACATCAAGGGAAAACAACAAAGAGGTTTCATTTTGTTGTTTGTGTCGAGAAGAGACGGTAAACCCATGAGCTTTAAATAACGATGTTCCTGTTACTCACGTTGCCTAAGGCTAACAGACAGCCGTCTAACATGTGCGTGTGCATGTTTTGGACCCAGAATGAAACGCAGCGCTTTCAGTTAATGTTTACTATGAGAGCATATTTCTTTTTAGTGGTCACTAATGTCCAGCCCAGTGAAGATGGGCACTTTCAAACAGTAGCCCCCCCAGAGCATAGCGCTCTTTAACTGAATATTTAGATGAATAAATATAACATTTATGTTTCCATTCAGACGCATGCTGGAATGATGGACCGTTATGTGGATGGAAAATGATTCCCAAAAGTTTGACCACACACTGGAAACTATTACAGCTCTGTGTGTCAACCGATTTCAATATTATTATTGTAAATAGAATCCGTTGGGTGTGTTGTTCCGTGCGTACTGTTTTATTTAGCTTTATTATTAGTGTTTGTCAATAAATTGAATTGTATTTATGTATCTTGCTTCAAACATCTCAATAGTTTCTCTAAAGTGAACTCGTTTAAAGTGAAATTCCTTTCAAACTTCAGCTTCACCGTGACGGTAGTTGACTCCACTCAAAATACTATGGTAACCACAAAGTATCACCCTAGCAACCACCCACGACGACTTTACATAGTGGGGCAGACTAGAAAGTGAATGGTCAAGTACCTCTCTAACCTGAAGAGGTGAGAGAGATTTCCAGCATAAATATCCCAAACATGACCAGATGATATTTGGAAAATCTCACTATAAGAACAAACAAACATACAAAATTTCAACGCACGATGTGGCATCAGTCTGTGGGCCGCGACATTGGCACGCCTGAGGTTCCTGTGAATTCCTCCGAGGAACTGTGGTTTTGAGCTGTGACTCACTGTAAACCACAGCACACCAGCTTCAGTGTTCATTCTTATGGCCTGACTCATAAAAGCACCAATTCTTTCTCAATTATACAAGCCTATGGCAGGTTTGTTCATTTTAGAGGAAATTGTTGTCGAATGTGTGTAGTGATATGGGACGGGTCGCATGGTTATGGGCGAGACTTGTTCTGTACTGGCAACAAAAATGTTGGCCTTTCATAAAACACTAGGCAAGAGATTTGGTTGAAATGATGTACGTTGATGGTTCAACGTTTATCTGACATTGAAACAACGTTTAATGCTAAGCAAGTTCTGCACCAATAATCAACATAATATGTCTAACATACAAAAAAGAATTTGTCCTGTATGAATGTTTTCTACGAGGATTTTACATAAATGTGGAATATGAGGTGCCGTATAGGGATTAAATCAAAATACGTGCACACACACATATGCATTGCTCACATATACATGTTAAGTATTGGATGACACATATGAGAAACACTAATGTGAAATCCATACCAAGACATCTTATTTTAGTAATGCATGCATGTTCACTTTTCCGCGCATACATGAAAACTCGATGCATGCAAACACACTTATACAACACTCGCACAACCATATAAACTCTGCGTACATATACAATTATGAAACACTCACACATACATACAAAATATAATCCACACTTATAAGAAATATAATAAAATGACAGGATTTAGTTTGCATGCGTGAAGATTTCATATGTGGATGTGCGTGAAGTTTTCAGTGTAAACGGAAGTAACCTGGCGTCTGGCGACTTGGCAAAGTTAGTTTGACGTTGGACATTCATTAGACATTCGGTTTCATACCAAAAAGCTCTTTGCGCCTCCGATGTTTTGAGCAAAAACAAACTCAGATAGACATAAATATATGCCATTTACGTTTCACTAGGCTTCATTTCTAGAAAAAAACGATATATATTATATATATATATTATATTAACCATGACTATTGATTAAACAATTGAACTACGTGACATTAATCTATAAAACCAGTACTAAATGTTCAGAAAAAATGCCTGTTATTGCACAAGGCTCCGTTTTTTTTGTTAGCATTTTATGTATTTTATAATAATTGTACAACTTTTAATGTACGTAATTACATAAATCCATTAAACGAGAACAACATTTGAGATAAAGGTATAACCAGCTGTAACATATTCAGAGCGTTATTCCTTATGATGCACAAGGCTTGTTTTTCTGATTATTAAACAGATATTTTTATATATGGTACTGATTTAAGTCCATTAAACTTGTACACCACTTCAGCTAAAGGAACTAAAAAAAGCTGTCTACAGTTCTTATTCACAGTTCTGTCTGGTGTACAATGCTTAGTCCATATAAAATAATGACCTTTGATTTATTTAAGTTAAACAGATTTATGTAGGATTAATTGATTTCTTACTCTTATACACCATTTGAGCTATGAGCAACTGTTCATTTCCATTGTTATTAGGAGAGCACTTTTAATAAAGAGGTGCAATGGGCTTATTAGATGTAGCATGGGGTTCAGTCTGAAGTGGTCTTGACCCTTGTGTGAAAGTGATACAGTATGTAGCTGTCTCCTGTCTTATGCTTGCCGACATTGCATTGTTTGTTTGTATGTAAAAGTGTTTTATCATTCTGTCTGTGAGGCACTTTGGGCAACGCCTGTTGTATTATGTGTGCTATATAAATAAATAAAAACCCAGATCAATTTTTTTAATGATTTTCGTAAGGAACTGTACTTTTTAGAGGCAATTTAGGAACAGAAAAACCTACATACATTAGGCCTCATGTGGCTGCGCTTATCATTGCATCACATGGCTAATCTCTGGCCCACATTCCAGTACCGGAGGTGGCGGATATGCACCTCAAACGTAAATTGCCAACCACCATTGAGGAGAATTACGTCATATGATCACGTCAATATGGCACCCCTGCCAGATTATGCACCCTCCATCCCCACAATGGTTAGGGTGAGGATTATACACCGGATCCCATTCATACTCCACACATTCAGGGAAGACAGTACCCATTTAGCCCCGTTTGTTATCTAATAACTGAAATTAAGTACCTACTCATCGATTTGGGATTCGGCCATTCAATTTCATTGGTTCTTGCATGTCTCATGACAAAACATCAGTGCTAGTTCCACATTTTTATTCATGTAATAACCTCTAAATAATATGAAAACTGCATACATACATATATAGGGATTTATAGTTCAAAAATGTAAACTATGTGTCCCGCCAGTGAATCCCCCCAGTTTAACGCTGATCTGTACGTTGCCATGGATACGTGAAGTTAATCGTTTTAAGTCACATACATTTTTTTTTGCTTCGTAAGATCCACTTGAGTCATTTCTTACATTAAAAAAAAAACATTTTACGGAAAATTCACGTAAATAAACGGCTGAATTTTCTAATCAGGGGCCTCATTTATAAAACGTGGGTACGCACAGATTTGATTGTAAAGTGTTCATATTTATTAAAATGGTCTTTGACGCCTCATCCGGGTCTGAGCAGACGTGTGCACCTTTGCTTGTCGGAGTGCTGCAGGTTCTTGCCACCCATAAAGTATTTGGACCTTGACAGGTGATCTTTCATATATCAATGACGTAGACATCATTAAAATGCAGAGATCTGAAACTGTTAGCTGCGTGCAATTTCATGATCGTTTGCTATTTATAGCCCTGATAGCACACATACATCTGGCTTACGTCTATTTGACATCTGCATTTACATCTGTAAGACATCTACAATAAATCTCGGAGACGTCTGCTGTCAGACCTCATATAGACATCTAGAAGATGTCTGTAAGATGTGAATGATTTAGAATGGATGTAAAGCTGCTCTTTCTAAGATGTTTAGCAGATGTTTTTACGCAGCAGATGTTTCCAGATCTCCAGATCTTTAGCAGACGTATTACCGACGTTCAGACGTCTTCGAGACGTTTTGCAGATGGCTTGCAGCTGTAAATGCAGAAGTCGAAAAGACGTAAACCTGATGGATTTTACAATGTAGTCAACGGTGGCCAAGAATTGTTTGGTTACAAGCATTGTAAATATCTTTCTCTGTGTTCATCAGAACAAATAAAT
This sequence comes from Barbatula barbatula, assembly GCF_947034865.1. Lineage (NCBI taxonomy): Eukaryota > Metazoa > Chordata > Actinopteri > Cypriniformes > Nemacheilidae > Barbatula > Barbatula barbatula. The sequence continues at coordinate 21,162,181 of NC_136778.1, read as the reverse complement.
GTATGTAGATTTGAAACAACTCGAATATGTAAACGATGACAGAATTCTCTTTTCTGGGCGAACTATCCCTGATGATGGATTTATGTGATTTGTAGAGGTTTTCCACATTGACTACTTTCTAAAGAAAGCCTGAAGCCAATTTAAATCTCAACTATTCATTTGAACTAAAGAAACAGTCATATAGTACATCTAAGAAGGCATGACGTAAAGTCAATTACTAGACAATTTTAATATTTTAGAGAACTATTCCTTTAAACCTCCCCGAAGATCTCCCCGTGCAAACTTAATCCTCCATTCATCCCCGTGTCGATAAGACTCATGATGAGTTTTTTCTTCTGCCTGAGTGGAGTGAAATGAATAATAATGCTCATATCTCCTGTTTGTATCCTATCCCAGTGGTTCTCAAACTGGGGGGCCCAAGATGAATCCGGGGGGCACAGATGTCTTTTATGCAATATTGAAATTTATCACACATTTTATGCAATCAAGCATCTGAAAAATAAGACCACCAGCCAAAATAATTGTTGTTCCAGCATCGTATAACTGAATATGTTTTGTTTGATTCACATTTTGAGTTCAAGATTTCCCGTCTTTATTTGGGGGGCCGCAAAGCAATGTGCTCTACACGAAGGAGGCCTTACCTATGCTGGCCTATTCTATGTGTTTGCTGATGTTGTTTCCATTTGATTTTGAGATCTCTAGCTCTGGTTGCTCTTGTCGTTTGCATTGGGGCAGGCCAGCAGGGACACTGGGGTTTGTGTGAATGCGGGGAAGAGGCCAAGACGGACGCGTGTTTGTGTGAATGAGGACGTCCAACTAAACAGACGAGACCTCAGCAGAGACACAGAGAAAGAAGAACAGAGGGAACATCCCGTCAGAGACAACACGGCTGTTGGGTTGACTTTGTGTGAGATGTGGGGGCAGACAGTTGTGGACAATTCAACTGCAAAAGCTAAATAAGGAATTTCTGTAATATGTGTGTGTGTGTATGTGACTGTTTACTTTCCTTGTGGTAATAAGGTTGTTTAAATAATAACGTATGTCTGGAAGTTGTTTGCGCTCGTACGTGTCTTGTAGAAATTGAGATCAGGCTTCTCTTGTTAACAAAGGTTATGATGTGTGTTCTCAAGGACGTGACGAATGTTCCGAGGAAGACATGAAACAGTTCATCCAAACATAAATATTCTGTCATATTTTCTCATTCGCGTCTTGTTCCAAACCCGCGACGGGACGGAACGAAAACATTAAACGTATGAAAGCTTGTAAGTCATATTGACTAAAAAGCACAGCAATTGAATGAAGTAGGAGTTGTTTTTATTTCTATTTATTCCTCACTGTATCCAATGTATTTTCGTATCTTGCGATTCATTCTCTCACAATTATGACGACTAATTTTTCTTTTTGTACCTTTTTGGCTCTGAAGTGTGACGCTTCACAAACCAAGAACAGCATCAAATCGTGAAAACGATGAACGTAAGTATTTGTTTATATATATATTTAATTAAATGATCTGTATTACAACATTCTTCAAAGATATAAATAAAAACACGTGTAATGAATGAAAAGTGTTGGAGATGTTTTGGG